>NW_016809173.1:918324-927055 GCF_001698545.2 Rhinopithecus bieti | reverse complement strand
TTTTTTTTTTTTTCTTGTAATGTCTTTATTTGGTTTGGATCTTAGGGTAATGCTGGCCTCACAGAATGAGCTGGGAAGTGCTCACTCCGCTTCTATTTTCTGGAAGAGATTGCTAAGAAGTGGTAAAACTTTTGTAAAATTTCTTACAGACTTCTTCAGGGCAGAGTTGGAGCCTGGTGTTTTCATTTTTGCAAAACTATTAATTGATTCAATTTCTTTAAAATATATATGACTATTCAGATTTTCTATTTTTTTTTTTTTTGTGGGTTTGATAGTTTGTGTTTTTTGAGCAATTGGCCTATGCATCTAGGTTGTCGATTTTGTGAGGATTTAGTTGTTTATAGTGTTCTTTTGTTATCTTTTTAAGGTTTACATGATTAGTAATGATAACTTCTTTTTTATTTTATTTCTGATACTGATTATCTTTCTCTCTGTCTGTGTCTCTTTCTTCCTTTTTGTCTTATTATCCAGGCTGTAATTTCATCAATCTTATTCATCTTTTCAAAAGACTGCTTATCATTTCATTTGATTTCACTGGTTTTCTCTATTATTCACGGTTTTTCAATTTCTCTGAGTTCAGTTTTAATTTTTTTCTTTTTCTACTGCTTACTTTTTCTTGCTTTAGGCTTCAACTGCTTTTCTTTCTCTTGTTTCCTAAGGTGGAAACTTAGGTTATTGATTTTAGAAGTTTTTTTCCAATAAAATAATTAAATGCTATAAATCCCCCTTCTAAACACTGCTTAGCTGCACCCCACAAATTTTAATATATGTATATTTTTAGACAGATCCTCACTCTATCACCCAGACTGGAGTGCAGTGGCATGATCTTGACTCACTGCAACCTCCACCTCCTGAGTTCAAGCAATCCTCTCACCTCAGCCTGAGTAGCTGGGACTACAAATTTATATGTATATTTACATATAAATTAAGATTTCTTTATTTTTAAGTTATATACGTGTAAGATTTCCTTCTTTGTAAGTTATTTTTAAATATATATCTAATATATAATGTAATATATATTAGAGATGAGGTTTTGGGAATATATATATTATATCTAATGTGTGTGTGTGTGTGTGTGTGTGTATATATATATATATATATATATATGGGGTTTTTACCTGATTCCACTTTACGTTCTCTTTTAGCACAGTTTCTTTTTATAACTTCTTTTGTGGTTGGCCTAAATTTACATAATACATTTTAAACTTATATAAGTCTACCTTCAAATAACATTACAGAACTTCAATTGTAGTGCAACACAACTTATAACAGAATTTTTCTCGCTTTCTCCTCTCATCCCTTGTATTATTTCTGGCATTCATTCCCCTTACCCACGTGCTATAATCACCCAACACATTGTACTATTGCTGCATTAAACAGTTATCTTTTAGATCAATAATATTAAATATAATTTTAACCTTGATTTATTCCTTACTCTTTTTTGTGTGTGTAGGTCTAATTTTCTTCTATTATTTTCTTTCTGCCTAACCAACTTCTTTTAACATTTCTTGTAGAGAGTCTGTTGGTCATGAATTTCCTCAATTGTTTTTTTGTCTGAGTCTTTACTTCTACATTTTTGAGGAATAATTTTACTGGATATAAAATTTTTAGTATTTTTTCTTCAACACTTCAAATATTTTGCTCACCTCTCCCATTGCTTGCATGGTTTCTGGTGAGAATACTTCTATAATTCTTATTCTTATTCCATAATAGATAAAGTATTATTTGCCTCGTGTTTTTTCTTATTATTTAAAGATATTCTCCTTGTATTTCATTTTCTGCAGTTTGAATATGGTATGCCTAGGTGTAGTATTTTGGGTACATATTGTGATTGTTGCTCTCTAAATTTCCTAGATCTGTAGTTAATTATATTTGACAGCAGTCACTTCAAAATTTTATGGTAGTTTTTAAAAATTTATTTTCCTTGTTGTATTTAAGTTATACATATGCTATGCCTTTGATGTTTTTCTATAGTTCTTTAATATTGTTGTTTTTTTCTTCTTTTCTCTGCATTTTAATTTAGGAAGATTACACTGACTTATTTTGAAGCTCAGTGATTTTTCCTTAGCTGTATTGAGTCTACTGATGGGCTCATCAAAGGCTTTCATTATTGCTATTAATGTAAGTGTGCATATTTTAAATTTTTATTGCTTCTTTGTACTCTTTCTTATAATTTCCACAGACTAGCCAAAGTTTACAGATTTCTGCCACTGAACAAGCAGCAGGTCTGTGGATCACTTTTGCGTAGCAGTGATCTAGGATAGGCAATGATCAGTGTCAACAGGAAGAGATAAAACAAATTTGGAAAATAAATCAAAATCAACAACCCCCAAAGGAAAAAGAGCAGATACTGCACAAGGTTATACAGGGAATCAAAATGAGAAAAGTAAATAGAGTTAAGAAGAAATTTACAGCTAGATAACATATAGACAAGTATGCATGTGTCTTTAATTGAACATAATAATTCCTCCACCTAATATATTTATAGGTACTAGAATCATGTGTTCTGATATTATTCATGTTTTAATAATTAATAATTAATGCTTAAATAATTAATGATGTGGTCTCTCAACAAATACCACATGATGACTCTTTTAGGTCACAGTTCTATTTTTTTGTGAGGGGGGTGAGAATATCCATTTATTCATTTTCTACTGTGGTGAGAACACTTAACATAAGATCTACCCACTTAATTTTTCGGTGTACAATTCAGTATTTTTAAACTATAGGTGCAATGTTGTAAAGCAGAGCTCTACAAATCAATCATCTTGCATAACTGAAATTTTATACGTGTTGATAGGCAACTCCCCATTTTTCCCTTCCCCCAACTCCTGGCAAGTACCATTGTACTCTCTGGTTCTATGCATTTATGTATTTTAGACACCTCATATAAATGGAATCATGCAGGATATGTGTAACTGGTGCATTTCATTTAGCATAATGTCCTCAAAGTTTCATATTGTTGTAGATGTTAAGATTTCCTTCTTTTTAAATTATTTGTATACACCAGATTTTCTTTATCCATGTATCTGTCATTGGACACTTTGGATGTTTCCACACTTGCCTATTTTGAAAAATGCTTCAATGAATATTGAAATGCAAATATCTCTTTGAAATCCTGATTTCAATTCTTTTGCATAAATGCACCAAGGTAGGATTGCTGGATCATATGGGATTTCCATTTTAAATTTTGAGGAACCTCCATACTGTTTTCCATAGCAACTACTTCATTTTACATTTCCACCAACAGTACACAAGGGTTTTGCTTTCTCCACATCCTCACCAGTACTTGTTATCTTTTGTTGTTTTGTTTTGTTGATCATAGCCAACTTAACAGGTGTAGGATTACAGCTCAGTATGGTTGGATTTTTAGTTTTCTGATAATTAATGATGTTGGGCATCAGATATGATATATGTATGATATATGGTATGTATGATATATGGTATATATGATATACAAATGGTATATATAAATGGTATATATATAAATGGCATATATATTAAATTGTGTGTGTGTGTGTCTGTATATGTATATATACACTATTTTTATGTGTTCTTTTGAGAAATGTTTACTGAAATCTTTGGTCCATTTAAAAAATTAGGTTATTTGATTCTTTGCTACTAAGTTGAAGAAGTTCCTTATATATTTTGGATGTTAACTATCAGATATCTGGTTTGCAGATGTTTTATTCTATGTTGTAGAATACTCTGTTGTTGTAGGTTTTAGTTGTTGTCATTGTTGTTTGCTGTGCAGACATATGTTGTTGTCTATGCTTTTGGTGTTATATCAAATGAATTATTGCCAAGACCAATTCCCAAAATGTTTTCCACCTACATTTTCTTCTAGGATTTTAACTGTTTCAGGCATTACGTTTAATTATTTAATCTAGTTTCAGTTAATTTTTGTGTATAGTGTAAGGTAAGGGTCCAATCTCATTCTTTTGCATGTATATATCTGGTTTTCCCAGAGCCATTTACTAAAAGACTACCCTTTCTCTATTGTGTATTTTTGGTACCCTTGCTGAAGAACAATTGACTTCTATATGCATGGATTAATTTTCTGACTCTGATTTCTGTTCCATTGGTCTATGTGTCTGTCTTTCTACCAGTAACATACTGTTTTTATTACTGTAGTTTGGTAATATATTTTAAAATCAGGAAATGTGATGTCTCCAGCTTTGTTCTTTCTTAGGATTCTTTTGGCTATTTGGGGTCCTTTGTGGTTCAATATCAATTTTAGGGTTATTTCTTCTATTTCTGTAAAAAATAACATTGTGATTTTGACTGGAATTAAATTGGAATCCATAGATTACTTTGAGTGGTACGGACATTTGAACAATATTAATTCTTTCTATACAAGCACAGAATGCCTTTCCCCTTACTTGTGTGTGCTTTAATTTTTTCATCAATATATTGTAGTTTTTATTGTACAAGCATTTCACCTCCTTAGTTAAATTTATGTGAAATTATTTTTTTTTCTGTTGCTATCATGAATGGAATTATTTTCTTAATTTTCTTTTTGAATAATGTGTTGTTAATGCATAGAAATGCTACTGATTTTTGTATGTTAATTTGTGTCCTACAGATTTACATAATTTGTTTATTAGTTCCAACAGTTTTTTAGTTGAGTCTTTAGGATTTTCTATGGATGATACTGTGTCATCTACAAAAAGAAAATTTTACTTCTTCTTGTCTGATTTAGACCTCTTAGTTTTCATTTCCTTGCCTAATTACTATGGCTGCTACTTTCAGTACAATACTGAAAAAAAGCAGCCTGAGTGAGTACCCTTGCCTTGTTCTAAATCTTAGAAGAAAAACTTTCACTTTGTAGCCATTGCACACGACAATAGCTGTGGGCCTTTCTTATATGGCCTTCATTATGGTGAGGTAGACTCTTTCTATAGCCAATTTGTTGAGAGTTTTTATCATCAAAGAGGATTGACTTTTGTCAAATGCTATTTTTGCATCGACTGAAATGACTGCGTGATTTTTATCTGTCATCCTCTCAATGTGGTGCATAATATTGATTTATGCATGTAGAACCATCTTTTCATCCCAAGGATAAATTTTACTTGGTCATGGTGTATGATCCTTTAAATGTGTTCTTGAATTTGGTTTGCTAGTATTTCATTGAACGTTTTTGCATTTATGTTCATCAGGGGTATTGGCCTGTAATTCTCTTTTATTATAGTGTCTTTACCTTTATTTGGAATCAGGGTAATGCTGGCCTCAGATCAGGAGTTTGGAAGCATATTCCCTCTTCTTCATTTTCTTTGGAAGGGATTGAGAAGAATCGACATTATTTCTTTAAATGTTTCGTAGAACTCACCTGTGAGGTCATAAGCCTTCTTGGGTCCTGCCCCTCTCATGTCCTTCATGTTCCTGACACAACCCTTTCCCAGAAACATTTACTGATCCTGATGATGTAATATTCTGTGATGTAAAGGTTTTGTGTAAATTTTATTGACATGATGAAATGCTCACAATATAATTTATTTTTAAAAGGATACAAAACCATATATCCAAAGTATTAACAAATGTAATAGGGGCTGGAATTTTATTATTTTAACTACTGACAGTGATATTCCTCTTGGGGAGAAGCTATCCTTGCTTTAGAAAATAATTTGAAATAAGCACTTGAGTTAGAAGGGAAGGCCTATAGGTGGGAGAGTTTGTAGGAGCCTGAGCAACAGCAGGCAGTGGCTTAACTGCTCTACATGAAGCTCAGAACCAGGGAAACAAGTCAGAAGGTATTCCCAGGTTGAGGGCAGAAGGGCATATGGTGGCTGGTAGGAATCCACTGGCAGGAGGAATGGCCAAAGATCTATCCATTTTAAAGGCATGGTTCTCTGGAAAATAATATGTAAACCATGCAACTAACTGGGTATAAAATGTAGATGTTTTATAACCTTAATGCTCCCTGCTTTATGTGGTAGTTTTGTGTATCTCATTTAGAGACCCAAGACTGTGTCTCATGTGCAGAGGAATTAACTATACTCAATGTTCTAGACCTTCCCCTGTGGTATCTGAGCATCTTCAGTGTGTGTATCCTCAAAATTTTACGTAAAATGCAAGGTGTATTATTTGTGTGAGTCTGTCTTGATAGTTCAATCTCTTGTTTAATATAGTTACATTTTAGAAAACAAAGATAAAAGGCAAATATTCTGGCAGACGAGCATAGGGTGATTATTTTTCTATTTAAAGTTTCTGAGAAAAGGAGTATGTAGGAACTAGCAGGTGATACCTTCAATGTGCGGTAAAGAGTCCTACCATTATATAGCTATGGAAATGGTGCTAGTATACTTGAACTTTCAGTACCTTAGAATGTATAGCTGATGTCCAAAGAAAATAAAATGTGCTATAAATATTAGACCAAGCATATTAACAAGAGTATGGAGTTTTCCCCTTTTTGTTTAATTTGCTTGATTTTGTATTATAGTTTTCATTCCTTTTGATAAGCTTCATAATTGAATAAAAATCAATAAGCCAAATTAAACAAAAATGGAAAATATTGTATCAGTTGAAATTCTTTGGAACAATTACAAAAGCATGAATATGTTTATTCTTTTCCAACTTTGCTAGAAATTATGTTTCTAAACATCAGATATTGATTTGTTTATTTTTTCCCACCCCCAAAATAGTGTGTTTGTTTTGATTTTAGAGACAAGGTCTCACCCTGTTCCCCAAACTGGAGTATAGTAGTACAATCATGGCCCTGTGTAACCTCAAACTTCTGGGTTCAATGGACCCTTTTGCCTCAGCCTCTCCAGTAGGTGAACTACGGCCATGTACTGCCATAACTAGCTGCATTTTTTTCTGTTTTTACTTTTTCAGAGATAGGGTCTTGCTTTGTTGCACAGGCTGGTCTAAAACTTGGCTTCAAGTGATCTTTCTGCCTCACCCTCCCAAATTACTGGGACTATTGGTGTGAGTCATTATGCCTGGCCTCTAAAAATAGTTTTAATTTATCAACCCCTTATTTTAATACATTAATTATATTTTATGTTCTTAATACATTCATCATTATTTCCTCAAGTATGCTTTGCTGTTAATTTTCTGAATTCTTGACTGGCAAGTTTTGTTTCTTCTCTTTTGTGTTTTCTTTTTTACTTCTGAGTGAGGATTTTGGCTCTAAGGAGCTTTTATGTGTAATGTTCTAAACGTTATTTTCTGTTTAATTATAGGGTTGATTTTCTACCATATTCAAGATTCTGAGTGTTTTATTAATTACCAAGTGGTTTTCTGTCTTGTACTTGCCTTATACTTTGTCATTATTTTTTTTTCTGTTCTTTAAAGTTTTGGTCATTATTTGTAACAAGACAATTTTATATCTTGTAATTACTTTGGTTTTTTTGGTCCCCAAACTTACCAATAGATTTTGCCAATGTTATCTGGAAACTTTAAAAGAAAGCACAGTCTCTGTTAATAGACAGTAGATCTCTGTATGTGAATCTGTGGACTACTGTTAAATGTGTTTCTGTTAGTTACCCCTTGTATTTCAAACAGAGTCAAAGTCATTATTTGCATGCTACAACATGACCACTATGGATTAAATCTGAGATCAAGAAAAAAGGCCCCAATTAAAAAGAAGGAGGAACAGGAGGAGGCAGTGGCAGTTGTATGCCAAAGGCAAATGGAACAATTTTAGAAGAAAATATAGAATTTTTACAAATGAATTCAAGATAGGGAAGGATTTCTTAAATAAGCCATAAAAGTGACAACCTTTAAAGAGAACATGATTGATAAATTCTATTGCATTTTGTTAAAAATATTGCACATCAAAAGGCACAGAAGAAGAAAATGAAAAGACACACCACAAACCGGGTAGAAGAATACTTTTCATATGAACATGTAACCCTCAGAGAATTATTATTTACAATGTAGAGAAAACTACAAGTCACTTGAAAGTAAACAAGTCAATAGAAGAATTGGCAAACACCATAATAAGCATTTTACAGGAAATAGGAATGGTCAATAAATGAAATAAATAGTTTTCAACTTAATTAGTAATCAGGACAATGCTAGTCAAAGTCACAGTGACATAGCATTTTACATAAATCTAGGATGGCAAAAATTAAGTAATGAGTGCTTCTGAGCATGTGACTCAAAGAAAACTCATACACTAATGTTAGCATGTAATTGGTACATCTACTTTGGAAAATAATTGGGAATTATCTTGTGAAGCTGAGCATGGTAATCTGTATGCTTCACCAATTTCGCTATTAGGATTATAATACAGATATATTATTCCAGTCATACCAGGAGATACATGCAAAAATGTTTTCAGTTAATAGTAACCATATTAGCAAAAGACATGAAAAGACTCAAATTATTTTGATAGCAGAATGCACATAATGGCATATTGTTATACAAAGTAAAAATTCAATGAACAATTACCTGCAACAATTTGGATATACTTAAAAAATTATGTGGCGTGAATTTTTTTCTGAAGATGTCACAACATTCATTTTTTATAAACATATTAACATTTTAAGCAATATTTTCTGTAATTAATGTATACTCTTAAAACCATGTAAGAAAATTATTTTAAAACTACAAAATGGTTGTATTTGAGATATATGCAAAGATAGAGCCATTACGGGTGATTTAATATTTTGATTGGGATTTGGGGTTATTTATGTTTGAAAAATGGCGATACATGTTAATAATATTTTTATATTTTGCAAGCAGCATATTAAAAAATTAAGTAACTTTTAAAAATTCCATAATT
>NW_016809173.1:892268-917860 GCF_001698545.2 Rhinopithecus bieti | reverse complement strand
AACTCTATTCATTTTAAAGAAATGGGAAAAAAAAAAAAAAAAAATCATCTCTGCTACTTTTCTAAGTAAATGATACAGTCTGTGATAACTGAGGTCTAAATGTGTGACCCTAATACAGAAATGCAGACGGATGCATTATTTTGTGATAAAATGAGGTAAGTGTTGCATTTTATTTGTTCCTTTTCTTTCATGATTTTGGATAGTTTACATGCTTGCCCAGGTTTGTATTTTTGCCTGCCATCAAGTTGATGTTTGCAGAATAGTGATGAGCAAGTAAAATGAAGGATTATCCATGTAAATGAAATATTTTGGTTTAATTATGGTTTAATTTTTAAAAATTATTGTCTAATAGTTTATTATGTAAAGAATCATTATAAGGTTTTTTGTTTTGTTTTGTTTTTTTGAGATGGAGTCTCACTCTGTCACCCAGGCTGGAGTCTCACTCTGTCACCCAGGCTGGAGTGCAGTGGCACAATCTCAGCTCACTGCAACCTCTGCCTCCAAGGTTCACATGATCCTCCTGCTTCAGCTGCCCAAATAGCTGGGATTATAGGTGTGTGCCACCACACCCAGCTTTTTTGTATTTTTAATAGGACGGACTTTCACCATGTTCGGAATTCCTGACCTCAGGTGATCCACCTACCTCAGCCTCCCAAAGTGCCAGGATTACAGGCATGAGCCACTGCACACAGCCATACAACATGATGTTTTGATATATGTGTACATTGTGAAATTATTACCTTAATCAAATAATGAACATATTAATTACTTCAAATAATTATCTTCTTTATGTTGCAAACACTCAAGATCTACCCTCTTAGCAAATGTCAAATATTCAATACATTATTATTAACAGTAGTCATCAAGTTTTTCATTAGGTCTCTAGAACTTTATCATCCTATAATGGCAAGTTTGTACCCTTTAATCAACATTTCCCCATTTCCTTACCCCTCAACCTCTGGTAACCACCCTTCTACTCTCTGCTTCTATGCGTTTGACTTTTTCGGATTCCACATGTAAGTAAGACCATGCAGTATCTGTCTTTCTGTGTCTGGCTTATTTCAGTTAGCCTAATGTCTCCCAGTTTCATCCATGATGTCATAAATGACAGGATTTTCTTCCTTTTCTTAAACTGTATTGTACTTCATTGTTTATTTATTTATTTATTTTTGAGACGGAGTCTCACTCTGTCGCCCAGGCTGGAGTGCAGTGGCCGGATCTCAGCTCACTGCAAACTCTGCCTCCCGAGTTTACGCCATTCTCCTGTCTCAGCCTCCTGAGTAGCTGGGACTACAGGTGCCCGCCACCACGCCCAGCTAATTTTTTGTATTTTTAGTAGAGACGGGTTTTCACCGTGTTAGCCAGGATGGTCTGGATCTCCTGACCTCGTGATCCTCCCTCCTCGGCCTCCCAAAATGCTGGGATTATAGGCTTGAGCCACCGCGCCCGGCCTGTACTTCATTGTTTATATGTACCACATATTCCTTATTCTTTCATCTGTTGATAGACACTTAGGTTGCTTCCATATGTTGGCTATTGTGAATAATGCTGCAGTGAACAGGGGAGTGCAGATATCTCTGCAATGCACTGATTTTAAGTCCTCTGAATGTGTACTTAGAGGTAGGATTGCTGAATCATATAGTAGCTCCAGTTTTAATTTTTTAAGGAACCTCCATACGATTCTCCATAATGGTTGTACAATTTATATCCTCACCAACTGTGTACAAAGATTATTTTTTCTCCACATCTTTGTTAACCTTTGTTATCTTTTTTTTTTAATAACAACCATGCTAAAAGGTGTAAGGTGATATATCTTTGTGGTTTTGATTTGTGTTTTCATAATTACTGATTTTGACCACCTTTTTATATGCTATGTTTATTGACTATTGTATTTTTTTGACATATGAAGGAATTTTATTGTATCTTCCATCACCACCACCATCATCCGCCCCATTCCCTCCATCATCATCAAGATTATCATCACCATCATGATCTTGTAAGAAGGAGAGCATGTCACAAATTACTGAGAGTATAGACCAACACTTAGAATACCTGGGAGCTTATTTAAAATGTCACTTCCTGGCCACAGCCCCAGAGATCCTGATTCAGAAGGTCTCAGTAGCACCCAGAAATATTCCTTTTTAACAAGAATTCAGGGTGATTTTTGTTGCAGGAAGTCTGTGGACCACACATTGAGAAACATTGCCTTATAGTTGTAGGACAAACAAAAGGAGATTATACCACACACAGGGTTTAGTGATGCTTGTGAAACCCGTAAGCCTACAACAATATGTGTAAGCAGTCCAAGACCTTTCCACATGAGGTCACTGACTACCCATTAGCATTTAGGGGCAAGAACAGCCTTCCTGGGTTTTCTGGTTGTGCTTTATCTAGTTTAAACCACCTGGGGTAAGTTGGGTAAAGCGTATCTAATACACTCATGTCTTGGGATTGAAACAGCAGCGTAAAGACAAATGAAGAAAGTATACTAACACAGTAAAAAGCAATTAATCCTCGCTATTAGCCATAATTAAATTCCTCAAAATGAAGACTTTCAACTTGTGAGCTGGAGCAAATCTCCTTCTATGGCTTCCTGGGCAGGGCAGGCATCTTCTCCTGCTCGCCTCTGCCCTGCCATCCTTGGGCTGGTGCTACTCTATTCCTATTGATTCCAAAGAGTTCCTGAAGCTGAGACTGGTGAATTTCTCTTCTTTATTTTCCTTTTTTCTTTCTTTCTCTTTTTTTGAGATGAAGTATTGCTCTGTGCAGGCTGGAGTGCAGTGGCATGATCTTGGCACACTACCACCTCTGCCTCCCAGGTTCAAATGATTCTCCCGCCTCAGCTTCCCAAGTAGCTGGGACTACGGAAGCCCACCACCACACCCAGTTAATTTTTTGTATTTTTAGTAGAGATGGGGTTTAGCTATGTTGGCCAGGCTGGTCTAGAAATCCTGACCTCAGGTGATCCACCTGCCTTGGCCTCCCAAAGGGCTGGAATTACGTGTACCGCACCCAGTCATGCCTTCTTTAGATAAATGTCTATTCAGGCTAACTGTCCATTTTCTTATTCTGGTTATCTGTGTTTTTACTACTAAGTTGTGGGTGTAGTAGTATCAAAATATCATATATTTTGATATTAACTCCTTATTGGATATATGGCTTGCAAACATTTCCCCCTATTCTATAGGTTGCCTTTAACCCATTACTTTAAATCTGCGTGACTAAGTGGGTAAGTTAGCCACTTCTCAGAAATGAGTTTTATGAACTATATTATAGTTTAGCATACTTAATAGGTGCTCACAATTTTACTTTTTGGTTGATACTAAAATGGTATAAATTAATTAAAAACTGACTCATGGCCAGGCACGGTGGCTCATGCCTGTAATCCTAGCACTTTGTGAGGCCGAGGCAGATGGTTTGCCTGAGTTCAAGAGTTCAAAACCAGACTGGGCAACACGGTGAAACCCCATCTCTACTAAAAATACAAAAAAATTAGCCCAGCATGGTGGTGTGCACCTGTAGTCCCAGCTACTTGGGAGGCCGAGGCAGGAGAATTGCTTGAACCCGGGAGGCAGAGGTTGCAGTGAGACAAGATTGCACCACTGCACTCCAGCCTGAACAACAGAATGAGACTCCGTCTCCAAAACAAAACAAAAAACTGACTTATTCCAGAAAGTATTTGAGGGAGCTGAAATGAAACACAAATAATGTAAAATCAGGACAGAGATTAAAGTGAATAGCAACAAAAAAGGTAAAATGAAGTCATCAGTGGAACCAATGCACAAAAATGTACCATCAGGTTCTGCACAGCTCATAAAGGTGAGTCAAAGCTCAGAGCTCATTGTTTTTTGCTGTAAAGCAGAGAGAATATGGCCAATTATAAGATGTGTGATGTTCGTAAGTTAAAACATAGCAGTCAAAATGGAATTAATCAGTAATATTAGAAGACCTTATGTCATAGATCTCCAAGAGGGTATGAAAATTAATCTTTGTTCAATTAAGAAAAGAACAGCTTTCACGAACCTAATCACAAGATAAATCAAATCAAGTTTTAACTTACATTTTGCTTTTGTAATTGTAGGATTGAGGAAATGGGCAGCTTATAAATATCTTTCAAAACTGGAATGTCAGTTGCTAAACATCTCTGAAACACCATTCAGGTTAACCCCTTGAGAATCCAGTTGGTGAGTGAATGTCTAAGATTGACCAACCTACCTCTATTTTTACACCTTGTGTAAACATGCTAAAAAAAGAAAAGTTTTTATTTCTAAACATTTAGCAGCCAACATTCCAAAAAAGGGTATAGGAAAATATTAGCCATCCTTTCCCCCAGTGACTTCCAGTACCTAAACTATGGGCTACAAATCTGTTATCAACTATCCAAGACTGTCTAATTGTGAGACACTGGGAAACTGTTATCATGTAGGTTGTTGTTCTGGAGTCCCAGACATCAGCCCTCTGAGGTAGTATGTATGACATGTATATGCCAGGGAGGCCCTAGAGCTGTGCTGTCCAATATGGCAATTGCTGCCCACATGTGGCTACTGAGCCCTGGAATGTGGCTAGTCTGAATTGAGAAGTGCTGTAAATAAAAAGTAAAAGACTCACTATGAAAATAAGAAAGAGTGAAAATAACTCTTTAAAACTTAAATTACATTATGAGTTTTCTCCTATACATTACTGTATGTTGAAAAACAACATCTATGGAAATATAGTATTCCAACCATGCAAGCACCATAACTGATTTAAGTATATTTCTATTGTTTGACATTTAAATCATGTTGTGTTGATCACTATTATAAATAATTCTATAATAAATATCTTCTACACATGCATTTGCATAGCTTATGTTTTTCCCTTTGTATGAATTCCTAACTACTGGATCAAAGAGTAAAACACTGTCAAGACTCTTGACACATATTGCCAAATTGTTGAGCAATGGAATTTATCTATCGGCAATATATAAGCATTAGTTTAACTTTCCTTATGCCAGTACTGAATAGGATTATTTTAGAGTAGCTTCCATTGGATTAGAAAAAATTGTAAAGAAACTACTTAAACAAGCCCTCCTAACTATATATTTTTTACTAGTCACATTACTGAAAACGTTATTACAATGGGTTTAAATAATTTGATATTTCTGTCTTATACAAAATAGATTTTAAAATTAGGTCATATCTATGTGATAGGAAATTGTGCATCCTCATAGTCTTTGTCCTTCTGTGTTATTTTAGTTTGAGCTAGTTAAATATTTTTTGAGAAAAATATTGCATACAATATAATGATCCTTCTAGGCTGAACCAACCAGATTAGTTATAGCTCAGGGGAGAGTTGGCAAAACAACATTGCTATTGTTGCCTTATACTTTCCTATTTGTTGTTTTATTTTATATCAGTGAAAGTACGTTGCATGCTAGATCTTTATAAAAAATAAAAAAAATGCCTCCAGCAAAGACACACTTTATATACTTTAGCATTAAGCAAAATATTCTACCAATAAAATCTGATGGTTTTTTTTTTTCAATTGTTAAAAGGTCTTCAAATTCAGAGTATGCATTTAAAAAAATATATGAGTCAAATTAGGTGAACTCAAAACTTCATCTAAGTTAAATTATTGTTTCATCTTTACATATTAATATTTACTAAATTAGTATTTCAAGCTTAAATTAACTTAGTTTGCAAGGCTGGTATGCTGTTCCACTATTTCCTTTATTTTAAATCCCTGCACATTGCATTATTAGATAATCTTAGTCTTACCTGTTTTATTAATTAAAAATCCAATTAAATCACTGTTATTTAAAATATACAGTCATATAGCTTAAAAATAACTCAAACTCAACTAATAACAAAAGACTAATCCAAATATTTTGTCTTTTAACCCAGTAATTTTTCTTGACACATTACTTGCCCAGGAGAGTTTCTTCTTTAAAGCCACATGTGCAATTTCCGGTTATTACCTGCATGTTATTACTCTATGTTGTTAATATTGGTCTCATGCAAACCTCATCAGGTAGGCATAATTATCTGCGTTTTAGCACTGAAAATGTTAGGCCAAAGAGATTGAGGAATTTACCTGTGGATTTCAGTCAACTAAATGGTGAAAGTAATATTTAAAGTTAAAATAGTCATCAGTGGGAAAGAAGAAAGGAAAGTTCACAGTAAAAGGATTTGCCTATTTACCAGTTTTGTGGCCTATTTAATACAAGATGTTTACTTTCACAAAAAAAAGGAATAAAAAATAGATTGAGATAAATGAAAATGAAAACACAACATATGAAAATGTATGGTATGTTCCATAAATTTTAATTCCTTAAACCCTACGAGGGACGTATATAGCAATAAACACCCAAATAAAAATCCTAAATAAATGAACTAATGTTTCATCACAAGGAACTAGGAAAGGAATAGTAAACTACACCCACTGTTAGTAGAAAAAAAAAAGGTAATAATAATCAGAGAATTAATAAATGAAATATAAACTACAAAAACAATAAAAAGGTAAACAAGACTAAAAGTTGGTTCTTTGAAAAGATAAACAAAATTGACAAAACTTTAACTAGACTAAGAAAAAAAAGAATGACATAAAACCAGAAATAAAAAGGATGCATTGCAACTGATGCCACAGAAATAGAAGGGTTAATAATGAAACCACTATGAATAACTATATGTCAACAAATTTGACAAGCTAGAAGAAATAAATTCCTAAACACATACAACCTATCAAGATTGAATCATTGAAAAATAGAAAATCTGAATATGCCAATAACTCGCCAAGAGATTGAAACATAGTAAAAAGTTTGCCATGAAAGAAAAGCCTAGGACCTAATACCTTCATGGATGAATTCTCCCAAACATTTAAATAACTAATACCAATATTTCTCAAACTTTTCCAAAAAAATTAAAGCAGAGAGAATATGTCCAAACTTATCCTATGAGACAAATGTTATCCTGAAACCAAGACTAGACAGGGTCACTGCAAGAAAAGAAAATTCTGAGCCAATTGCTCTGATGAACACGGATGTAAAAATCCTTATCAAAATACTAGCAAACTGAATTCAACAGTATATCAAAAGGATCATTCACCACGACCAAGTTGATTTATCCCAGGGATGCAAGGATGGTTCAACATACACAAATCTACCAATGCAATATACTACATTAACAGAATGAAGGACAAAAACTTTGTGATCATCTCAAATGCAAAACAAACAATCAAACAAAACAAAAAACAAAAAGATAAGGTTTTCAACAATTCAACATACTTTACTGATAAAAAAAAAAGCTAAAAAAAAAATAGGTGTAGAAGGGATTTATCTCAACACAATAAGGGCTGTATATTACAAGCTCATAGCTAACATCTTACTCAATAGTGAAAAGTTTAATGCTTTTCCCTAAGATCAGGAATAAGTCAAGGATGCCCAATCTCGCCACTTTCTATTCAACAGTGCTGTAAATTTAAGCCACATAAATTAGAAAAAGAGAAAAAAATAAAAGATATCTCAATTAGAAAGAAAAAAAGTGAAATTTTACTGTTTGCTGATGACATATTATATATGAAAATTCTAAGGACTCTACCAAAATAATATTAGAACTAATAAACAAATTCAGTAAAGTTGCAAGATGCAAAATCAACATGCAAAACTCAGTAGCATTTATATAAACTAATAACTAACTGAAATATTTTAAAAATCATATTTGTAATAGCTACAAAAAACATAGGAATAAATTTCACTAAGGAGGAGACAGATTTGTACACTGAAAACTATAAAGCATTGATCAAAGCAATTAAATGAATAAATGGAAAGATAACCTATGTTCATAAATTGGGAGAATTAATATTGTTAAAATGTCTATATTAGTGAGTGATCCACAGATTCAGTACAATAGGTCTCAAAATACCATTGACATTTTTCACAGAAATAGAAAAATCCTAAAATTTGTATGTAACTACAAAAGAATAACCAAAACAATCTTGAGGAAAAAAAATCTAGAGGTATTACACAATCTGAATTCTAAATCTACTGTAAAGTTAATCAAAAGCATGGTACTGGCATAAAAACAGATACATAGGAAGATAGAATAGAGACTCCAGAAATTTATCTATCTACTTATGATCAATTGATTTTCAACAAAGATGCCAACAACATACAATGGATAAAGATGACTCTTCAATAAATCGTGTTGGGAAAACTGATATTTATATAAAGAATGAAATTAGGCCCTTATGTTATACCACATACAAAAATCAACTTAAAATGGATTTAAAACTTCAACATAAGACCCGAAACTATAAAACTACTGAAACAAAACATAGAGGAAAATCTCCACATTGTTCTGGGCAATGAGCTTTTGGATATGACCCCAAAAGCACAGGAAGCGTAATCATAACTAGACAAGTGGGACTACGTGAAACTAAAAAGCTCCTGCACAGGAAAGGAAACAACAGAGTGAAAGACGATCTAGAGACTGGGAGAATATATTTTCAAGCCACACACTGATAAGTGCTTAATATCTAAAATATATAAGGAACTCCTTTACTCAATAGCAAGAGAACAAATAATCAAATTGAAAAATGAGTCAAGGACCTAAATAGACATTTCTCAAAAGAAGACATAAAATGGCCAAGTATATGAAAAGATGCTCAAAATCACTAATCAGGAAAATGCAAATTAAAACTACAATGAGATATCACTTCACACCTGTAAAAATGGCTACTACCAAAAGATGAAAGAAAACAAGTGTTGGTGAGGAAGTAGAATAAAGAAAATCCTTGTACATGGTTGGTAAGAAGGTAAATTAGCATAACCATTACGGAAAACACTATGGAGGTTCCTCAAACAATTAAAAATAGAATTACCATATAATCCAACAATCCCACTATGGAATATATATTTAAAGATATAAAATTTTAAAAAGATATGAAATTAGTGTGTTGAAAAGATGTCTACATGACTGTGTTTTTTGGAACATTATTTACAATAGCCAAGATATAAGATCAACCTAAGTTTCAGCAATGGATGGATGGATGAAGAAAATTTGGTATATATACACAATGAAATAATGTTCAGCCTTCAAAAAGAATGAAATCTTGACATTTGTGACAACATTGATGAACCTGACAGACATTATGTTAAACAAAATAAGCCAGCCACAGAAAGAAAAGTACCACATGATCTAACTTATATATGGAATCTATAAAAGTCAAACTCATAGAAACAGAGAGTAAAATGGTGGTTATGAGAGGTTGAGAAGTTTGGAGCCATGGTCAAATAATATAACATTTCAGCTAGGAGGAATAAGTTAAAGAGACCTCTTGTGCATTATGATGAGTGTAGTTAATAACAATGTATTGTATACTTGAAAATTGCTAAGAGTAAATTTGAAGTGTCTCACCACATAAAAATGATAAAAACATGAGGTAATGCATACTTAAATAGCTTAATTTAGCAATTCCACAGTGCATACATGTATCAAATCATCATGCTGTATCCCATAAATATGTACAATTTTTACTTGATGAAGAGAAGTTGACTAATGGGTACAAAAATACAATTAGAAGGAATATGTTCTAGTGTTGTACAGATAGTAGGATGACTATAGTTAACAATAATTTATTGTGTTTCCATGTCACTAGAAGAAAATGTTTAAAATATTCCCAATACCAATAATAGAATTTTGAGGTGATGGATATCTCAAGTATCCTGAATTGATCATTACATATTGTATGTATGTATCAAAATATCATATGTACCCCAGAAATATATGCAATCATTATATAGCAATAAAAAGCAGGGCTATATCCATACTCATATACACATATACGTACACATAAACCCAAGCATGCATGCAAACATTTATAGATCATTTAATATAAAGTCAAACATTGAGACACTTCAAGTCTTCATCTTATCACTATATTATTATAGAGGGTAATATAATAATGACAAATAATGACAAATCTGGGTCAATAAGTAAAATGTATAAAACGATTCATTGTTAAATAATGTAGTTATTTAATACAAAATAAGACTAAATTTATTGAGAGGATGTCAATGTGTTTATTAGATCTATAGGTCCTTTTAATGTTAAAACATTTTGTCTTCAAGAGATCTACATAACTTGATCATTATATATGTCTTTTTTTCAAATTGCTCAATTCAGTTGGTAATATTTTGGGGAATTTTAGCATCTGTGTGAATAAGTGAATTTGATGTGTATGTTTGCCTTTTGATGCAATTCTTTTATGACTACATAATCCCATATCTACTCCTCATAGAATGATTTGAGGAATGTATCATTTTCTATATGATAGAATATGATTTGTTCCTTGAATGATTAATTGAACCTGTCTTTAAGATTTCTGAGCTTGAGATTTTCTTTTTCTGAATACTTTAATATTAACATTTCTTTCATAATGGGTAATTTATTCTTCTTGTATCAACTTTTTGTAAGTAATATCATTCTAGACATTTCACCATTCATCTAAAGTTTGAAATTTCATGACATAATTTAAAATATAATTACCTTAGTAAGCCGAATTTTTCGTCTCTTTAATATAAAAGAAACACAGAGTACTTTGATGTGCAGGATCGCATCTTGACTTTCATGCTATTGATGCCTAGTATTTTACTTCTGTCATATTTTTAATCACAATCTACATTTTTGCTATTACCGAGTGACAACCCACACTAAAATACACTGGCTTAAAACCAACATTTATTCAGCTTACAATTTGTGGTTATAAAATTATCACTGGACTCATTTGGTAGTTTTGATCTCAGCCCGACTTCTCCAGTAGGCTGCAATCAGTTGTGAGTCAGCTAGGTGCGTCTACATCTGGATTTGTCAGGCTATTGACAGAGGTGCATTGATTCTTCTTTCAGTGGTCTCCCATCTTGCAGCAGACCAGACTAAGATATGTTTACCTGGAGTTGAGTTCCAACAAAAGAACAAGATCACACAGGCCTTTTGATGCCTAGGCTTGGAACTGGCACATCACTTATATTTATATATATTTTTACCAGTTCTTTTTCTTACTGTTCTTTCTTTCATCTCTTACTATCATCTAGGATAATTGACTTTAGTTCTCTAAAACATCCGTTATAATTTCCTTTAATGAAATTTTCGTCGCTGCTTTTGATGAATTTTGGAAGACTTTTAAAATCTGAATATTTCTTCATTTTGAAAACATTTTGAAAGGGAAATTTCCTGGAGATCTCATTCAATATTTTCATCCTATTTCAGTTATATCATCTCAGCATTTCTAAGAAAATTTTCAATATTATTTTGATTCCATTATCAAGAAGTCTAAATGTCATTCTTTTGAAAGTCTTTTCTCTAGGGCTGCTTTTAAGATTCTTCATTGTTAAAACCATAAAAACCCTAGAAGAAAACCTAGACAATACCACTCAGGACATAGGCATGGACAAGGACTTCATGTCTAAAACACCAAAGCAATGGAAACAAAAGCTAAAATTGGCAAGTGAGATCTAATTAAACTAAAGAGCTTCTGCACAGCAAAAGAAACTACTATCAGAGTGAACAGGCAACCTACAGAATGGGAAAATATTTTTGCAATCTACTCATCTGACAAAGAGCTAATATCCAGAATCTACAAAGAACTCAAACAAATTTACAAGAAAAAAACAACCCCATCAAAAAGTGGGCAAAGGATATGAACACTTCTCAAAAGAAGACATTTATGCAGCCAACAGACACATGAAAAAAATGCTCATCATCACTGCGGCCCATCAGGAAAAGTGCAAATCAAAAACCACAACGAGATAACCATCTCACACCAGTTAGAATGGCGATCATTAAAGAACTCAGAAACAACAGGTCTGGAGGGACTGTGGGGAGAAATAGGAAGAATTTAACAAACTGTTGGTGGGACTTGGTAAAACTAGTGTCAAATCCACCTCGTGGACAGCACAGTGTGCAGGCAATTCCTCAAGGATCTAGAAATAGAAATACCATTTGCACCATAGCCATCCCCATTACTGGCGGTATAATGCCCAAAAGATTAATAAATCATGCGCTATCAAGACAACATGCACAGCGTTATGAGTTTTATTGCGGCACTATTCACAATAGCAAAGACTTGGAATCAACCCACAATGTCCATCAATGGCTTTGTTAACCTGTCCACCAATGATAGACTGGATTAAGAAAATGTGGCACTTATATACCACGGAATACTATGCAGCCATAAAAAAGGATGAGTTCATGTCCTTTGTAGGGACGTGGATGAAGCTGGAAACCATCATTCTGAGCAAACTATCACAAGTACAGAAAACCAAACACTGCATGTTTTCACTTATAGGTGGAAATTGAACAATGAGAACACTTGGACACAGGAAGGGGAACATCACACAGCGGGGCCTATTGTGGGGTGGGGAGAGGGGGGAGGGATAGCATTAGGAGATATACCTAATGTAAATGACGAGTTAATGGATGCAGCACACCAACATGGCACATGTATACATATGTAACTCTCACATTGTGCACATGTACCCTAGAACTTAAAGTATAATGATAATAAAAAAGATTCTTCATTGTCTTTGGGGTGGGCACTGTAAGTAAAATTATTGTAGAAAGGGTATAAAATTACACAAAGTGAATTCAAGAAAAGTTAGTGAATACTGAGGTTTTAAACATGCACCCTTAAAAAACTGATGCAGGAACAGAAAACCTAATACCACATATTCTCACTACACATGAGAACAAATGATTAGAACACATAGACACCAAGAGGGGAACAACACACACTGGGACCTTTTAGGGAGTAGATGGGGGGAGGAGGGACAAGATCAGGAAAAATGGGTTCTCAGCTTAATACCTGAGTGACAAAATAATCTGTACAATAAACCCCCATGAAACAAGTTTACCTATGTAAGAAACCTGCACATGTACCCCAGATCTTAAAATTAAAGCTAAAATAATACGTTTTAAAAAGTATGTTACTGATGAATAGATGACTTATTTTAACATAAATGACATGATGGAAACACCAAAATAAATCATGAAAATTTCTCATGTTAATTGAGAAGGGGTTTATAAATATAAAATAAAACCAAAGAGTAATTTAGAATTAAAAAAATGCACCAAGGACGAGGTATCTTGAAAATGTAGAGGAAGGAGAATAAGAAAAGGAAGATTCAAGAAGATCTTCTGTTGGATAAGTAAGAAATAAAGACAGCTTTCAGATTCCAATTAAAATAAGCAACGAGATATTAGTATTTCCTTTTATTGCTCTAGACCTCCAGCAATGCAGGACATTTCCCAGGGTGGCCTTGGAATGACCCAGTTCTCCCCACTTTCTTGTTTGTAGTTCTTAAGAATAACTGTATGACGTGCTAGGAGTACAACATCCCTTAGATAAGGAGAGACTGACTGGAACAGCGTGGGCTCAGTGCCAGTTCCACCCGAAAGGAGGCTGTTCTTCAATGCTTTAAATCAGCAACTCACATGACCTCAAGATATAAAACATGGGAATGGCGGGCTGCTTTCCATGCTCCCTTTTCTGTGGTGCTGGTGGAGAATACACAGAGGTGACTTCATCTGCCCTGGTCAGCTTTCCTGAGCCTTGGGGCCAGCTCACAGTGAGTCTTAGGCTTCTCTTGTTCCTTGCTGCCTACCTATAAGTATTGATAATAAAACTCAAATAGGTTGGTAATCAGTGCACTGTGAACCTGCTTCATATCAATATTTTTTATAATTCTCTCTGTATTGAAGAATTGAAAGATCATGAAGTCTGATCTAAATAACTTTGTGCTGTTTGCGCTCTGTAAAATGGACCAATCAGCTCTCTGTAAAATGGACCAATCAGCAGGATGTGGGTGGGGCCAAATAAGGGAATAAAGGCAGGCCACCAGCGCCAGCAGTGACAACCTGCTTGAGTCCCTTTCCAGGCTGTGGAGGCTTTGTTCTTTTGCTCTTTGTAATAAATCTTACTACTGCTTACTCTTTGTGTCCACACTACCTTTGTGAGCTGTAACACTCACCCCAAAGGACTGCAACTTCACTTCTGAAGCTGGTGAGACCACGAACCCAACAGGAGAAATGAGCAACTCTGGATGCGCCACCTTTAAGAGCTTTAACACTCACTGCGAAGGTCTGCAGCTTTACTCCTGAAGTCAGTGAGACCACAAACATCTGAAGGAACAAACTCCAGACACATCGTCTTTAAGAACTGTAATACTCACCACAAGGGTCCGCAGCTTCATTCTTGAAGTCAGCGAGACCAAGAACCCACTAATTCTGGACACAGCTGGACCCCATGTTCGCACACTCTTGCACCCTGCAGCATCCCACACCTGGCTCGCCCTTGGTAGGCATGAGATCTAGGCTGGTAGTACCAGCAAGTGCAGCCTTTCAAGCTGAGTGGATGGAATGAGCCCAGCAGGCCTGAGCAAAACTCAGGCAAAGGTGCCACAAACCACAAAGGTTTCTGGCTAGTGAAGTAACACCCTGTGACATTATAAGGAGGAAAAGTCATTAAACTTTGTTCTTAAATGAAAAAAAATTTACTCGTGGTCTCCATTCTTCACAAAATACATGTGGAAGCCTCGAAATTTTCTTTTAAAATAATTTATGTTAGTATTCTCTCCTCTGTTGATCTCTGTTAGCAGAAGGAATATAAATTTTAAAAATTATGTTCCCTCCTGCTGGTAGCCCAAACCTAAACTGAGCATCAAGTTTCATTCTTCTTCTATCAATTACTAATATTTTATAAGATGTTTTAGTTACTTACATACAATAACGTAAGCTAGTCTAGAATACATAAAGTATATTTCTGTGGAGAGAGTAAGAATAAAGCTCATTTTCAAGTAGTAAATATCCCAGATATTCCATATACCCTCCAAATGTAGAAGTTTATAAGATGCATGTGTTTGTTTTGTTATAATGGCAGTAAGAATCACAGGGGCCTCTAAGAGTAAACTGGTATTTTGGTAGAAAGTTGTAATTGAGCTGCAATGAAGTACTATTTGCAACACATGTTTTTGCAACTGGATATCCATATCTTAAATAATAAAATTGGGCCCCTGCCTCACACCATACACAAAATTTAACTCAAATGGGTTATAGGCTTAAATATAAGGTTTAAAACCATAAAACTCTTGGAAAAAATGTAGCAATAAATATTCATGACCTTGGGATAGACAATAATTTATTAGAGAAGTCATCAAAATCATGGCAATAAAATTATAAATTGAACTTTATCAAAATTAAAATATTTTAACTTTCCAACAACATTATCAAGATAATAAAATTATCTACTGAGTGGTAAAATATTTGATATTCATATCTGATAAAGGATTTATACCCATAATATATAAAGTATATATAAAGAATTCCTAAACTCAATGAGGTAAAGATAATAATTCAATTCCCAAATGGATTGTTGTCAAAGGATTTGAATGACTATTTCTCCAAGAAAGACATACAAATGACCAATAAGTACATCAAAGTATGCTCAAAAGCATATACAATAGAAAAATGCAAATGAAAACCACAATGAAGTAGCATTTCATACTCACTAAAGGGTTATCTTAAGAGAGAAACATACTATGCATGTTGACAAGAATGTGGAAATCTGAAATATTTGCTGGTGTGAATGTACATTGATGCAACCATTTTGGAAAACAGTTGTACAATTTCTCAAAAATGTTAATCATAGACTTAGAAATTCCATTCCTGGGTATCTACCCAAGAGAAATAGAAACATATATCCTCATACAGACATGCACACAAATGTTCATAGCAGCATTATAAATAACAGCCACAAAGTGGAAACATTCCAAATATTCATCAACTGATGAATGAATAATCAAAATATCGTATATCCATACAGTGGAATAGTATTCAGCAGTGAAACAAATGAAGCGCTGATAAATGCTGTAACAAGGATTGCCCTCAAAAACATGCTAGGTGAAAGAAGCCAATCACAAAAGTTAATATATTATTGAATTAATAAATTTATATAAAAGCTCCAGAATAGACAAATCTCAGAGACAGAGAGTAGATTAGTAGCTATTTAGAGCTTAGGGGAAAGAGGCACAAGGCATGAATGCTAATGATATGAGGATTCCTTTGAGGATGATAACAAATGTTTGAAATTTGAGTATTATGGTGGTTGGACAACTCTTACAAAATGCTAATAAATATTAAATTGTACACTTAAAATAGATGAATTTTTGGTATATATGTTGTAACCCAAGAATGTTTCTTAAAAATAAAATATTGTTATCCCTATTTTGATATATTGTAAAATTCATTTCTCTCCCTCTTTATGTATTTGTTCCTGATCCCTTACTTTTCTTAGTGTATCTTTGTTCCCACCAAATGACTCAGTACAGATAGAAATATCAACTTCTTTTATTAGACTTTTGGCATTTGTACACACACAAAAAATACCACACAGGGAAATATCATCACAATTAAAAAACATAAAGGAGCTGAGCACAGTGGCCCGCGCCTGTAATGCTAGCACTTTGGGAGACCAAGGTGGGAAGATCACTTGAACTCAGGAGGTTGAGGCTGCAGTGAGCCATGACTGTGCTCCTGTACCCCAGCCTGGGTGACAAAGAAAGGCCCTATTTCAAATAAATAAATAAAAAGTATAAGAGATTATACAAAGATAACCACATAAAACATAAGATAATTCCCTTCTTTCTGAAAGATTTTTGTTTGTTCTACTCCTTTGTACTACCCACACCACCACCACTAGCAGCATGCATGCATTTATAGATGATCTCCAAGGAAGAATGTCCATCAGTTATTAGACACATTTAAAATGGTTTGTAGGAAACTTTAATAAATACAGACAAAAATATAAAGCTGTAAGAAACTAATCAATTTCACTTCTTGGGAGAGCACACGAAATCAAGTTGTACTCCTCTTCTGAGAGAATGCAAGGTTCCCTCAAACTGAAAGACGGGTAATGCGTGCAATATGATAATTTAAATTCTACTCCAGCACAGTAAAATTTAAATTTTACTCCAGTTAAAATCCAAATTAATGCCTCCCACCCAAGTTTCCAGTTAACATCTCATTTTTCTGCCTTACAATTCTGCTATAGTTCATCTGATGGAATATATTTACACGTTAAAATAGAAATGAAAGAAACCCCATAGGTTCTCTTTAAAAACAAAAAAAAGTTTATTTTAACTCATTAATGTTTTCCATGTTATTTCTTGCTTTCCACTGGAAATTTTTGCCCTGAGAAACTTTGACAAACAAAGTTGAATGGAACTTACTAGCTTACATTGTTTTTTAATAAAATTAAAACAGACAACTTTGTAGGAATCATAGATTTCGAAAATTATTATGACAAATAGTTATAATTTACTAAACTAACATATTTCATCTACAGGCATATTGAAGAAATAAAATATTTGATAAATTACAATTGCTCTTATTCTCTTTCATGAAGAACGTAATTTATAAAATTTCTAAGAGTAATACAAATTTATAAATTTAGGTTATTTTACTCCAGAAACTCTGTGTGCATATGTGTGTGTTTTAATGTGTATGAACGTGTATTTTGCTCGAGCTTTACACAGTGAAGACCTGAAAAGGAAGGAAATAGGGAGAAATCGTACTTATTACTCATATTTTTGTGGAGATTTGGAAAGGTACCCAAGGTCCATACTGATCTGATTTGCTGGAGAACCTTCATAGTGATATTCTAGAGGGAATAATTAGGACTCCAATAAATGTATGATACATTCAGGATGGGAGAAAACTGCTTGAAGAAAACTTGCTGATTAGTGGAATTGAAGTTTTACTCAAGAGGGCAGTGGAGGATTGAAAAGTGGGTGCAGATTCCAAGGAGGAAAAAAAAAGGAACACGGCCCTCAACATAGATAAGTTGGACTAGGAAATGGAGAGAACCTTTGAAAAGACACTTGCAAAGGATTTAACATTCTTCTGAATTTTTCCCTGGCCTTTGCTAATAGCATATTTACCCTGTAGTTGCAAGAAGGCTTTTCTCACTACATTGTTTTGCTAGCTAGATATCAAACTTCTAGTTTAAAAAAGTGTGTGATGTTAAGGAAAATTTAGAAACTATGTAAGTAAGGGGTTAAACTCTTCTCAGACTACTCTGGGCTGTATGGAATTGCCAATATATTTTCAGTAGGAGCCATACTTTATTCATTTGGGAAGCAGGCAACTGTATGGACTAAGTATAATCGAAATAATTGAGACTCTCCCCAACCCCAAATCACCTTCCCTAAACTTTACTTGAAGCAGATCTTCCTGGAAAGGGAGGAATGTACACATTGGTTGCTCATATAATGAAACATTAAGTCTTCTTGACATCAAGTAATTCCCAGCTGATCTGTTTGTAAATGTCAGACAATTTATCTGAAATTTCCCTGTTTCCAATGTCACACCCTCTAAATTGTTCTCCCCAGAGATGGGAGAGTACCAAAGTGATATCTCTGAAAATGCATATTTAATAATATAGTGTCCTAGCGTTAAAAATTCTTCATGGTTTATAATGACCACAGAGGAAAATCCAAATTATTTTGTTGAATATCCAAGGCTTTCAAGGGTCTTAACTCTTTCCTTTCTCTTATTCTTTCTTTATCTTCTCGTTCAGGAAAAATCTCCTTTGGTCCATCACTCCTCCATCTTCGTAGGATACTGTAATTACTCATAGCAGCATCTGTATGTTGTTGCCTTTATTTGTTTTTCTCTGCTAGCTTATGACCTTCAAGAGAGCAAAAATTATATCTTCTACCTCTATATTCTCAATACATGGCTTGTAAACTAACAGAGTAATTAACAAGCAATATTTTATTGAATTAATTGACATGTGATCTTTCCTACACCCCTCTTTTGTTAGTTATAAAACACCTTCCCCTGTATGACAGCTGTTCAGGTCCAGGTGATTTCCTCATTCTCCCTTTTTAGTTAGTTGGGGTCATCTGAAGGCACTCTGATCAGTTGGTGGTGAGTGGAAGTATTAGGTTCAATTATAGATAGAAATCACGTTCCTAAAAGCGGAAACCCTTCACTTTCTGCTTCTACTTGCTGCAGGTTAGAAAGCAGATAAGGTGCTGGTGACCCAGATTTGACTTTAATGAGGAGTCATCACTCTGGAAAAGGTAAAACAGATAGAAGGAAACTAAATCCTTGGAAAACTTCATGGACTAATTTCCCCTGCTCTTCTTGGATTGCTTACATGCCTCTGGACATAAGGGAGAAATCTTTTTTAGTAATGGTTAGCCTATCCTCTAACTAGTATATCTGGGAGTGCATTGGATAAAATGCCTGTGTTGCTTCTTTTGTGTGATTGCACAGGAGTTCATTCAATTTGCTGATTTTAATTATCTACAAGAACCACTCTATATCTTTCTCATCAAGACAACTTCCCCAGGATTGATCTTTAACACATACAAGTATTTAATTTTGGAGGTAAGGAGAAAAATATTTTCTCTCTTTGGAGTTTTTGTTATAGTTCTTACTTTTCTAATATTAAACAAAAAAAAAATCCTTCAGCTAACATCTTGGTAAGTGACTAGGGACTAAATGGTTCTATGACAATCTTTAGGTACACCATACACACATATTTTCTAAAATCTTTACTCACATGCTTTTTAGTAACATATCCTCACAACGTCACTACAGTGAAGATCTAGCATATCTAGATCTATAGATAAAACTATATAAACTTTACGTAACAGGTTTGTTGAATTAATGAACATTTTCAGTTTTCTTTGTAGGCATGATGACTAGCGCTGAATTTTTAATGATGGTAAGCTACTTTCTAGGAGATTTTGGGGGATCTGCACCACCATCTGAGCTGCAAAAGAACACTTTTACACTGTTGGTGGGACGGTAAACTAGTTCAACCATTGTGGAAGACAGTGTGGTGATTCCTCAAGGGTCTAGAACTAGAAATATCATTTGACCCAGTCATCCCATTACTGGGTATATACCCAAAGGATTATAAATCATGCTGCTATCAAGACACATGCACACATATGTTTACTGCAGCACTATTCACAATAGCAAAGACTTGGAACCAACCCAAATGTCCATCAGTGACAGACTGGATTAAGAAAATGTGGCACAAATACACCATGGAATACTATGCAGCCATAGAATAGGATGAGTTCATGTCCTTTGTAGGGACATGGATGCAGCTGGAAATCATCATTCTCAGCAAACTATTGCAAGAACAGAAAACCAGACACTACATGTTCTCACTCACAGGTGGGAATTGAACAATGAGATCACTTGGACACAGGAAGGGGAACATCACACACTGGGGCCTGTTATGGGGTGGGAGGATAGGAGAGGCATAGCATTAGGAGATATACCTAATGTAAATGACGAGTTAATGGGTGCAGCACACCAACATGGTACCTGTATACATATGTAACAAATCTGCACGTTGTGCAGTTGTATCCTAGAACATAAAGTATAATTAAAAAAAAGGAGTCATTTATACCTGTGTATGCTAGTTAGGGGGTTATATAACAACCTAAGAAAAAGTACTTACTTATTTACAGTCAGTTAAAATCACTGACTCTAGAGTCAGAGAATTTATACTTAAATTGTGGGCTGCCACATGCTAATTGTATAGTCTTGGGAAAGTTACTTCTGTGTTTTATAGTATTTCCTCATTTATTAAATAGAATTAATGATAGTAAACATACCATTGGGTTCTTGTGAGGAATAAATGTTTTAATACAAATAAATCTCTTAAAGCGGGGCATTAAAAGTAATCACTATGAAAAATTGGCAATAAGTAAGAGTACCCAACAAATGTTAGCTAATTATAATCATGTAATTTAATTAACTGTTGCATAAACCGATGAAATTCAATAATGCAAAGAACTTGTATCTACGAAAATTAAGTTGAATGCTTTGTAATCACCCCAGAATCATAAATGACCCACACCCACACTGATACATACACACTCACACACACACGCACACACCCCAAACCCACACATACAAAATTAAGCCTGGTCAGGGAACTATAAAAGTTAGGGGAAGAAATTCATGATATTCCATATGGATTCTGCATTCAAATTGTTTTGCAACTAATCTTAAATAGCCCAAAATGAACACATAATTAATGTCTATTTCCTAATTTATTTTTATTTTGTAGAGATGGGGCGGGTGGTGTGGGGGTTCTCACCATGTTGCCCAGACTAGTCTCAAACTCCTGGTCTCAAGAAATCCTCCTACTTTGGCCTCCCAAAGTGCTGGGATCACAAGCGCAAGCCACCACACCCAGAAAATTAATGTTTTTTACATAAAAGAATCAGATTTCCAGTCTGCCGAGGCATACTCACAGACAAGGTCTTGGTCCCACTGCCAAGAAGCAATGAATAAATGCACATTAATATATTTTGGGTTATAGTAAAATAGTAGGTACAAGTAATCCGCCCTTATCCGTGGTTTCACTCTCTGTGGTTTTAGTTATCCATGGAACTGTACAATGAGATACTTTGAGAGAGAGATCACATATCCAAAATTTTTATTACTGTGTGTTGTTATAATAGTTCTATTTTATTATTAGTTGTTATTCTCTTACTGTGCCTAATTTATGAATTAAACTTTATCGCAGGTATGTATAGGAGAAAACATCTTATATGCAGAGTTCAGTACTATCTGAGATTTTAGGCATCCACTATGGGTCTTGGAATGTATCTCTCATGGATAATGGGGGACTACTGTATGTATATTCTCTTTAAAAAATTATCTCATGAATCAAAATAATTACCAGTCAAATGACCAACAGTGCTTCTATGTTGCCTTTCTCTTTTAAAATGACTTAACCCTATTCTGTTTACTCAATCAGTTCTCATTACCTTATCCTATGTCATTTCTGTTGTTTTTTTTCCCCCTAGGTTTAAAGGGAAGATATTCACTTTCCAAAATTTTGTTTAAAACATAAATTTTTTTTCTTTTTTACGTTAGATAAATTATAATTTGAAGAAGATGGTAGTTCCTGAGATTGGGTAATGACAAAATTAAGAAAACAGCAAAAATCGAGTAGATGAATTCTGAATTTGTTCAGGTATATAAATTGCCTAACTGACCACTCCAAATCTCTCCTACTTAGATATTAAAATTCTAATCTATTTAAATTCTATTCTTGGCGGAATGACAAAAAAAAAATTGAGAAAGTTTTCCTGACAATTGTCAGAATTGTCATTCATCATATTTACTATTTTAAATCAAATTTGCCCATTTGTTTAACATAGTAATACTTGAAAAGGAATTTTCTTCTGTTTATATCAAAAAATTCTATGTTAAAATTAACTATGTAGAACTTGAGATTTAAAATGAATATTTGAAAATTCTTTCGAATTTTGTCACATTAGTATGAACACAGAAGTGTAAAATAAACTCTCCCATTTCAAAGACAATCATTTCTTGGTCATTATGTTGATTCATTTTTAGCTCCATTCCTGCCACATATTAAGTACCTTTAAAACATTTGTTATATAGATGAATGAATAAATAAATAAATGGAGATGTGGTCACTGCCCTCAAGGAGATTACCATCTAGGAAAAAAGATACGTAAGTACAAGCAAAAGGCTACTGAATAAACAACTTAGGTCATACATGCCAACTAAATAAAACCAAAATGTGCTAAAATATACTCAATCAATGTTGAAATATTTTGGAATAAATAATGATGGGAGACTATGAGACTTTCTTCTGTGGAGTACTCTACTGAAGAACAGAAGTTATCAACAATTTATGACAATTGTGTTCCAATACAAATAAATGGCATGAGGCAGACATTGTACTCCATAGTAAAGTGGAGTGCATATATTCAATATTGTAATAATTTGAATTAAAATATCATGTCATTAAAATATTGAAAATTCTAAATTAATATTAGCACCCATGAATTTAATTTTTAAAATAAATTTTGCATCGAATTAGATATCTAAATAATGAAACACACTTACCTAGTATTAGGAGGGTTATAGGAAAGGTTGACTTTAAATTTTTAGTGCTTTACATTGCCTACTTTTCATTGCTGTTATTTGATTATGCGCATTCATAAGCTTTATCAATATGATTTTCTTCTGAATTAAATTTTGCAGTGGCTATTTTGTCTTCAATTAGTTTTGGATGATTTTCAGAGAAGAGACTAGAAAAATGGTTTCAGCTTTTATAGTGTTGATGCACACATCAACAATGTTCATTTCCCATGTGTTTCAAATGATAAAGGTAACCAAACAGACAATTAGTTTCTCCTGCTTCATCAGATAGATCAAAATGTTTTATTATAGTTTATAGTTTTGAACCTTGACAAAAGGCAGTAGACTGTATACTCTGGTTTTCTGTTTAACTGTTATCTAATAGGGAATAATACTGTTTTTAAAAGGTTATATTTGTAATATGACTTGTAAAATGATAGACATCATAATTCTTAGTTTGTAAATAAAAAGTTTCCACTTATGCTATTTATGATAAAGTCAAAACTGGTTTTCAAATATTTAAATTATACATTGCATATTTTTAAAACGTTTTACTATGTGAGTTATTAATAGAAGGTGATAGTTACAGAGTTAATAACAACGTCATGTCAAAATTTACTTGGAAATTTTGTCTTTGATGGCAATTTAATTAGTCGAGGGATGAAACTAGTAAGTTGCAAAAGAATTTCTTCTAAATCAATGGTGTGTGGGAGTATGGTTGATAAAATTCCTACTTTTTTGACAAACTCAAAATGTCAAAAACAAAGCAAAGCAATTGTGCCAGATATATCTGTAAGAAGAAAAGTAATTTTTTGACGATGGCCTTTTAAAAATTAAGGTTTCAAGAGAAGCTGGAATAGTTTTTAAAAAGCTTTCCAACCAAAACTAAAGAAAGATGTTACACATGCACAAACAGAAGCATAATGATAATTGAATATTTTTTTCCTCTACCGTGTCAGGATTTACAAGTCCAACATAGTGAGTGTGAAAGTGGTGATCAGAAGGATTTTTCTTTATGTTTGTTACTGAGCCTCTGCAGGCTTTATTACCACTACCTGAAACAATCTATTTTCTGGTAATAAAAGTAGGTTTTCTTTAATTTACTTTTTTTTTTCAAAATAGTAGTAAACAAGAGCAATTCTCAAAGTGTATTGATAATTTTAATACTAAGTAGTTTAATAAGGTCTGAATCAGAGATTCTAAACATATAATATATTCAAATATAAAGGTTATTTTTCTGATTCATACAATAAATGTATGATAAATGTCCCATCTGCTTTGTTAACTGAGTTGTATCAAGACACCCCCCAATGAGATTGTTCATCAGCACTGGTTATTTGTCCATAGAAAATACTTTTGGGTCAATTGTAATAATATTTAAGAATGTAATTGTTACTTCTTTTTGGATAATCTTCAAGTAGACACCTTGTCCAAATGAGAATTCTCGTAATTGGCCTTGATTCATCCTCTCTCATTAGCTACATCTAAATATTCTTATTGATTTTACTTCATATTTTTCTGTGCTTAAACTCCATTTTTAAATTTCTGGTGTCTACTTCTACCTAATTCAATCCTCTCTCACAATCTTGCAAAGATTGTTTTTCCAGTAACTTCCTATCACTTCCTTTTTCCAGGTATGTCAGCCCATTCCATGCTTTGTTATCAGGGTAATAAAAAATTAATTTATCAGACGACTGTCACACTAAAAATTTGGGCAGTTCTATAATAATGCTTCAGGCCATGGTTTTAGAGGAAAAAATAATAAACTTAATGGCAATTTTGTAGGTATTTAAATTCCCGAAGCTGGTTTTAACAGTAATATGTAAAAAGCTTATTACAATGAGAAAAAGGCTGAACCAACCAGAAGTGAATTATTTTTTTTTTCTGGACTCATCAGGGAACTAAGGTCACAAGGCAAAGTCACCTTGAAATGTGGAAAGACAAGGAAATCCATAGAGTCACAACTGAGGTCTGGTTTTCTGGTTAAAGCAGAAACCACTGAAGCAATACACAGAAAATGACATTTGAATGTAATTTTGATGAATTGCCACAGCCTGGGTGTGGACTAGCATGACAGAAGCTCCTGGGAACCACAGGCTTAGGGAGTTCCAACACTTTTGTGGGTTTTATGTCTAGGAACCCCAACAGTGCTTCATTGTAAAGATGATGATGATTATATTATTATGCTTTAAGTTGTAGGGTACATGTGCACAACGTGCAGGGTTGTAATAAATGTATACATATGCCATGTTGGTGTGCTGCACCCATTAACTCGTCATTTACATTAGGTATATCTCCTAATGCTATGCCTCCCCGCTCCCCCCACCCCATAACAGGCCCCGGTGTGTAATGTTCCCCTTCCTGTGTCCAAGTGATCTCATTGTTCAGTTCCCACCTGTGAGTGAGAACATGTAGTGTCTGGTTTTCTGTTCTTGCAATAGTTTGCTGAGAATGATGATTTCCAGCTGCATCCATGTCCCTACAAAGGACATGAACTCATCCTATTCTATGGCTGCATAGTATTCCATGGTGTATTTGTGCCACATTTTCTTAATCCAGTCTGTCACTGATGGACATTTGGGATGGTTCCAAGTCTTTGCTATTGTGAATAGTGCCACAATAAACATA
>NW_016809173.1:875173-891516 GCF_001698545.2 Rhinopithecus bieti | reverse complement strand
GTGATGCCTCCAGCTTTGTTCTTTTGGCTTAAGATAGTCGTGGCAATGCAGACTCTTTTTTGGTTCCATATGACCTTTAAAGTAGTGTTTTTCCAATTCTGTGAAGAATGTCATTGGTAGCTTGATGGAGATGGCATTGAATCTATAAATTATCTTGGGCAGTATGGCCATTTTCATGATATTGATTCTTCCTATCCATGAGCATGGAATATTCTTCCATTTGTTTGTGTCCTCTTTTATTTCATTGAGCAGTGGTTTGTAGTTCTCCTTGAAGAGGTCCTTCACATCCCTTGTAAGTTGGATTCCTAGGTATTTTATTCTCTTTGAAGCAATTGTGAAAGGGAATTCACTCATGATTTGGCTCTCTGTTTGTCTGTTATTGGTGTATAAGAATGCTTGTGATTTTGCACATTGATTTTTGTATCCTGAGACTTTGCTGACGTTGCTTATCAACTGAAGGAGATTTTGGGCTGAGACGAGGGGGTTTTCTAAATATACAATCACGTCATCTGCCAGGGCAATCATGCAGGAGAAAAAATAAAGGGTATTCAATTAGGAAAAGAGGAAGTCAAGTTGTCCCTGTTTGCAGATCTCTGTAAAGATTTGAGAAAGATCCCCTAGTGGGTCTGGCAAAGGTTGGGGGAAGAGTTATCAAGTAAAATATGCCTACAACATTTCCCATAACAAAGGCCAACTGTCCCTGGGGAAGAAAAGCAAACCAAAACCCTATCAGAGCCTTGTTCCACCAGAGGTAAAGATATTTTCCTGATTTCATCCACCTATCACCTTCCCACCTCACCTAAGAGAAGGAGTTAAGAAACATTAGTGAAGGTCACAACCCTGGGAAACAGGTCTATTAAAGGACTGATTTTAAGTATAAGACTATAGAGAGCTTTACCTCTCTCATACCTTACCACTCCATCAACAGGATTGAAGTATAACATTGGATTGCAGCTTGCAGAGTTGCAGGACATGTATTATATCTAAAAAGGGGAGCCCAAAGGCAACAGTGGTGACAAGAAAACTAAAGAAATTTAAAGCCTGTAACACCTACAACTACAGCGAACATTAAATGTAGCCCATGTCCTACCCAGATTAAAATAAATCCTCACACCAAAGGCATATTTATGTCAGTTACTGTCACCAGACAAATCATGTTTATTGTTCAGCAGAAAAGTTACAAGCCTTGTTTAAAGAAAAATGAAAAAAAAAACATGAACAAAATCACCTAAAGAGATGAAGCAAAATCAGAACCAAAATTAGATATGACACCAATATTGGAATTATTAGAGAATTTAAGATAACCATAATTAATATGTTTAAGGTTTCAATAAAAAAGTAAACAACATGCAAAAAATCATGGGTAATATAAGCAGAGAAATAAAATTGTAAGAATGAATAAAAAGAAAATTCTAGAAATAAAAATATATAAAGATAAATGAATAATGCCTTTGAAGAGCTCATCAGTAAACTGGACATAAATGAAGAAATAATCAATGGACTTGATGAAAGCCCCATAGAGAGATTCCATGTTAAAATAAAAAGAGAAATAATAATTGGAAAAAGTGATTCAGAATATTCAATAGTTGTGGGACAATTTATAAATGTATAACATATGTATAATTGGATTACCAAAGTGGAAGAAAAAGAGATCAGAACACAGTAAATATTTGAAGTAATAATGGCTAAGTTTTCAAAATTAATGACAGATATCTAGCCACAGATTCTAGAGGCTCAGAGAACACGAAGAAGGATAAATACCAAAAATTTACATCTAAACATGTTATATGCAAACCACAGAAAGCTAACTATAAAGAGAAAATCTTGGAAAAAAAAAAAAAAAAAACCCACCAGACCTTTTTAGACAAACAAAAACAGGCAATTTATTGCCAATGTACTGGCCCAAAGAAATGTTAAAGAAGTTCTTCACGGAGAATAACAATGATACAGGTTAGAAACATTATATATATAAAGAATGGGGAGAGCATCAGAGAAGAAATAAATGAAGCTAAAACAAAATCTTTTATTTTATTTTTAATTGATATAAAAGAGAACTTCATTTACCATAATATTAAAGAAAATATGTTTGATGACCATAGCATATAAGAAAGTGAAATAAATGAATGAGAGCAATGTCGCAAATGATAGAAGGAAAGGATTAGGATTAAGAATACTCTGTTATAAAGTATTACATGTGAAGCAGCATAGTCTTGTTTGAGGGTGGACTTAGATTGGTTAAGGTACATTATAACCTCTAGGGAAGTCACTAAAAATGTTTTTTTAAAAATATAATTAATATTCTAAAAGAGGACATAAAATAAAATTATTTAAAATACTCGTTAAAACCTGAGAGGACAGAAAAAGAGAACAAAAGAAACAAAGAACAAGTGCAATGAATAGCAGTTAAAAACGTGATCGATAATCATGACTTGAAATGCAAATGGTCTAAATACAGAAATTTACAAAAACAGATTGTCAGAGTGGATAAAAACTACCAGCAAATATTCTGTCTATAAGACATGACTTTAAATATAAAGGCTCAGATTGGTTAAAAGTAAAGGGATGGAGAAAGATATATCACACTAACAGTAATCAGAAGAAAGCTATAGGAGTTATGTATAAATTTCAGACAAAGCAGGCTAGATAACAGAAAATTCATCAGAAAATTAATCAGATAATGGAGGTCATTATGTAATTATAATGGGTCTATTCTCTAAGAAGACGTAACAGTGCTTAATATATATGCATCAAAGCTTTCTTAGCTTGATTCCTCATGTGTAAAATAGGAAACACAAAACATCCCTCAGAGAATTTTAATATTAAAATATGTAAACTGACCATTCATTTAATATATCTTGATGTTTTTGGCATGGTGTACTTGATATTCACAATGTGTCATCACTTTTTCTTTCTACTCTCAATTACTGCTACTCTTTCCCAAACATGATTCCTGCAGCCATGTCAAATGCTAATGGTTTTGTGAATAGCCCCACACATGTTCATATATGAACTTTTTCACATGTAATTTATTCTGCCACCACTCAACCTGTTCATCCTATGAAATCTTTACAATCTTACAAGCAATTGATATATAATTAATTCCTAGGCTCTCACTGTTTTCATAGAGATTATAGTTAACTTTAATAGAACTTATTGCATTGCTTTGTGTGCCATTCCCTATATCCTTTTTTCCCATTGTGATGAAAGTTCCTGATGTAGAGGTACTGTATGGTATTTTACCTTTTGTCCTTTGCACTGTGCAAAACAACTTGCACAAGACAGTACTTACTAATGAAATAACACTATATTCTCATGATTTCCTATTGACACAATGAATTTACATTTGAGGCCTTTAGCATGGATTATTTTTCTTTAAATTGGATCTCTGTTTTCTCTCAAAGGCTTATAAACTCTTACTACCATTCATGATCTTGTTCACTTTAACACTGGTATGCTTTCTTCTAAATGGTTTATAATTTTAGCATCCATATTTAGATTTATGAGTCATTTTGCATTAACTTTTATGTTGAATGCATCAAGGAGATTTATTTTTTCATCTATTCTTTATTCAGTTGTCCCAATACACCAATTGCTGAAAATGTCTTTTTCTCCATTGAATTGCATTGTTGCCTGTCAAATATAATTCAATTGTATCTATGCAGAGCTATTTCTGGACTCTCCTTTGTTTCATGCATCTATTTGTTTATCTTATGCCCATATCACAGATGTGGTTGGTGTAGCTTTATAATAAGTCTTGAAGTCAAATGTTACAAATCCTCAAATTTCTTTATTTTTCAATAACGTTTGACTGCTTTATCTAGGTTTGTTATATACTTCCATACAAATTTTAGCATTTGTTTATCAGTAATAGCAGAAAAGCCTCCTCAGATATTGGTTGAAATTGCATGCCATCCTTGATTAAGTTGGGGATAATTGATATCTTTACAATATTTATTTAGGTCATCTCTAACTTTTCTCAAGAAAGTGTTCCTATTTGCAGAGTAGGGGTCTTGCTCAGCTTTTGTTAGATATGGCCCTAAGTGTTATTTTCTTTTGTAATAAAAGAATGATACTGATTTTAAATTTTATTTTGCAATTGATTTTGCAAATTTGTAGAAATGCGACAGATTTTGTATTGATCCTAAATCTTGAGACCTCACTGAATTCACCTATTACATCTAGAATTTTTAATATAATAATATTTCCTAGATTTAAATAATTTGGTTGTCTGCAGAAAAAAATACTTACATTTTTCCTGCCTTGTTACTTTTCCCTCTCTTTCCTCTTTGTTCCTTTGCTCACTCCCTTTCTTCCTTATTTTTACTTTCACGTAATAACTAGGACCTTTGGAAAGTACAATGTTGAATACAAATGGTGAAAAGTGTACTACCTTTCCTTATCTCCAATCTTAGTGGTGGTGAATGTCTAATGTTTCATTATGTCTAATGAAATGTCTAATATTACATCAGTAAGTGTGATGTCAGCAGAAAGGTATTCACAGATTACTCAAATTTTCAAATTGAGGAATAGTTTTATTTCTAGATCCTGAGAAGTTTTAATGGGTATTAGATTTTGTCTAATGCTTTTTTGCATCTGATAAACAATAATGTGATTTATCTTTTTTTTTTTGTGAACGTGATACATTATATTCATTGATTTCTGAATGTTAATATAACCTTGAATTCTTGGCATAAACTTCAGTTAACAATGATATATTTTCTAATTACACATATGCTAGATTGCCTTGTATTTTCCCACTGGTAATTGGCTTTCTGATCAGTTGCTTTTTTTTTCCCCTCTGTACTTCCTTTAAGATAACATCTATTGACCTGTCTTTAAATTCACAGATTGTTTCTTTTCAGTTTAATTCTCATGTTAATCCCATTTTGTATTGCAGATGACAAAATTTCTATATTCTAATAGTTATATTTTCTCTGTTGAGATTCACCATCTGTTTATCCATACTTTGTTTCTGTCAATTCTTGTACTTATTTAGATAGTTGTTTTAAAGTTCATGTTTGCAAGTTCCAATATGTAGTTTATCAGTGAGTTAGATGCTTTTGATTTTTTTTCCCTTCATTGTGAACTCCAGTTTTTTGCTTATTCACATACCTTATAATTCTTATACTGAATATCAGACATTGTGTGTAGAACTAGGAAGGTCAGAGTACACTGTTGTTTAGTTGTGTTTCCCCAGAGTGTATGAACATTATTTATGCCTGTTGGTTAAAGTGAGAAAGTAATCATTTAAATTGTAAAAGTTGTTGAATGACTGAAATCAACTGAGTTAAAAGTTTTAAGATTAAGTTCATTTAGGCCGGGTGCGGTGGCTTACACCTGTAATCTCAGCACTTTGGGAGGCCGAAGCAGGTGGATCACCTGAGGTCGGGAGTTCGAGACCAGCCTGACCAACGTGGAGAAACTCTGTCTCTAATAAAATACAAATAAAACTAGCTGGGCATGGTGGTGCATGCCTGTAATCCCAGCTACTTGGGAGGCTGAGGCAGGAGAAGCACTTGAACCCAGGAGGAGGAGGTTGCAGTGAGCCGAGATCGCGCCATTGCATGCCAGTCTGGGCGACAGAGTNTTTTTCCTGCCTTGTTACTTTTCCCTCTCTTTCCTCTTTGTTCCTTTGCTCACTCCCTTTCTTCCTTATTTTTACTTTCATGTAATAACTAGGACCTTTGGAAAGTACAATGTTGAATACAAATGGTGAAAAAGTGTACTACCTTTCCTTATCTCCAATCTTAGTGGTGGTGAATGTCTAATATTTCATTATGTCTAATGAAATGTCTAATATTACATCAGTAAGTGTGATGTCAGCAGAAAGGTATTCACAGATTACTCAAATTTTCAAATTGAGGAATAGTTTTATTTCTAGATCCTGAGAAGTTTTAATGGGTATTAGATTTTGTCTAATGCTTTTTTGCATCTGATAAACAATAATGTGATTTATCTTTTTTATTTTTGTGAACGTGATACATTATATTCATTGATTTCTGAATGTTAATATAACCTTGAATTCTTGGCATAAACTTCAGTTAACAATGATATATTTTCTAATTACACATATGCTAGATTGCCTTGTATTTTCCCACTGGTAATTGGCTTTCTGATCAGTTGCTTTTTTTTTCCCCCTCTGTACTTCCTTTAAGATAACATCTATTGACCTGTCTTTAAATTCACAGATTGTTTCTTTTTCAGTTTAATTCTCATGTTAATCCCATTTTGTATTGCAGATGACAAAATTTCTATATTCTAATAGTTATATTTTCTCTGTTGAGATTCACCATCTGTTTATCCATACTTTGTTTCTGTCAATTCTTGTACTTATTTAGATAGTTGTTTTAAAGTTCATGTTTGCAAGTTCCAATATGTAGTTTATCAGTGAGTTAGATGCTTTTGATTTTTTTTTCCTTCATTGTGAAGTCCAGTTTTTTGCTTATTCACATACCTTATAATTCTTATACTGAATATCAGACATTGTGTGTAGAAGAACTAGGAAGGTCAGAGTACACTGTTGTTTAGTTGTGTTTCCCCAGAGTGTATGAACATTATTTATGCCTGTTGGTTAAAGTGAGAAAGTAATCATTTAAATTGTAAAAGTTGTTGAATGACTGAAATCAACTGAGTTAAAAGTTTTAAGATTAAGTTCATTTAGGCCGGGTGCGGTGGCTTACACCTGTAATCTCAGCACTTTGGGAGGCCGAAGCAGGTGGATCACCTGAGGTCGGGAGTTCGAGACCAGCCTGACCAACGTGGAGAAACTCTGTCTCTAATAAAAATACAAATAAAACTAGCTGGGCATGGTGGTGCATGCCTGTAATCCCAGCTACTTGGGAGGCTGAGGCAGGAGAAGCACTTGAACCCAGGAGGAGGAGGTTGCAGTGAGCCGAGATCGCGCCATTGCATGCCAGTCTGGGCGACAGAGTGAGACTCCGTTAAAAAAAAAGAAAAAAGAAAAAAAAAAACCGAAGATTAAGCTCATTTCTGGCTAGTCCAGTCCAAGACATCCAGTTTTGTGGCTGCAGCTTGCTGCTGGGAGCTGCCACTGCTGTGGAACAGTTACTCTGTTTTATCAGAATTTGAATGTGGTGTCTAGAGAGGTATTGCCATCATATTTACAGTTCCTGAAACTATTAGAGTAAGTGTGAGAGTTTTTCAAGTATGTAAATTATATGTCTTTCAATCTCAGCATCATTGTCTTTATTACTTCAGCGAAACTGAAGAGGAGTGAGATCAGGAGAAGTGTTACACCGAAAAAAATTTTGTATTACTGTCTACTTAACAGTTGTCAATATGTTGTCAGATCCCTTCTGAACTGGGTATAGTTTCTGGATTTTTTGGAAGTTTGTTTAGACCTAGACCTAGACCTAGCTGTTGAAGGAAGCTGATTGCCTGTGAATGCTTCAGTGGAAACCCGTTCATCAAGTCTTTCTTGCATCTGCCACTAATAAATAACCCTATAGACTGTTATAGTTTTCAAATATTTTCCAGTTTTTTTTCTTGGTGTTACCATAGAGGTAAAGTTCTTCTTTATCCTTTTACACCAAAACTGGAAGTAGTTCTATGTAATATGTACATTTGGTTTGAGTGTTAATTTCTCAAATATGGCCTCTGAAGAGTCTATAGACCCTTATTTTGCAGAAGAGTAAATATTCCTTTAGACCCAGTCATATTTTCAAGGTAGATATGCTCAACATATTTACATTCCATAATTTATGAAGCTTTTCCACTAAAAAATAGTCTAAATAGTCTATTGTGGAAGAGCAAGCTTGGGTCCACTAACAAATAAGGATGAAGCAGATATAAATTAAAATCGGTTTATCAGCATGGTGTGCAGTTATGTGGACAGCAGGGTAAGAGAAGAAAAGCTAGCTGTGAACCAAGGGAGATAAAAAATAGTTGGCACTCATATTTCAGTGGCATAACACTACTGTTCAAAGAACCAAGGAAGATTTCTTAAAGATTGGTAGATATATGGAAGTATGCCAGTGTTTTAGTGAGGAAATATATAACTACATGAATGAGGGCATCTGCAGTGTGATGTAGAGGTCACTGAGGTAGATTCCAGATAACCTAAAGGTGTGCAATATTGCTAGAATGTATTTTCAGAATTTAACACAGAGTAAATACTTTAAAATGTTTTTCAAATTAGAAAAAAGTAGTACATATTTGTAGTAACAGGATAAAATAGCACAAAATAGCACAAGTTTTATTAAGTCAAAATATTTACCTCTCATCCTCTGAGCTATTTAGTGTTAAAAATTTTGTGGATATCTTTGAACACTTTTCTACCTGCTTACATGTACATAAACAAGTATTTTATGTATATTTAAACAGAAAAGTTCAAGCTATTTCTTTCAACCAAAGTCTGAACATACTGCACACATTTTCTTGCAACATTAAATCATGGAAGTCTGTAAATTCAAAGATAGCTATAAGTTCTGCATGACTTTTATTATGAACTACTATGCTACTTATTTCCTCATTCTGACCGCCCCCCACACTGTCTCTCATTCTATCCACATAAACCTCCACTTCAGTACCCTCGGAATTCGTATTAACAAATTGGTGGGTATCCATCTGTACTTTGCCTCATGCAGCTGAACCTTATATGAGCACATATTCTCACAGTATTTTAGATAGATAGATATAAGTGTGCAAAGTTTTTTAATTTTATTTTATGTTTCTTTATAATGTCCTAATAACAATTACTCAGACCCTAGAACTTTCTTTGAACTGCACAATGGTCATCTCATTCAACAATACCTCATGGAAAACAACTCAGAACAAATTTTATATTATAGTTTATGTTTTTGATAGTCTCATATTACATAGCGTGACTCTATCATAATTTATTTAGCCATTCTCTTACTTAGTATGTAATCATTTTGTTGTTATATAACTACAAATAATTCTGTGATAAAAATTTTGGGGTATATTTGTTTAGGAACTGGCACTTTTATTTCTATAGGATAGATATCTAAAAGTGAGATTGCTAATAATGCATAAAGTTATTATAGTGGATGTTGTTAGATTTATTTTCCAAAGATCCATAACAATTTATAATTTTTACCCACAATGTGAATTGTCTTAAATCCCAACCAGCAGTAGGTACTATAATCCTTTTTTAACTTTTGTCATTTTGGTACATATAAAATAAGAGTTCACAACTATTTTGTAGTGTGCTTTGCTGACAACTAGGAAGTTTGAGCGTTTCTTAACATATCTGTTATTATGTGATATTTTTCCTTCTATAACTTACCATTTCAAAACATTTTATTCTTTTTCTGCCATCACTATATTTTTCTTGTCATTTTTTTAGGAGTTCTTTGTATAGATAGCTAAGATCTCTTAATTGTAGATAAGATATTGTACATTTTTGCATGCCTGAGTTTGTGGCCTATAAAACAACAACAAAAAGAAGCACTACATATATGAATAGGTAGGACATATGAGTGTGCCTGGGACTGTCTCAGTTTGCTCCTGTCTAACCGGGGTAAGTCCTGGATAATGCCCCTTTTTATTCTCAAAAGTTTTCTGGTATAAGCTATGTGGTTACCTTAGATTAAGTAACATTCAAAGGAACTAGAGATGTTCAAGCAAGAGAAAATAAAATTATTGCTTACATATATAATATATGTATGTGTTGACATAATAAACAGAAACACACATACATATCTATATATACACACAGGCTTATGGGCACACACATATATCTATATACCTATTGTTTCTTTTACCATTATAGACCCAATGAATAGAACTAAGCCACTGTGTGGGAAACAAAGAATGATTCCTTACTCCAGGGAGAAAATACATACAATTCTTTCTTTGGGTCACTTTGGGAGATTAATTCACTGTTTTAGGCCATCAATTTTACATTTATATTTGGCGGGGCTAATATAATGGAATAAAGTCCCCCAGAAATCCAGGATGACTTTTGAAGTCTACCTTTTATGATTCCACATGACTGGAATAATAGAAGCAACTTTGAAAATAATTAAAAGACATTTGGATATTCTGTAGAGTAAGTGATGGGCATTACAGGCCCTGGAGTATATCAGGATTCTAATTCTGGCTAGGCTATTTACTTCCTATGTGGCCTTGGGAACATTACTAGGCTTCTCTAAGTCTCGAATTTCTTCTTTTGTAAAATGATAGTATAGTGGTTACTCCATATAGTAATTGTAAGTTTTTTGTTGTTGTTTTTGTTTGTTTTTTGAGACAGGGTCTCACTCTGTTGCCCAAGCTGGAGTGCAGTGGCACAATTTCGGCTCACTGCAGCCTCTATCTCCCTGCTTCAAGTGATTCTCATGCCTCAGCTTCCTGAGTAGCTGGGACTACAGGCATGTGCCACCATGCCTGGGTAAGTTTTTTTGTATTTTTAGTAGAGACAGGGTTTTGTGATGTTGGCCGGGCTGGTCTTGAACTCCTATCCTCAGGTGATCCACCTGCCCCGGCCTCCCAAAGTGCTGGAATTAACAGGCATGAGCCACTACACCCGGCCAGTAATTGTAAGTTTTAAACAAGATTGTGAACATGAAGCATGTAGTATGCATCTTAATATTTTGTATGCAGTATCCATCCATTTGTTACCAAAACACCAGGGGTTTGGTCTAAGTTTTGCTGCTTTCCACACAGAAAGCCAATTATGAGACAACGAGAATTCTCAGGGAACAAAGGCTTTATTTAATTTGTTGCCGAAGCTGAGGAGATACAAGATCAGTCGGAAATCCATTTCCCTGATCTACTACAACTGGGAGTTTATGTAGTGGGGGAGGAATATAACTATATGTAGGTAAACAGGAATTAGAGAAGGCTAAGGAAGAGGAGTTGGTCAACAGGAAGCAGGTGGTTGGATAGGCAATCATGATGAGTGAAGGATATGGTGTCTCATTGTCCAGATGCTGTGATCTGGTAAGTTTCGCTTCCTTGATACTATGTAGGGGACCTGAGGGTTGGTTTCCTGAGAAAGGAACTCAGATAAGACAAATGAACTCAGATAAAACAAATAAGTTTTAAGACTGGGAGGGTAAATTTCTATGTTCATTCCAAAGGAACCATAAACTTCATTTTTTTGGGATTATTGAGTCAGTTTCAAATTTATGAGGACTGCTCTTATTAATACCCTTAGCTGTGATGTATTAAGAGTACTTAGTAATGTTCTGCACTGGACAACAGGGCTCTCTGTGGATCACTGTTGACATTTTGAACTTTGATCTCTTACAGCAGCCTGCTTCTTGTGGGGTCACACAGTAAGGTTAGTTAAAAGAAAGTCAAAAGACTATATTACTTAAAGTTTTCTTAGATATGGAAGCAAATAATTAAATGAGACACCAACAAACTCTCTTGTATAAAAACAACTTGGCTTCAGTGCTTTCATATCCCCTACTTGATTGCGTTTGAGGTCATTCCTGAATAACATGAGCTTAGAGATACCTGTTGTATCATGTCCTCTTCTCTATTTTAGAAAACAACAACAGTAACAACAACAAAAACTCAAGAAACAGGAATGTAAGCTCTACATTTTGTTAAACTAAAGACATCTCTTACTCATAACAATCAGATATAAAAAAAGTGCTGCCACAGGGGCAAGAATGATGCTGAGAAGGTCTTTTATGGCTACAAATCTTGTATCATGCTGACTGAGCAGTTCTTACACTGAGAAGCAAAACAACAACCTTTTGTTTCAAGAAACATGTATATATTTCAGGCAGAAAGCTTCATATGATTTTTTTTCCCATGGGTACCAGGGAAGGAAGAGTAAGTGCATTGGAAATGTGGCATGGAAGCAGTTCCTATATTATATGTAGGACTATAGCTCTAAATCTCTTTTTAATGGGAAGAAATAAAGTTAAAGCATCCTGGACATTCAGACAATTGTATGTTATAACCCAGGGAGAATTTTTGCTAGTTTGTAATATTACTTTAGTTCCTGTCTAATAAGAATGTGAAAAATGCTGATACTGAAAGATTTCTTTGCATTCAAAGACAAGTAATTACCAAAAAAGGAGCCAGTGTAAATATACTACATGGAGAAAAGAAGGAAAAGGTAAGACTGAAACATGTGCAAAAATAAACGGAAAAAGAAAACTCATGGAAAAATTTGTCGGTGATCCAATAAACTGTGATTAAATATACCAGTGTGAATGAGCACAACTCAGTGAAACCATCATAAATTCATGGCAGAGAAACAAAAGCCTAGGGAGATATGGTGCCACCACAGGCATATAAATAGCATGAGAAAGAGGAGCCAAGAAATACTTAGAGGATAAAAATAAAATAATCCTAGAAAGGAAGTTAACATTGACAGTGACACAGTGATATATATGAAAATAAATATTATGGAAATATAATGACAGTCATAAAGGGCAAGATTGAAAAACAAGCAGAAAGGAATGGAAATGAGCAAATTTTAAAGGGTTTGAAATAAACTAGTATGTATGGAAGACAAATGATCCTATATTAAATATAATTAGTGTCCCTGAAGAAATAAACTTAACAATTAGAAGGGAAAATAAACTTTTAACAATGTATTTCAAGGAGAAATTTCACAAATAAAAGACTTGAATTCGTAGGTTCAAATGATATATTGCATCCTAGAGAAAAAACTCGTGCAGAATGATTAAAAGACAAGTCTAGTGATAATTTTGTCAAATATTAAGAAAATTATTTTTAGTGCCCAGGCAAAGTGAGTGTAACACCAGTGGGGAAATAACAGTGCAAGCTATCCTTTTTAAAATACAATTTGCGTGTAGGATGTGGAGTAATGTCCCTAAATTTCTCAGCAAAAGTGCTTAAAAATGTTATGCACACCTAAATCACCATTCAACTATGAAGGATATATGTATATAGTTTTTACATGTGCGAGAATTAAAGGAATGGAATATCTATAGACTCTTTTGGAAGAAAACTGTTCCTTAGCCAAAGAGGAGAAAATTGAATAAACAATGATTAAAGGAATGGTAGTCAGCTTTGAATTCATGTCCTGAAAGGGAGAGATGGAAACAAATATGTGAATTATTCTTATTGAACAGAATTTAAATGTCTTCTATGATGACAATGTAAAAATAATATAACTAATAAAGAAAGTGAGAGAAGGAGGAATTAGAAGAGGTATGATATATGAGTAGATTTTCTCCATTCTTTATAGCCAGAGATTAAAATATATGACTTACAATTGATTCATCAAATAGCCAAGCTATAAATATGCTTGGAGGTACAAAGTAAATACTGGAACAGCTAAGAAAGAATAATACAAAATTGAATAGTGAAAAGTGAGAAAAGAGGTGGGAAAAAGTGGAAATATGCAAATTTTATTATTGTTCACAATAAAAAGCCAGTAAATATGCCAAACCATTCCTGGGCACCCACCCTCATTCTGCCCCTCCTTCCTACATATAATAAAACCCAAACCCAGCTTTGCTCCTGCCAGTCAGACCAGCTTGAACTTTCCTTACTCTCCTGAGAAAGTCCAATTGTATAAGTAAAAAATCTTTTCATATTATTTTGGTATATGCAGCACCATGGGTCCCAATATACTTTGAATATTTTTAAATATTTCTGAATATTGAACATTACTAACTATAACAATTACACAATTATGTTTTATTTTACGTATTAACTACTTCTTCAAGGGTTCATTCTTTTGTTCTTTTAACTGGATATTTACATTGCATCCATTGGTTTCCTTATATATTGTAGATTCTTCATTGTCTGTCTTTATTATTGAGAACTTAGAATGAATATTATCAACAGCTGGAGTAAGTATCAGCATAAGTATAATTTCTTCCTACAGTAATGAATTCAGATTATAATAGTAGAAATCTTCATTCTGATTATTGAGAAGGAGAGGGTTGCATGAGATTTTCTAATTGTCAGTTTTCTGTAGGATGTTGAGGCAGTTTACTTTCTTGGTGCAGGCTGTACATATACCGTTGTGTCCAGAATTAATCTGGGCCTCTGCCTGATTTTATCTCCAGCCCCAACAACTTGTTTGGCAAACTTCATGTCCATTTGCCACCTTACTGCCCAAGGGCAAAAGCTATTGGCAGCTGTGCTGAAATCTGATACAACTGGTTTGCAGTTCTTTCACAGCGACCCTACTTACAAAATCAAAATCTGCTTGTACTTTTGTATCCTGATCACTCTGTTCCTAAAGTGATTATAAGATTTTTGTTTAATAACTCACTATTTAGAAAGTCCTTTTGATCACTGAGTGGATTTAAATTCCTACTTTTTCATGGGTTTCTTTTAATTCTCTTCTATCTACCTTATATTTCCAGAAATCCTGTGTTATACTTGCTAATGACTTATGTCTCAGCTCTTTATTAGGGCTATGGATGTGTTTGCACTTTTATTTTCCTTCTGTCAGTCCAATGAGATTTTTAGGAAAAAGAAGAGATAATTGCCTATCAGATTCCTTGAATTGTAAATTCTGACTTTTGCTCTTGTCTTGTCGTTTTCTCTCTTAAGTTTGCCTAGTCCTGATCTGTTCCTAGGCTCAACTTTTCTTAACTAGGCTCTATTTTTTTTCAAGACATATTTCTATTAGATTTTATGCGACTATGCTTTGGACATTTTTTCCTCTTATATACTTTTCATAATCTATAATACAATCTATCTGAATGATGCCATAACATTTGTGTCCAAGTTTTGAATAACTGTCTTTCTCCCAGTTGACAAGATGCTTATCATTGAAATAAATTGGATCATAATCTTATGATATCTAAATATACTCAGTTTTTTGATAATTGATTTGACCTTCAAATTGAAGCAGTATAGCAGAACAACAAAGTCATAGCACTGACTGTAGTGGTTTATATAACTGTACCTTTTCTTCTAAAAGTAATTACCAAATACAAAATTTTATTTACTTAACTCTTACACAATAAACATGTCTATTTTAATTCAACACATTTTTCTCCATTTTCGCACATCCAAGATCCAGTCTAGAGATGAAATATGATCTAGATTCTTATTAGAAAAGGAAGCAGAAGTGAAAGTATGAGTCAAGGTCAATCTCATAAGAGGCTTCTGAATTAGGGATACCTGAGATGAAACAGGACACAAAGTAAGAGAGTAACTAAAATCAAGAAGCAAAGGGACTGCAATATCTCAGATATGGATCTCAGAAAGCTCAACACAGATATGAATAGACAGCTTGTGGACAGTTGGCAGTAGGATAGCCCTTTTCATTAGGCATCAAAGATATACTGTTACTTTTATCAGAATAAAGGGACATTATTAAAACAAACAAAAACATATTATCTCTAAATCCCATAGGCTAATTGCATAAAAGCCACCTGAAAAAAATTGCTTAGGTCCCTAGAACTTTGTTGTGCTTTTCTTTTAGGGGACAAGAAAGGAGATGGCAATAGTGGTCTTGAATCTCCATAGGCAATGGGAGGAAGAAATTAACAGGATTTGCGACTGTTATGATATGCATTTTTTCCTGACCCATCTTGCTCTTTTTAATTCTTCTCACAAATTTGTGCTCTGGAAAATATAAAATGCAAATTTACCATGCCTGTCTCATGGTAAACATGCCCACTAAGTGGGCGTGTTTGGATTAGTTTGGATTAGTTTGGATTAATTTGTTGGCCTTGATATTGGTGGCTTGGGGATGGGTGATGCCTTAGCTGAACAGGTGATTTATCAGCAATCTGATAAGACAATCTGTGCTTTAAATACTTTCTGGGGGCCTTTGCAGCAACATGGATGCTGCTGGAGGCCATTATCCTAAGTGAATTAATGCAGAAACAGAAAACCAAATACTGCATGCTCTCTCTCGTAAGTGAGACCTAAACGCTGGGTCCACATGGACACAAAGCCGGCAACAACCACCACTGGATGCTACACAAAGGGGTGAAGTAGGAAGGTAGATGTGGCCTAAAAAAACTCCCTATTAGATACTAAGGTCACTTCCTGAGTAACTGGATCAGTTGTACCCCAAACGTCAGTGTCACGCAATATACTAATGTAAAAAACATGCACATGTACCCCATGAATCTAAAATCAAACTGGAAATTAAAAAAGAAAACACTCTTTGCTTAGATTTAGCTATTTTTGCAAAGATTTTATATAATATTATATGTGACTGATAAAGCTTATTCTTATTTATTTTATTTAATACATATTGTATATATGAAAAATGTTGGGGGGCGGAGCAAGATGGCCGAATAGGAACAGCTCCAGTCTCCAACTCCCGGCGCGAGCGACACAGAAGACCGGTGATTTCTGCATTTTCAACTGAGGTACTGGGGTCATCTCACTGGGGAGTGCCGGACAATCGGTGCTGGTCAGCTGCTGCAGCCCGACCAGCGAGAGCTGAAGCA
>NW_016809173.1:848026-871679 GCF_001698545.2 Rhinopithecus bieti | reverse complement strand
TGATATAAATGATGAATTGATGGGTGCTGACGAGTTGATGGGTGCAGCACACCAACATGGCACAAGTATACATATGTAACAAACCTGCACGTTATGCACATGTACCCTAGAACTTAAAGTATAATAAAAAAAAAAAGAAAAATGTAGACATTATTAAGGAAAAGAATTATACTTTTATTTAACCAGAAATCACCTTTATTACTATTTTGTGATGCTCCTCCCTTTGTTTTGTTAACTTCGTCTCATTCTGACTCTGCCTCTTCCTGTTCTAACTGTACATTTACATTTATAGCACTGAGATTACACTGAATTGAGATGGCAATTTTAAATAAATATAATTTTAATAATGTCATATCTATTCATTATATGAATGTACTACAATTTACCTAGATGCTCTTATTGTTGGACTTTCAGAATGTTCCATATTTAATCATGAGTTTTTACATCATTGCTACATGCTACTCCATGTTGAAAGCCTAAGGATCTCACTATGGAGACATGCAAGATTGAACTATTTTAGGGATCTTGATGCATGCTGTCAAATTTTACTGTAAACCTTGCACATTAATTTCTGCTTTCATCAATAAATTAAGACAGCACACATTTCCCAGAAATTATATCAAGGCAGCATATTTTCATTTTTTTCTCTTTGTAATATGGCTAGGAAAAAAGAACACCCATGATTTATTTTTTCAATTTTTTTGAATATTAGTGAAAATGAGTATTTCCTCATGTAGTCAGCATTTATTTTTATTATATGTTAAATAATATCAAACATTTACATTAAAGTAAAGTGTTTTGATTATCGTTTTATAGATGCTTGGTTTGCATATTGTTACATTTGCCTATTTGTTACTGCACTACTTTAAAAAGTCTCTTAAGTTTAATACAACTGGTAATCCTGTCACTGTATGTGTGCATATATACATTATGTATCAAATATATGTGTGTATATATACATCATATATACTATATGTGTATATAACGTATGTATATATACATTATATATGCTAAGTGTACATTATACAAGTACATATGTAGATATGTAATATATGTGTTATATATGTATATAAACATATACTATACTTATATATTACATATATACTTATATATACATACATATATGTAATATATGCAATATATTACATATGTAATATGTATATTACATACATAATATATACACACTTATGTATATACACATATATACACATACATATATACATATGTATAATATGTATATATATATAATGTGTGTGTTTCTGTTTCCTTCAGATTATTGTTTGTACTTAAATTTCTAGATTGATTTAATGGATAGAAATGATAAATTTTTGGTAGTAAAATTTATATACTTTCTTGAAGATTTTTTGCCTACCTCTAGTTTAGAAAATCTTTCCTCACTGCAAAATTATGTGCATCTACTTTTGTTTAATTTGTATATTTATGTTTTTTCATATTTCAATTTTTAATNCGGCCTCCCAAAGTCCTGGGATTACAGGCTTGAGCCATCGCGCCCGGCCTTAAATGTTTTAACAATGCTTTTCCTATGTGAGTAATGAATTGTCCTCAAATCTTTTTATGGATCATTTCTACTGAGTTACATTTTCACTTTTACCAAATACAGTATCTAGAACTTCATAGATGCTCTAAACCTTAGAACATCTTTCTAAACATGAAAGATGAATCTAAACATCTTTTAGATTCAAACCTTTTGAATCTAAACCATTTTATTGATGTCTCTGTATAGTACTAAGCCCTATGGAGGAAAGCTCTAGAAAATCACAGCCTTCTGGTGTCTTGGCTTCTCATATACCTGATGACAACCAAGCTGAACACATCACTGTTGCACTGTAAGAATTCAAAGGAGCACTGTGATACTTATTCTGAACATGATCTTCCCTTCTTCCACATTCCCTGGCAGGGTTGGTACCAGTAGCCTTGTATCTATTTTTAACTTCTCATTCCAGCCAAATAATCAAACACATTTTCAGGAGTTCTGGTATTTCCCCATCTATCAAATATTTGAACCCATAACACAGATTTGAACGGATAACCAATTAGTTGTTCTAAGAACACCACTCGTTCTAGCATAGGCTTTCAAAATTACTTCATTTGCAACAATTTTGCTCCTGTAGTTATTCTCTTTTGTCTGCTGTTTTCTTTCTCTCTTTCTCCCATACTTCATTCTCATAATACTAGTAGCATAACCAGTTGTTTCATAGTTATAAAAATAACAAGCAAACAACAAAATAACCTATCCAACTCATATTTTATTGCAGCTATTGCTACATATTGGTACTCCATTTTTCTCAAAAAACAACAAACAAAAAATATGAAAGTATGGATTATATTTACTGTTTTTTATAAGTCATCACTTAAAGTCTCTCCTCAGCTAACTCCATCTGGGACTCTGTCCAGCAATTCTCCTGAACTGCTACTCAAGACATATCAGATTGTCATGATTCTCTTACTGTCTTACTTGACTTCGGAGCAACATTAATTATCATTGACAATTCCTCTTTAAGACACTTTATTTTTTACTTTTGAAACTTTTTAAATGTTTGTGGATACATAGTAGGTGAATATACTTGGTGTATATGAGATATCTTGATACAGCCATAGCATGTGTAGGAATCAGATTTGGGTAAATGTGGTATCCATTCTCTCAAGCATTCATCATTTCTTCGTGTTATGAAGATTCCAGTTGTACTCCTTCAGTTATTCTAAAAATGTACAACAAATTATTACTGACTATAGTCACCCTGTTGTACTATCAAATACTGAAACTGATTCATTGTACCTAACTATATTTTTGTACCCATTAATCTTTCTTATTTCCTCCCCCTTTCCAGTGCCCCCCTAGGGCTCTGATAACCATCATTCTATAATCTCCATGAGTTTAGTTGTTTGAATGTTTAGCTCCTACAAACGAGTGAGAACATGCAAAGTTTGTCCTTTTGTGCATGGCTTATTTCACTTAACAAAATGTTCTCCAGCTCCACCCATGTTGCAAATGACAGGATCTCATTTTTTTTTTTTTTTTTGGCTGAATAGTACTCCATTGTGTTTATACAGATTTAGGGCTACAAGTACAGTTTTGTTACATGGAAATATTGTGTAGTAGTGAAGTCTGAGCTTTTGGTGTAGCCCTCACCTGAATAGTGTACATTGTATCCAGTAAATAATTTCTTATCCCTCACCCACCTCCCACCCTGCCACTCTCCAGTCTTTTATTCCACATTCTATATACTTCTGTACATTTCTTCTTGATTTCCTCCTACTCAGTATCCTCTCTCAATTTCTTCTAATGTCTCCTTTCTATTACTTGATCTCTAAATATGGAAATTCTCCAGGCTCTCTCCTTGGCCTCTTTTCTTCTACTACTCTGGTTATGATTATTTAGTTATATGGTTTTACGCATGCTCCCAGCTATCCTTCTCTGTATCATGGTTCTGAAATATTTGTATCCTGCCATAAATTCCTTGCAGAAGTCTGAACACATTTATTCAATAATTGCCTTCCTTGGTTGTCCCTGGAGCTGATTAATAGTTACCTTAAAGTTTGCATATTCTAAACAATATTCTTGTCTCTTCCTAACCAAGTTCTCTCTCTCTCTCTCTCTTTTTTTTTTTTTTTTTTTAGATGGAGCCTTACTCTGTCACCTACACTGGAGTGCAATGGCTTGATCTTGACTCACTGCAACCTCTGCCTCTCAGGTTCAAGTGATTCTCCTGCCTCAGCCTCACGAGTAGCTGGGATTACAGGCACGCACCACCATGCCTGGCTAAGTTTTGTATTTTTAGTAGAGACGGGATTTCACTCTGTTGGTCAGGCTGGTCTGGAACTCCTGACCTTTTGATCGACCCACTTCAGCCTTCCAAAGTGCTAGGATCACAGGCGTGAGCCACCACACCTGACCAAGTTCTCTCATTTCTTAATCTGCACTCTGTCAGTAAGTGATACTACCCTCCACTTAGTTGTACTAACTGATTCCTTTCTTATTCCAGCTTATGAAGAGCCAACCCATTAGAATTCTTGTTGACCTTACTGAACCATTTTCTACACACGCTCTCTTTTTAAATGTAAATTAGATCTTTTTATTACCCTGGTACAACATTGCAGCTAATACTGATAAAACTAACTAGGCAAATCTCATCTGTGGAACATTTTACAAATAAAAACAAATTTCTCTAGGAGTAAAGAAGAAAAAGAATAGGATAGAATGATTCACTGAACTTGCAAAAACTGTTTGCATAGTAATATAACTTAATTTTACTTTGTGTATCTATCTTTTACTTTTCTATCATCTTGATTTAGACTTATTTGTATTGCTTTTTTCAGGATATCGATATCAATCTTTCAGTACCTTGTGACTAAGAATATTTTTTGAAACAATTGCTAATCATATATTAAGATTGTTTCCTCTTAGTAGTCAGGAAACAAACTTTTGATTTATTACAATGTCTAAACGTTTCTGAATTTATTAGTTGTAAGTAACATACAGTCACATAAACTGGCTTAATAATTTCTAAACCAGCTTAATAATTTTCTTATTAGAGAATTATTATAAGAACATGGGAGTAGCTCAGAAAACAGGGTATTTTTGCAGCTTTGCATCAAAGGTAGTTAAGCCTAGACATTAGATTGTACCAAAACCAAATAATTTTTCTTGCTTTTTTGCTATGCTAGGTCTAGGTCTAGGTCTCTCTCTCTTCTCTCCTCTCGCTCTCTCTCTCTCTCCCCTCCCCGGCCCTCCCGCCCCTCCCTTCCTCCCACACCTCTTGTTTTTGTTATGAAGATATGTGGATTTGCACTTCTGCTTTATAATGCACAGTTGCTTTATTTTTCCCTCCATCTCTGCAGACTGACTTTTCTTGCCTCCTGACACAAAAGGCAGAAATCATTGTATAGACAATCTTGACAGCAGTTTCAAGCTATAAAGACCAAACAGAGAGTAGCTAGTGTCTTTCAGTTCTGATTTCAATCTGAAGCAGAGGAGGATCTGTTTGGTCCTGCATGAATCAGCTGTCCAACTCTTGAGTAATCAACCATGGCAAACAAAGTGGGATAACTGGCCTGTTGCCCACTTAGTAAGAGCAGGATCTCTGAGATAGAGTTTGGGGCTGGCTAAGAGATAATAGGTACCTCTAATTTATCCTAAACAAAATGCAACTGAGATAAAAGTACCTTGCATTTATCTAAAAATAAATGGTAACCAAATACACAAATACATTCAACAACATGAGACAAAAAAACCAATTCAAATAAAAATAATAACAATTCCTAATTTCCATTGAGGAAAATTTAGCAATATCTATCAAAATGTAAAAATACCATCCTTTGATAAATATTTATTTTGCAGGAAATTATCCTACAGATATATTTTATTTGGACAAGTACCCATTTTGTACACATTAATTAAAATATTGATGGAAGATAATTGGTGGGAAACAACCTAAATGTCATCAGTAAGCATCTGGTTAAACAACTTATAGCACAACCATAAAATTGTTTATTAAACAATCAGGAAAAATGATGAGGTAGAAGTACATGAATTGATGTGAAAATTTCTCCAAAGTATATATTATTAAGAGAAAAATGGGAAGAAAGCTCTATAAATATTATGGCTCCATTTCTTTAGAAAAAAAATCACTCATGTGAAATGAGTTCCTTGAAAGAGCTAGACAGTAGTGACATAATGATAAAATAGCCCCAACCACGTTAATGCCTTCAAAAAAGGTACATCAGATCTTTATTTTCCCTCACCTGGGTGAAAATATTTCATGGATCTAAGAGCTTCTTCTATCATTTTCTGACTGTTGTAAGCACAGTACAAAATAATATTAACACTTCAAACTTAATTTTGATACAAAAACATAAAGCTCATGGCCACAGTGCAGGAGTGGGCATGGCCAGTGTTTATTCATTTTCCCTCCAGAAAGACAACTACAAATAGGTTCTTGATTTTCAACCCAAGTTTCTTTTCCTTCTGAACCTCAACTTCACAAGGTCCATGTTAGTCAAGTTCTCTAGTTCAAGAACTAGTTCAAGAACTTTTCTTGAACTCTCTTTTCTTGCCCAGGTAAATAAAGGGTAAAGTGATGATGGTGGTATTGTGGCTTTTTTACTCCTATAGTTCTGTGAGCAGAGTGTTGCACCTCTGTTACACCAGCCACCCACAGCTTAGCGAGCAGGAGCATTACAGCTCCTTCACTCTTGCAGCCCAGTGAGTTCCAGGTTCTTGTCCTGCAACCAAGAGGAATAACATACATGAACATCAGAGAGGGGTAAGGCAGAGTAGGATTTATTGAGTGACAGAGAAGCTCTCAACAGCAAGAGGGGACCTGAAAGTGGGTAGGAGTAGCCATCTGTGAGGCTAAGTTCAGGGTTTTTATGGACTTAGAATGGGGGAGTGTGTGCTGACTGGTTTATGGGTGAGCTTGGAAAAGGCACTATTCAATTGGTTGAAAGGTATCATTCAGAAAGAACCAATTGAGAGAGAGTGGATAAGATGGGAATGAAAGTTCTCACTCTAGTCTGTGGATTCTATCTGGAACTGGTGGAAAACTGATAGCTTGGTTTTCAGGCTTTAGACTGTAGTTGGACTGAGGGTTGAGTTTTACCAGGGACCCATCCCTGTCTGCCTAGGAATTTGTCTGTCCCTTGTCACTATCAGTGGGGCGGTATGGAGAGATATTCTAATGCCTCTATTTAAATTAATTCTTTCTATTATACTGCCTTTTGACTTCTCCCTAAAACTCATGATATGACTATTGATTTTTATTAAATCACAAAATATTTCTAGGCCTCTTAGCATGATCAGTATATATGGTCTGCTCTATTTTTCTCAGTCTTTAATGCCTGTCTTATATAATACTTGTAAAAATTATAACAGTAAACATATACCACACAAGCACGTACATTTATATCATATACATAGATGAGATATTTCTGGGAGGATGATAAGGAAATTAGAATTAGTGTTTATCTCAGAAGTTATGTGAAACTGGAGTATTCTTTATGTATTATTTTGATCTTTAAAAAATTTGCCAAGCACGATAGTACACACCTATAATTTCAACCCTTCAGAAGCCTGAGGTGAATCACTTTGCTCCAGGAGTTCACAACCAGCCTGGGCAACATAGCAAGATCCCATTTCAAGGAAAAGAGAAAATAAAGCATTAATATTAACATACCCTTCTCAGTTACAAATTAATTTAATTGTACCAAATTATAGTTCAGTGTCCCAAACACTACAGTTGAATTAGTTTTCATACTCATCAATATAACCAGCTTGTGATTAAAAAAATACCTTTAAAGGTACAATATAAATCTACAGATGAATTGCCAAAACATAAGCTATATGGTCCTTTACACACACACACACACACACACACACACACACGTGCATGGAATTCTGTTTGAGTTCTTTTACTTAACAAAAGCCACAAATAGGTATCTGATTGTTCTAGCTAGATAGGACTTCCAGTACTGTGACGAATAACAGTGCTGAAAGTGGACATCCTTGTCATATTCCAGATCTAAGATAAAAGGCTTTCCATTTTTCCCCATTCAGTGTGATGGGGTCAGTCATATATAGTTAACTATGGGTCAGTCACATATAGTCTTTTATTATGCTGAGGTATGTTCCTTCTATACATAGTTTTCTGAGAGTTTTTAATCATGAAGTGATATTGAAGGTGATCAAATGCTGTTTCAGCATCCATTAATATTGTCATATGGATTTGCCCTTTGTTATGTAGATATGACATATCATATTGATTTATTTGCAAATGCTGAACCATGCTTGCATCCAAGGGATAAATTCCACTTGGTAATAATGAGTGATATTTTTAATGTATTGTCAAATTTGGTTTGCTGGTATTTTGTTGGGAATTTTTACATCAATATTCATCAGAAATATTTGCCTGTAGTTTTCTTTTTTAAATGTGTCTTTGTCTTGTTTTGGTATCAGGGTAATACTGGCATCATAGAATGAGTTTGGAAGTATTTCCTCCTGTATTTCTCAGAACAGGCTGAGTAGGATTGTTATTAGTTCTTCCTTAAATGTTTAGTAAAATTTAGCAGTGAAGCCATGTGGTTGGGGCTTTTCTTTGCTGGTAGACTGTTTACTGTGGCTTGGATCTTGTTACTGGTCTGTGCAGGTTTTGGATTTCATCATGGTTCAAACTTGGTAGGTTGTATGTGTCTAGGAACTAATCCATTTATGCTAGAGTTTCCAATATATTGTCAGATGATTGTTTGTAGTACCCACTAATGATCCTTTGAATTTCTGTCATATCAGTTGTAATGTTTCCTTTTTCATTTCTGAGTTTGTTTTTTGGGTCTTCTTTCTCTTTTTATTTTACCTAATCTGGCTAAAGTTTTGCTCATTTTGTTTCTTTTCAAAAACCCAACCTTTTGTTTCATTGTTGTTTCCTACTGTTTTCTTCATTTCAAATTCATTTATTTCTGCTCGATCCTTATCATTTCTTTTCTTCTCTTAACTTTGCGTTTGTTTTGCTCTTGCTTTTTCTCATTCTTTAAGATACATCATTGGTTTATTTATTTGAAATTTTGCTTCTTTTTTGATGTAGGCCCTGATAGCTATAACTTTCTGTCTCAGTACCTCTTTCCCTGTATCCCATAGATTTTGATATGTTGTGTTTCCATTATCATTTGTTTCAAGAAGTTTTTAAATTTCATTCTGACTTTCTTCATTGACCCACTGGTCATTCAGGAGCATATTGTTTAATATCCATGTGTTTGCATAGTTTCCAAAATTCCTCTCGTTATTAAATTCTAGTTTTATTTGTTTATGATCAGAGAAGATGTTTGACATTATTTCAATTGTTTTGAATGTTGTAAGACTGTTTTTTTTTACCTAATATGTGTTCTATCCTTGATAATAATTTATGTGTTGAGGGGAAGAATGTGTATTCTGCAGCCATTGGATAAAATGTTCTGAATGTATCTATTAGGTGCATTTGTTCTATAGTGCAGATTAAGTTGGATGTTTCTTTGCTGATTTTCTGTTGGGGAGATGTGTCCAATGCTGCAAGTGGGATGTTGAAAAGTGTATAACTATTATTGTATTTGAGTCTATCTCTCGCTTAGCTTTGATAATATTTGCTTTATATATCTAAGTGCTCCAGTTTTAGGTGCATATACATTTACAATCAATATATCCTCTTGCTGAATTGACCCCTTTATCATTATATAATGATACTCTTTGTTCTCTTTTGCAATTTTTTCTCCTGAAATCTATTTTGTCTGTTAAAAATATAGCTACTCTGGCTCTTTTTTGTTTGTTTGTTTGTTTCCATTGGCATGGAATATCTGTTTCTGTGCCTTTATTTTCAGTCAATATGTTTCTTTACAGGTAAAATATGTGTCTTGTAGGCAACAGATTATTGTTCTTGTCTTTTCATCCATTCAGCTACTCTATGTCTTTGATGGAAAAGTCTAGTCCATTTACATTCAATGTTATTATTGATTGGTAGGGACTTCCTCCTTCCATTTTGTTATTTATTTTCTGGCTGTTTCATGGTCTTATCTTTCTTTTTTCTTTCCTCTGTGTCTTCCTTTTAGAAAAGGTGATTTTCTATGGTGGTATGCTTTAATTCCTTGCTTTTTATTTTTTGTGTATACTTTGTATGTGTTTTGATTTGAGCTTACATGAGACTTATGTATACTATCTTATAGCCCATTATTTTAAACTGTTGACAACTTAACATTGATGGAATAAACAAACAAGCAAGCAAACACACACACAAAAAGAAACAATAAAAACTCTACACTTTAACTTCATTCTCCCATGGTTTCACATTTTGTTGTTTCTTTTTATGTCTTATTGTACTGTCTATGTCTTGAAAATTTGCTGTAGCTATTATTTTTGATTGGTTCATCATTTAATCTTTTTACGTAAGACGAGTAGTTTACAAACTTCCATTGTATGTGCTAGTATCCTGTGATTTTATGTGTGCTTCCTCTTCTCAGTGTGTTTTGTTCCTTCAGATGATTTCTTATTGCTCACTTACATTCTTTAATTTCAGTTGCAATAATTCCCTAGCATTTCTTGTAGGACAGGTTTGGTTTTGATGAAATTTTTCAGCTTTTGTTTTCTGGGAAGATCATTATTTCTTTTCATAATTTAAGGATATTTTTACCAGATATACTACTATAGGGTAAAAGGTTTTTTCTTTCTTCACTTTAAATACATCATGACACTCTCTCCTGGCCTGTCAAGTTTCCACTGAAAAGTCTGCAGCCAATTATATGGAGCTCCATTGTATGTTATTTATTTCTTTTCTCTTGCAGCTTTTAGGATCCTTTCTATGTCTTTGACCTTTGATAATTTGATTATTAAATGGCTTGAGGTAGTCTATTGGGGGAACCCACCCCTAATATTTCCACATAGGTTCTGTCTATTTTCCCTAAGTGTTGGCCTGCTGAGACATAAAGAGAAAGGGCACAAAGAGAGGAATTTTACAGCTGAGCCTCTGGGGGTGACGTCACATATTGGTAGGACCGTGATGCCCACCTGAGCTGCAAAACCGGCAGGTTTTCATTAAGGACTTCAAAAGGGGAGGGTGTGTACAAACAGGGAGTAGGTCACAAAGATCACATGCTTCTGAGGCCAATAAAGATCACAAGGCAAAGGGCAAAATGAAAAACTCCTGATAAGGGTCTATGTTCAGCTGTGCACATATTGTCTTGATAAACATCTTAACAGAAAACAGGGTTTGAGAGCAGACAACCAGTCTGACCTCAAATTTACTAGGGTGGGGTTTCTTTCCCACCCTAATAAGCCTAAGGGTACTGCAGGAGACCAAGGCGTATTTCAGTCCTTATTTCAACTGCATGAGGCAGACACTCCCAGGGTGGCTGTTTATAGACCTCCCCCCAGAAATGCATTCCTTCCCCAGGGTATTAATTATTAATATTCCTTGCTAGGACAAGAATTCAGTGATATCTTCCCTACTTGCACATCCATTTATAGGCTCTCTGCAAGAAGAAAAATATGGCTCTATTCTGCCCGACCCAGCAGGCAGTCAGACCTTATGGTTGTCTTCCCTTGTTCCCTCAAAATCACTGTTATTCTGTTCTTTTTCAAGGTGCACTGACTTCATATTGTTCAAACACACGTTTTACAATCAGTGTTTACAATAGTGGTCCTGAGGTGACATACATTCTCAGCTTACCAAGATAACAGGATTAAGAGATTAAAGTAAAGACAGGCATAAGAAATTATAAGAGTATTATTTGGGAACTGATAAATGTCCATGAAATCTTCACAATTTATGTTCCTCTGCTGTGGCTCCAGCCGGTCCCTCCATTTAGGGTCCCTGACTTTCCACAACAGTAGTCTTCTTTGGGTTTAATCTGCTTGCTACAACCTTGTACTTGAATGTTGATATCTTTCTCTAGGTTTGGGGAGTTCTCAGATGTTATCTGTTTGTTAAACTTTCTACGCTTATCTCTTTCTCTACCTCCTCTTTAAGGCTAATAACTCTTACATTTGCCATTTTGAGGCTATTTTCTATATTGTATAGTTGTGCCTCATTGTTTTTTATTCATTTTCTTTTGGTCTTCTCTGACTGCATATTATCATATAGTCTGTCTTCAAGCTGACTAGTTCTTTCTTTTCCTTGATCAATTCTGCTATTAAGGTACTCTGATGTATTCTTAAGCATCTCAGCTGTATTTTCCAACTCTAGAACTTATGCTTGATTCTATTTAATTATTTTAATCTCTTTGTTAAATTTAGCTGGTAGAATTCTGCGTTATCTTGAATTTCTTTGAGTTTTCTCAGTACAGCTATTTTGAATTCTCATATATCTCTGTTTCTCCAGGATTGGTTCCTGGTGCTTTATTTAGCTTATTTGCTGAGGTCATGTTTTCTTAGATGGGGTTGATGCTTGTAGATGTTTGTTGGGGTTAGGGGATTGAAGAGTTTGGCATTTATTGTAGTCTTTACAGTCTGGGCTTCTTTGTGCCTATCCTTGTTGAGAAAGCTTTCCAGGTATTTGAATGGACTTGTGCCCCAACCTCAACAACACTAGATTTTCAGACTCTTAGAGGTACCAACTTGGTGGGAAGAAATTTATGGGCTATCTGGAATAAACTCTTTTATCTTACTGTGTCTCAAACAAATTGAGTGTTTCTCTCTGCTGAGCCACCAGGAACTAGGACGGTGCCCTATTTTACTGTGGCTGGACTGATATCCAATATGCAAGACAAAGTTCTCTTTACTGTTCACTCTAGTCTCCTTAAGCAGAAGGAAGTGGTTGCATTTGTTGTATAGGGAATCACTGCCTGGAGTTGGGGGAAGGATGGTGAAAGCACTCTCTTAGCTACACCAGCTGGTGTAACTGGTCACATGCCACCCTAGTCTACTGGCTCTAAGTGTACCCTAGCACTAGGAGTTGCAGTTCTTGTGTCCGAGAATGCCTTTCAAGTTTATCTAGGACGCCAGAGCACTTTGGACCATGGTGGCAAGGCCTACTGAGAAACTCAAATTCCAACTGCTGGGTAGCTGATTCTCTTCTGGCTATGGCTGGTCCAACTGCTCCCTCCAAGCACAGGTACTGGCTCAGCCTAGCATGGCTTTATTCTCCTCTATGACAGGGCAGCACTGAGTTCAGTGTAAAGTCCCCCAGTCACTACATGATATGGTTCCCTGATATGGTTTGTCTCTGTCATCTTGGATTCCTGTGTGTTGTGTGAGGGACCCACTGGGAGGTAATTGAATCATGGGGTCAAGTCTTTCCTATGCTGTTTTCGTGATAGTGAATAAGTCTCACAAGATCTGATGGTTGTAAAAAGAGGAATTCCCCTGCATAAGCTCTCTCCTTTGTCTGCTGCCATCCGTGTAAGACATGACTTGCTCTTCTTTGCCTTCCACCATTATTGTGAGGCTTCCCCAACCATATGGTACTGTAAGTCCAATTAAACCTCTTTGTTTTTTAAATTGCGCAGTCTCAGGTATGTCTTCATGAACAGTGTGAAAACAGGCTAATACACTTGCCCTTCCAAAAGTGCACAGACTCTCTGCTGCCCTGCTGCTTCTGGGGAATGGTGAAGCGGTGGTGTCAGTGATTCAAGACAATCTCTCCTACCCTCTTCAATACCTCTTTCAATGATATGAAGTTAAAACCAGGTACTGTGATGCTTACCTGATTTTTGGTTCTTGTGACGGTGTTTTTCTGCATGCATATAGTTGTTGAAATGGGGTGTCCTAGTCGGGGAAATGAAGGTTAGGCTTCTATTCTGCCATCTTGCTCCACCCCCTCAGCATTCCTATTTCTTGCTCTTTCTCTCTTTTTTTTTTTTTATTGGACTAATTACAAAAGCTTGTTTTCATGTGTTACTCATGTACTTTAAAAAGTGTTCCAGAGTTTTCCTGTCCATAATCATACTGTGAGTCAACCTTGGGCACAGATACCAAAATTGAAAAGTCTTTGAGGTGGAATGCATAGAAATAGAGTTTAGGGTTCTGAGGAGTTTGCCTAAGGGCTGTCTAGGGGGAGGTGGAGATTGAGGGAGAGGCTAAGAAAATGAGATTCTTGGCCCCACTCCATTTCAGCCAGAACGCCCAGTTTTATGTTTATTAAAGTGCCACATGAGATGTTACTTAAAAATAAACCATGGAGGTGGAGCTGCAGTTAGAAACAATGCTTTGAAATTCACTAACCCAAAATAAGGATGGTGTTGGTCTCCACTTTGCTTTTCTCTGACCACTCCTGGGGGCCAGGTTTATTTCTTGGCTTTTCACTTGAAGGTGGAAATCAATGCAGTGAATGTGCTCCAAGGAAAGCATCTAGGATGGTGAAGTTACTGAAAACTAGAGAGATTAGTTAGTAAAGCCAGGCTTGGAGAACTGAATTCTTTGAAGGGCGCTCAGGTGAGTAGATTGGTTTTTCATAGCACAGGGGTCAGGACTAAAACCCTGGGTAAATGGAGATTTCAGCGTTGTCCAAAGATAAAATGGGTTGCCTTGGGAAGCAGTAGGATTCCCATAACTGGAGTCGTGTAGGCAGAAACTCTTTGTCTATGATGTTTATGGCAGATATTTCAACAACAGATGAGGGTTTGACTACAGAACCTCCAAGGATCTCTAAACACAAATATTGTTTAGTTTCTATGATTCAGAATATATATTGGACACTGAAAATATGTAAATGATTGAAAGAGACATTTTTTCCACTCTCAGTGAAAAAGCAAATAAGACAAACAAACAAGTAAACTTTTAAATTTTAAATATTGCTCTGAGGACAAGAGAACATGGTGATGTGATAAAGAGTAACTGGAAGTGGGGACATTTTTAGGTAGGAATTCAAGGAAGTACCCTCTGAAGAGATATCTGAGGCCTGAGGATGAGAAGGAGCCATTTATGCAAAAATATTCTGGGCAGAGAGAACAGAACATAGTAATAGCACTAGAAAGCTGTTGCAGAATTTAAAACAGGACAATTCTGTGATCTGATTTAGGATTTACAATGATTTTTTTAAAAAAAGAATTACATGCCAAAACCAAACGATATTTATTCCAGATATGCAAAATTGGTTCAACATTTGAAAGTCCATTAGTGTAATAAACCACATCAAGAGGCTAAAAGGGGGAAATTATATGATCATATCAATTGATGCAGAAAAGGGAATTACAAAATTCAGCAACCATTCTCAATAAAAACTCTAAGCACACTATGAATAGAGGGAGCTTCTTCATCTTTATAAGGAATATCTACAAAAAAATCCTAACAGTGAACATCATACTTACTATTGAGAAACTGAATATTTGGCCATATCTTAATATGAGCCAAGTAAGTCCTGTTTTACTACTGCTACTTAACAGCATACTGGAAGTCCTAGCAAGTTCAATAACACAAGAAAGGGAAATAAATACAAGGCATACAGATTTCAAAGAAGGACGAAATCTGTCTTTGCTGGCAAATGACATGATTGTCTATGTAGAAAATTCCAAAGAATGAAACAAAAAAGTGAAACAAACCCCTCCTGAAACAAATCTGTGAGTATAGTGAGGTCACAGGATACACAGTTTTTATAGGAAAGGCAATTGTTTTACTTTATAGCAATGAACAGTGATAGTTTGAAATACAAAATTTATAATAACCATTCATAATTGCACATAAAAATGAACTAATTAGGTACAAATCTAACAAAGTATGTATAGAACCTATATGTGGAAAACTATAAAATTCTAAATAAATTGAAGGAAATATAAATAAATCGAGAGATATTTTGTGTTCGTGGATTGGAAAACTCAATATTGTAATATAATTTTTTCCAACTTGATTTATAGATGCAACACACCCTCAATCAAAATTCTGTAAGCTATTTCATAATATTGAAAAAAGGAATCTAACTTTATATGGAAAGATAAAAGATCTAAAATAGCTATACTAAAATGTGGAAAAGCAATAAAGTTGGAAAACTCAACCCAATTTCAAGACTTGCTATACAGCTAAAATAATCAAGGCTATATGGGATTGGAAAAATAATAGAGACATAAACAAATGGAACAGTATAAAGATCCTAGAAATAGATTACAAATATAGTCAATAAATCTTCAACAAGGAAACAAAGGCAATTAAATTTAGAAAGAATAGTTTTTTCAACAAATGATACTAAAACTATTGGATAGCCATATGAAAATGTATCTAGGCACAAATTTAATATATTGCACATAAATTAACTCAAAATGGGTCATTGATTAGTGTACAACTCAAAGTTCTATTACTTCTAGAAGAAAACATAGGAGAAAATATAGGTCACAGGGTTTGGCAGTGAGTTTTTATTTTTATTTTCAGTTAATTAATTAATTAGTTTATTTCTTTCTTTTAGAGACAAGGTCTGTCTCTGTCACCCTGGCTGGAGTGCAGTTCTCACAATTATAGCGCATTGTACCTCAAATTCCTGAGTTCAAGTGATCCTCTTGTCTCGGCCTCCCTGGCATTTAGGACTACAGGTGCACCACCATGCCTGGATTGGCAATGAGTTTTCAAATTCAAAACCAAAAAGTATGATCCATAAAAGAAAAAATTGAAAAGTACACATTATGAAAATGTTGACCATTGTGACATACCTTGCTAAAATATCTTTATATTGTATATAATGTATTAAGTTATTGTCCAATATCTTTCTTTAGATACACATCTAAAAATTTCCTTCAATTTTCAATCTGGAAAGCGGCAGTGGCACTTGTATACATTTCTGTACTAGCTCAGGCTGCCATAACAAAACCCTAGTCTGGGTAGTTTAAAACAGAAAATAATTTTCTCACAGTCTGGAGGCTGGGAAGTGCATAATCAAGGTACTAGCTTTTTGGGCTCTGGTGAAGGCTCTCTTCTTGGCTCATAGAGGGCTGCCTTCTCCATGTGTTCTCACAGGGTAGAGAGCTCTGGTATCTCTTTCTCTCTTATAAGGGCACTAATGCTATCAAATTAGGGCTTCTCCCTGATGACTTCATTTAAACATGATTACTTCCTGAAAACACTATCTCCAAATACGGTACAGTCACGTTGAAGGTTAAAGCTTTAACATATGAATTTTGGGGGTCACGAATCAGCCCATAGCAATTTCCATTTGATCTTTTATAATAATACTTATTTGCATTTTTCAGACAACAAGCTTTGAGCTTTGCAAAAAAGCACACTAAAACCACACACTTAAAATTTTTGGCTGTGGCTCAAAGGACATTAGCATTCTGATTCAGCATGGGAGCGCGGGTGTCTTTCGGAACATATTTGTTGTGAGCCATATTTTTTTGTACACCATGTTACATATTCTTGGGGATAATTCTCCTTCATGAAACCCAAACCAGTTTGTAATAGGAACTTACTAGATTGATAGTCAATGCAATTTGAACCAACAGAAGGAACAAAGAAAAATTACACTCTAAATTCAGAAAAAAATTTATAACACATATTTTCACCACAACTATCCTTCTTTCCTGAGAATTTTATATCATGGTGTTAAATTTGTTCAGATTCTCATAGTTAAATAAGAGTCAGGTGCTTTTTTTTTTAATCAGAACAAAATATTGATTGTTCTAACACAAAAAATAATATGGGATATTTAGGAAACTATTTATATGATTTAGGGTCACATATATTTTTTCTAATGACTTTGGTTAATACTTCCTGTTACTTTAGAAATATATGAGTAATAGACTTCTAGCTAAATGGCCATTTTAACACAAGGACATGGCTATCTAATTTTCAAAATTTAAATAATTAAATAGGCATAAAATGTCTAAATTAATTCTGGGACCTCTTATATTTCAATCCTACTGCAATATTGAATTCAGAGAAATACTATATACAACCTGGAAGTAAAATATATACTTTTGTCTCCCAAAATCCATGTAAGGAAAACTTATAGCCTACAGCGTGCATTTATTGAATCCTCTTGCATTCTCTCTGCAAGTGTCCTGCAGCCTTAAACTCTTTCAAATTATCTCACTCTCTAATCCTTACTCTGACCTCTATACCAAACACTCACCCGTATTTAGCTCCCTTGTCTGTTCAGTCGGTCTTTTCCAATTCTGATTCTCTCTTAGGTACCTGGTATCCACACTCCTTCAGTTATATACATTCATCTCTCTCCTATCTTTGATGTCATGTGAGCATTGGAGAGGAGCTGGAATCCCTGACAGCAGTGATGCATGGAGGACCTGGGGAGGTGGGATGAATGGCTCTCAGTCCCTGCATTTGGATAAGAGAGGCTGCATACTATTGGGAGACTTGGCATACGTAGTCTTTTTTTTTCACTCCTAGTAGTGTCTGAGTTCATCGGTTTATTTACTTACCCCCACAGTATTAAACATGCTCTCCACCACTGTATGACTTTTCAGTACTCAGGAAACACTACAACCCGTGTGACAGCTAAACATTCAGCAAACATTAGCACTTTTTGAATGGTCTATTAAATCACCAGGTAAAATGCACATAAATTTTAATTAAGAATATTTTCACCATGGTAGTCTACATTAAATAAAAATTCCTTGTTCCGTTCCAAGATGACAACTTGCTGAAATCTTCAGGTTCCAACCAACCTCACACCTTAAAAGTATAAATAGTTCTTGAAAATATCTGGGTCACCTGATGACAACAACACAAACATAAAGAAAATACAAAATAATAAAGAAGCTCTGTGAGACTGCTATATAGAGATTCTGCTGCTTTTTGTTCCCTGATTATTGAAATGAGACTCTTGCATTTGCTCTTGCTTGACCCAGACTGTGTTCAGAAACCACTCTCCTGTGATTAATGTTATTAATCACATTTTTGAAATTGATGCAAAAAATGCTTCTTATTGTTTTAAAACCATATATTTTAAACTGAAATTTATTTTAATCAATCAAGTATGAATAGCACTAAATATTTTTATCCTAGCATGTATAATAAATTAAAAAACAAATGGCTTGGCCGGGCGCGGTGGCTCAAGCCTGTAATCCCAGCACTTTGGGAGGCCGAGACGGGCGGATCACGAGGTCAGGAGATCGAGACCATCCTGGCTAACACGGTGAAACCCCGTCTCTACTAGAAAATACAAAAAACTAGCTGGGCGAGGTGGCGGGCGCCTGTAGTCCCAGCTACTCGGGAGGCTGAAGCAGGAGAATGGCGTAAACCCGAGAGGCGGAGCTTGCAGTGAGCTGAGATCTGGCCACTGTACTCCAGCCTGGGCGACAGAGGGAGACTCCGTCTCAAAAAAAAAAAAAAAAAAAAACAAAAAAAAAAAAAAAAAAAAAAACCACAAATGGCTTATATGGTAATTATTGACACCTGTATAATTAATTGAAACAGGCTGACAAGTAGGTGATGTTTCCTTTCCAAAAACTACCTACTACAAAATCATGAATTGGCAAAATATTACTTAGCAATGTTTCAAATGCCTCATACACATAATCTTTATGTTCTCCCAGCTAATGTACTGTGAAAGGAAAGTAAATCTCAAGACCCCCAAATCACTAAACCAAAAGGAAAAGTCAACCTGGGAACTGTGTCAGACAAACCTGCTTCCTGTTATATTCCTAATTAAGATAGCTTAGCTATAAAGATACAAAAAGCCACATACCTCTCTCACAATTTGCCAGCAAAGAAATTCCTTGTGGGCATCAGGGTTTTTACCCTAAAACGCTTCTGTTGAATTTCAGTCCGGCAATGTAAATTGATAGCTTACCCTCACAAGCGCAGGACAAAAGGACAAAACTCAAAGTCATCCCTCTGGGACCTGAGACGAATGGATATCTGATCGTTTTCACTGCCCTATTGTTTATGTGAAAATGGAGATTCACTGAGCCAGACTAAGGCATCAGTGACATTTCCTCTACCCTGCTCTCACATGTAAATTGTGTGTTTAGTAAAAGGCTAAGCAGAGACTCAAAAGAATGCAACCATTTGTCTCTTACTTACCTATGACCTAGATGACACCTCCCTACCATCCCCCCAACCTTTGAGTTGTCCTGGCTCTCCACACCAAACCAATGTGTATATCTTACGTATATCTATTGATATATATGTCGCCTTAAAATGTATAACGCCACGCTGTACCCCAACCACCTTAGGCACACATCATCAGGACCCCTTAAGGCTGTGTCACAGGCACGTCCTTAACTTTTGCAAAATAAACTTTCTAAATTGATTGAGAATTATCTCTGATATTTTTCACTCACAATACTTAATAGCACTTCCAGTTTCTCTGGCATAGGGAGGTACTCTTTGTAAAGAAAATATAGGTAATTTTTCTGGATACTCCTTGATTCTTAGGAAAAAAATTAAGAAGTTTAATAGCAATCAGATAGGTGTAGTAGAAGTCAATGAAATGGTGGTAGAAGAATAGAACCAGTCAATTCTAAATTCAATCCTTTTAGACCCTATGATTCTTGGTATTATTGATAGAAATTAATCATCATGTAGAAGACAAAATGACAATACCTTTCGCCATTATTTTAAAGCTTTCACTGAAAATTTATCTGATATAGATAAGTGATAGATTTCAATCTGATAGTCCAAAACCTAAATTCTATCTCCCAGAATTTTCCATGTCACTAACTTTAGAAGGTCAATTGTCCTTTAACTCTCCCTGAGGATTATAGATTTCTCATCCTCACTTCTTGCATATTTATGTCTAAGTAGCTGTGGATTTTATATGGCTTTAAAAATCTTTGCCTCTTTTAGGTTTTTCTTAGGGTCCAATTTCTCTTAAGAGCAACAGTATCTCTTCACTATAAAATCATAGTTGTATATTGACTCACACACATATGCACACAAACACACACACACAGACACACACGAATTTATTGAGAAAAGAGTATTTTGAAAGGTATTCTAAAAGATTAGGTGCACAAAGTTATGTATCTAAAGTATCAGTGCTATATGGGACCTGTACCCATTTTTGTAACCCATTGTTTCTGTAGAAGGAATTCTGCAAAAAATTTTCCTTCTTTTATGTTTTTATAACAATGTCAATCTTTCTAATTCTTATAACTTAAAAACTCTGGATTTTGCTATAATCACATTCAATTTAAAATAATTTAAGCACATTGTTTTTATTGAAACATGGTTTCTCAACCTTGGCACTATTAACATTTTGGGCTGGGAGATTCTTATTATAGGAAGATGTCCTGTGCTTTGTAGGATGTTTTGCAGCATCCCTGGCTTTTACCCTGTAGATCCCAGGAGAATCCCTCAGTGGTAACAACCAAAAATGTTGCCTTGACAATTGTCACTCAGTGGCAAAGTCACTCCTAGTTGGAAATCACTGCCTTATTTAAAATAAAGGTGCTAAAAGTATTTGATTATTTGTCATAATTAATATGTGACATTAATAATAATAATCATGTCCACACTGGGTGGCCCACTCTGGATGTGTTCCAATAGAAATCAATACAACTTGTTTCCATTTAATAGATATTTCTCAATTTTAGTGAATTTTATAGAAATAAATGCAAAATCTAAAGCTCAATCAAATAATCTTCACCTTTGGATTAATATTTTGAGGGCATTTAAACCTCTCTATATGTATGCCTTTTTCCCTCTTTGTTTTATATATTAGGACATGATTTCATTATTGTCTCTGTATAGCTTACTGATGACATCTGCTGTTTTGCCCTCAGCACCTCACAGAAATTTCAAGGCAAATTAATGTCCAGATGGTTTTATCAGTACAAAAAACTTTTCTAGATATACAGCCTATTTTAGCATAGTATCTTATGTCCTAGAGGGAAAGTCAAGAGTAATTTAATGCCATTAGACAGAGTAAAACTTAGAAAATATGATCTATTTATTCTTTAAAATTCTCTTCTAGTTTTACATCTTCTTTGACTTCTGTATAATGCATCATCCCTTTGCAATGCTCTTCTCTAGTTAATATTGACTGCTGTGAATATTATATTCTTTCTCATTATATTATTGTGAACATTATTCAAGCAACTTTCTAAGCCAATTTGGTTTTATATAAAGAAAGAAGGTGAATCCATATTTAAGAAGCAGATACATGCAAATATATATTTACTAAATCTAAATTTAAAACTCTAAAATTATTGTTGTGCAAATAAATATTTTTATTAAGAATGTTATAATAAAATAAACATAAAATTGCCATCTTAACCACTTTAAGTATGTAGTTCAGCAGTATTATGTTCACACTGTTGTGCAACCAACCTCCAGAACTTTTTCATTTTGCAAAACTGAAAGTCCATACCTATAAAACAACAACTCTCCATTTCCCCCTCCTCTCAGCTCCTAGCCAGGACCATTCTATCTTCTGTCTCTATGATTTTGATTACTCTAAGTACCTCATATATGTGGAAGCATAGTATCTTTTTGCGACTGGGTCATCTTATTTAGCATAGTGTCCTCAGTGTTCATCTATGTTGTAGCTTGTGTCAGAATTTCCTCCTTTTTAAACGCTGAATATCCCGTTTTAATGGTATACCACTTTTTTTAAATTCATTCATCTGTGAATGAATATTTGGGATGCTTTCACCTTTGGATTTATTGTAAATAAACTTATGATCATGGTGTACAAATACTTCTCCAGGACCCTGCTTTTGATTCTTTTGGCTATATACCCAGATGTTAAATTGCTGGATCATACTATATTAATTCATTTTAATATGAATTTTTCACATGTACTATTCTCTAGCCGACATTCTAAAATAGTGTTACCTGGATGCTTTCCACGTAAGCACTTACATATCCTCATTATTCTTTAAATTGCTGCATAATGTTCTACTACATCTATTTACTGTGATTTATTTCCCCAATAACTCTTTGAGAGACATTTAGCTGTTTGTAATGTAAAATCGACAATGCTGCACTGAACATTCTCATACATGTCTCTTTGCACAGATGTGAGAATATACAAATTTCTAAAAGTAGAATAATGGTTGACCCAGTTATTCTGGTTTTTTCCTTGTGATAGACATTGACAAAAGATCCCTTAAAGAGGCACACTGATTTTACATTTTCACCCAGAGGATATGAGTGGAAAATTTTAAGACGTCTTTCCATTCCATTTTTGAATTTTGAGGAAGGTTTTTAAATTAATTTGCTGGGCAAAATATTTTTTTTTAATTTGCAAATAATAATTGCGTATATTTATGGGGCACAAAGTGATGTTTTGATACATATAATGAATAGTAATCTGACCAGGGTAATTTGCATATCCACCAACTCAAGCATTTATCATTTCTTTGGGAATGTTCAATGTCCTGTTTGAAACTATATAATATATTTGATAGCTATTTGAAACTATATAACATATTATTGTTGACTATAGTCATTCTACAATGGTATAGAAGAGTAGAACTTATTCCTCTATTGAGCCAAATTTTGTATCCTTTAACAAATCTCTTGCTATTTCCCAATTTCCCTACATTTTCCAGATCTTCCCAAAGCAGTCTACAGATTCAATGCAATCTCTCTAAAAATAGCAATGACATTCTTCACACACATGCAAACATCTAAAAATGTGTTGGAACCACAAAAGACCCCAAAGAGCCAAAACAGTCTTGAACAAAAAAGAACAAAGCTGAAGGGATCAATCATACTACTAGACTTCAAAATATACCACAAAGCTGTAGTAACCAAAACAGTATGATACTGGCATAAAAAGCAGATACACGGACCAATGAAGGAGACTAGAAAAGCCAGAAATTAATCCACATATCTGCAGCCAACTGATATTTGAGAAGGCACCAAAAATACTAATTGGAGAAAGGAAGTCTCTTCAGTAAATGATGGTGGGAAAACTGATATGGGTATCCATATCAGAAGAATGAAACTAGACCTCTACCTCCCATGCTATGCAAAAATCAACTCAAAATGAATCAAAGACCTAAATGTAAGATTTGAAACTATAAAATTACTGTAATAAAACATAGGGGAAACATTTCTGGACATTGGTCTGGGAAATTTTTTTTGTTGTTGTTTCTTCCTCTTTCTTTCTTTTGTTTTTTTATTATACTTTAAGTTCTAGGGTACATGTGCATAATGTGCAGGTTTGTTACATATGTATACTTGTGCCATGTTGGTGTGCTGCACCCATCAACTCGTCAGCACCCATCAATTCATCATTTATATCAGGTATAACTCCCAATGCAATCCCTCCCCCCTCCCCCCTCCCCC
>NW_016809173.1:842970-847604 GCF_001698545.2 Rhinopithecus bieti | reverse complement strand
CTGTTCATATCCTTTGCCCACTTTTTGATGGAGTTGTTTGTTTTTTTCTTGTATATTTGTTTGAGTTCTTTGTAGATTCTGGATATTAGCCCTTTGTCAGATGAGAAGATTGCAAAAATGTTCTCCCATTCTGTAGGTTGCCTGTTCACTCTGATGGTAGTTTCTTTTGCTGTGCAGAAGCTCTTTAGTTTAATTAGATCTCTGGGAAAATTTTTATGAATAACACCTCAAAAGCACAAACAATGAAAGCAAAAATAAACAATTGGGACCCTATCAAACTATAAACCTTATGCACCGCAAAGGAAACAACAGAATGATAGATGACCTACAGAATGGGAGAAAATATTTGCAAACTATCCAATAGGGGGTTACTATCCAGAATATATAAGAAACTCAAGCACCTCAACAGCAAAAATCCAAACATTCCCCTGATTAAAAAAATGATCAAATAATGTGAATAAACATTTCTCAGAAAAAGATACACAAATATCCAACAAATATATGAAAAATTGCACAACATCCTAATCATCAAGGAAATGGAAGTCAAAACCACCATGAGTTAACATCTCACCCCAGTGAGGGTGGCTACTATGAAAAAGAGAAAAAACAGCAAATGCTGGTGAGGATGCAGGGTAAGGGGAACTCATAGACTTCTGATGAGAATGCAAGCGAGTACAACTATGGAGAACAGGATGGAGGTTCCTCAAAAAGGTGAACATATTAATAGAACTACTGTATAATTCAGAAATCTCACTTCTGGGTATTTATCCAAAGGAGAATAAATCAGTATATTGAAGAGATACCTGTACCCTCATGTTTATGGCAGCACTATTCACAATAGCCAAGATACGGAATCAACATAGGTGTCCAAAAACAGATAAATGAATAAAGAAAATGTGACTTATATACACCATAAAATCTTATTCAGTCTTATGAAAGAATAAAATTCTGTCATTTGTGGCAATGTAGATGGAACTGGAGGACATTTTGTTAAGTGAATTAAGCCAGAAATGGAAAGTTAAAATACCACATGTTCTCACTCATATATATAAGCTAAAAACAGTTGATCTCACTGAAGTAAAAAATATAACAAATAAATATTTTGTTTCAGTAATATGTCAAGTATTTTCTAATTACATGTGTTCATTTTATAAAGATGAATAACTGTAGTATATTTAATAAAGAAAATAAAAATTATCCATAAATCAACACAGAAATAACTAACTGCAATCATAATGACTGTTGAGCTCACTGTAAAAATAAAATTTCTATATGCACACATTCATACACACACATATATATGTATATATATATATACACACACACAGTACTTTGAGGCCATATGTGTAGAAGGTACTCATAAACCAGTGAAAATGTATGTTTTACTTTACCTCTGTAATCTTGGTTTTCTCTGTGAGAGAGATATTTATTGGAAGTATGTCATATTCCTCTTGGAAATGATATAACAAATCTCTAATTTTACTCTAGCATTTTTTGATTATTCTAAAAATAAAATATTCTGGTATGTTTGAGAAGGAGATACAAAACCATACCTAAACATCATAAAATGCTTTAAAAGGGAACAATCGTTGTGTTTCTAAAGAAATGAGTAGTGAATATTGTTCAGTGTCCACCTACCACCTCAGAATCACTTTCCCATATCCTGTGATTAGAATCTGTGAAAACTGGAAAAAGTACACTAAAAATAAGTAAATAAATAAGTTGTGTCAGTTTTATGTTTCCCACAGCAATTTATTTGGTTACTTATTATTTTGCTTGTTTGGTTGGCTTGGTAATTAAAATGACAACATATATGCAGATTTTCTGAATAAGTATTTGTAATACTTATGAAAATCTACCTGGAAAAGCGGTGGCTGCATAAATTGTTAATCATGAGTTCTTTGGACAGAAGCATTTCTTTTTCTGTCATGATCAAAGTGACTTATGAGTTTCTGCATAGTGTAGGCTCAAGGAGAAGGTATGTGCCTCATCAGTGTGACTGAGTTATGGCAGGAACCATTTAGAAAGCAATGCTGCTGCAGATGTAGGAACTGCTTTAGTGATGTATGTATATAATCTTTATATCTCCAATGACTTCTCTCCCCTGGCACAAGTTAGTGTTTATACCATTTTTTGATTTTATGCTGACAATTCATGTCTTTTCTTAGTATGCAAACTGATAGATTTTGCTTTTAAAAATAATAAAGTGCATTCAAAAAACTCTACTTTCAATTTTGCTGTGTGTGGTTTAAGTTACCAAGCATTGTTTGTCTTACTGAATGTTCAGCACTATTGCAGTTATATATTAAAATGATTTACCTGAGTATGTTGCAGTTAAACTGGCATTTTGTGGAGAGTACTGTACCCCTCTGATGTTTAATTCAGTTTTAACAGAGTAATGGGACAACATTGTTTATGCTATAGAATGATTCACTCAGGACATTAAAGTGCTATGAGAAAATTGCTGCCTCTAGTAAAATTTATGACAATGTGGTGTCTAGAAATGCTTGATAAACCCCAAAGAGAATTATTTCTTACTTGGTAGATAACTATAGTATATACTTGTAAATTTTTCAAAAGTAAATTCACAAGTAACTAAAATTACAGAATCTTTTGAAATTATATTTGCATATAATGAAAAGAACAACAATAGAGGTACTTGTTTGGTTCTAAATTAATCATTGTCATTTATAGATAAAATAACAAGAAATAGTTATTGATAGTTTTGATAGTAGATTAGAACAATTTTATATCACTCCTAATTTTTCTTTCTTTTTCTTGTAAGGATATTCAACTATAAAAGTAAAACTTATAAAAATAGAAAACCTAAAAGGAGAAATTAGAATGAAGGTAAAACATGCTGTATTTTTAAAATTTTTAAAGTTTAATATTCGTGAGTACATAGAAGATATGTATATTTATGGATTACATGAGCTATTTTGATACAGGCATGCAATGCATAAAAATGACAGCAGAGTAAATGGGATATTTATCACCCCAACCATTTATCTTTTGTGTTACAAACAATTGAATTATACTCTTACATTATTTAAAAATGTACAGTTAAATTATTTTTGACTACAGTCACGGTCTTATTCATCCTTTTAATGAATTTTTCATGTCCACTAACCAGCCCCAACTGTCCCCACACCCCCACAACCCTTCCCAGCTGGTAACCATCCTGCTAATCTTTATCTGTATGAGTTTAGTTGTTTTAATTTTTAGCTCCCACAAATAAGTGAGAACAGGCAAAGTATTTCTTTCTGTTTCTGGCTCATTTTGCTTAATATAAAGATCTCCAGTTCCACGCATGTTGTTGCAATTGACAGGATCTCATTCTTTTTTATGGCTGAATAGTACTCCACTGTGTATATGTACCACATTTTCTTTACCCATTCATCAGTTGCTGAACACTTAGTTTGCTTCCAAATCTTGGTTATTGTGCATAGTGCTGCAATAAACATGGGAATGCAGATAAGTCTTGGATATACTGATTTCCTTTCTTCTGTGTATATATCTAGAAGGTGTGATTGCTGGATCAAATGGTAGCTCTATTTTTAGTTTTTTGAGGACCCTCCAAACTACAGCCTCCATACTGGTTATAGTAATTTACATTGCCATGAACAGGGCACAACGGTTCGCCTTTCACCACATCTGCAAGCATTTATTACTTCCTATCTTTTGGAAAAAAGCCATTTTAACTGGGGTGAGATGATTTGTCATTGCATTTTGATTTGTATTTCTCTGCTGAATAAAGATGTTGAGCACCTTTTCATGTGCTGCTTTGCTATTTGTGTGTCTTTTTTGAGAAATGTCTACTCAGATTTTTTGCACAGTTTTCAATCAGATTAAAGACTTCATCGTATAAAATTGTCCAAGACCCTTATATATACTGGTTATTAATCCCTTGACAGAAGAGTCATTTGCAAATATTTTCTCCCATTCTCTGGGTTGTCTCCCCACTTTGTTGATTGCTTTCTTTGCTGTGTAGAACCTTTTAAACTTGGTTTGATCCTATTTTTCCATGTTTGCTTTCAATGCCTGTGCTTCTTGCGTATTACTCAACAAATCTTTGCCACTGCTATGCCCTGGAAAGTTTTCCCAATGTTTTCTTGATGTAGTTTCATAGTTTGAGGTCTTAGATTTAAGTCTTTAATCCATTTTGATTTTATTTTTGTACATGGTGAGATATAAGGGCCTAGTTTCATCTTTCTGCATATGAATATCAAAGTGTTCCCAGCACCAATTACTGAAGATAATTATCTTTTCCCCAGTGTATGTTCTTGGCACTTTTGTCAAACTGTTGGTTTTTGGACTTATTTTTGGGTTCACTATTTTGTTCCACCGGTGTATGTGTCTATTTTTATATTTTTACTATGTCGTCTTGGTTGCTATAGCCCTATGGTTAATTTGAAGTAAATGAATATGATTCATACAGTTCTTTCTGCTGAGGATAGCTTTGGCTATCCTCTATCTTTTGTGCTTCCATATAAATTTTAGGATTTAAAAAATTACTGTGAAGAATGTCATTGAGATTCTTCATAGAGATTGCATTAAATTTGTAGATTGATTTGGGTAGAATGGACATTTTATTTTTTTTTATTTATTTTATTTATTTATTTATTTATTTATTT
>NW_016809173.1:817422-842831 GCF_001698545.2 Rhinopithecus bieti | reverse complement strand
ACGCCATTCTCCTGCCTCAGCCTCCCGAGTAGCTGGGACTACAGGCGCCCGCCACCTCGCCCGGCTAGTTTTTTGTATTTTTTAGTAGAGACGGGGTTTCACCGTGTTAGCCAGGATGGTCTCGATCTCCTGACCTCGTGATCCGCCCGTCTCGGCCTCCCAAAGTGCTGGGATTACAGGCTTGAGCCACCGCGCCCGGCCCAAATGGACATTTTAACAATATGATTCTTCCAATCCTTGAACATGAAATAACTTTAAAATTTTTTGTGTCCTCTTCAATTTCATGTGCAAATATTTTTTAATTTTCATTTTAGAGATATTTTACTTCTTTGAATACATCAGTTCCTAGATTTTAAGTTTTATTTGTAACTATTGTAAATGGGATTATTTCTTGATTTCTTTTTTAGATTGTTTGCTGTTGGCATGTAGAAATGCTACTGATGTTTGTATATTGATTTTGTATCTTGCAACTTTACTGAGTTTGTCAGTTTTAATAGGTTTTGTTGGAATCTTTAGGTTTTTCCAAATATAAGATAATCTCATCTACAAACAACAATTAGTTAACTTCCTTTTCAATTTGGATGCCCTTTATTTCTTTCTCTTGTCTGATTGCTCGAGCTAGGACTTCCAGTACTGTGTTCAATCACAGTGATGAAAGTGAGTATCCCTGCCTTGTTCCAGGTCTTAGAGGAAAAGCTTTCCATTTTTCCCCATTCAGTATGATAATTATCTACGGGTTTGTTATATATGGCTTTTCATATGTTGAGGTATGTTCCATGTATACCAGGGTTTTGAGGGTTTTTTATCATGAAGACCTGTTGAATTTTATAAAGATTTTTTACAGCATCAATAGAAATGACCATATAGATTTTATCCTTTATTCTGTTGATATGATGTATCACATTGATTGATTTGTATATGTTGAACCATCCTTGAATCCGTGTAATAAATTTCAACTGATCATCATGATGATCTTTTTAAATGTATTGCTGAATTTGGTTTGCTAGTATTTTATTGAGGACTTTTGCATTAATATTCTTTAGAGATATTGGCCTGTAGTTTTGTTGTTTTAATGTGTCTTTTTCTGGCTTTGGTGTCAGACTAAGACTGGCCTTGTAGAAGTATTTTTTCTTACTCTATATTTTTGCACTAGTTAGGGTAGCACTGGTATTAATTCTTCCTTAGATGTTTGGTAGAATTCAACAGTGAAGCCATCAGGACCAGGGCTTTTCTTTGCTTGGATACTTTTTATTACAGTTTTAGTCTTATTACTTGTTATTAATCTGTTCAGATTTTGGATTTGTTCATGGTTCAATCTTGGTAGGTTGTATGTTTCTAGGAATTTATCCATTACTTCTTGATCTTTCAATTTATTGGCATGTATTTGCCCACAGTAGCATGTAATGATCCTTTGAATTTCAGTGATATCAGTTATAATATCTGCTTTGTCATCTCTGATTTTATTTATTTGGGTCTTCTCCTCTTTTTCCTGTTAGTCTGGCTAAAAGTTTTTCAATTTTTTGATCTTTTCAACACAAAATCAACATTTTGTTTTAATGATCTTCTGTATTATTTTATTCAATTCAGTTTTATTTATTTATGCTCTGATCTCTATTATCTATTTTCTTCTCCACATTTTTGGCTTGGTCTGTTCTTGTTTTTCTAGTTCTTTTAGATGCATCATTATATTATTCATTTATGTTTTTCTTCTTTTTTGATTTAGGCATTTAAAGCTATAAATTTCCCTCTTAGTACTGCTTTCACTGTATCCCAGGGGTTTTAGTATGTTGTGTTTCCATTATCATTTATTTCAAGAAACATTTATTTCAACTTTCTTTTTAATTTCTTTATTGACTCACTGATCATTCAGGAGCATGATATTTAATTTTCATGTGTTTTTATAGTTTCTAAAATTTCTAGTTTTATTTCATTGTGGTCAGAGAAGATTCTTGACATTATTTCAATTGTTTTGAATGTTTTAAGACTCATCTTGTGACCTAGCACACAGTCTATTTTTGAGAATAATTCATTTGCTCAAGAGAAGAATGTGTACTCTACAATCATTGGATAAAAAAAATTATTTATATAGCTATTAGGTTCATTTGTTCCATAGCGCAGATTAAGTTAGATGTTTCTATTTGATTTTCTGTCTGGAAGATCTGAAAAATCCTGAAGGTGGGATGTTGAAATTTCCAGCTATTACTCTATTGTTGTCTACATCTTTCTTTAGTTCTAGTAATATTTGCTTTATATACCTGGAGACTCTATTATTTGGTGTGTATATATTTACAATTGTAGTATTCCCTTAATGAATTCATCTCTTTATCATTGTATAGTGCCCTTCTTTGTCTCTTCTTTTAGTTTTTATCTTGAAATCTATTTTGTTTGATATAAATGTAGCTACTCCCCCTCTTTATTGGTTTCCATTGGCATAGAATATCTCTTTCTCTTTTTATTTTCAATCTGCAGGTATCTTTATAGGTGAAGTGTATTTCTTGCACTTCACAAGGCAATGTTGCACAATGATGCAACAGATCATTGGGTCTTTGTTTTTTTTCCATTCATTCAGCTACACTATGTCTTTTGATTGGAGAGTTTAGTCTATTTACCTTCAATATTGTTATTGATTGGTAGAGACTTACTCCTTCCATTTTGTTATTTGTTTTCTGGTTGTTACGTGGTTGTCTTCTTTCCTCCCTTTCTATCTCCCTTTTAGTGAAGGTGATTTTATCTAGTAATATGCTTTATTTCTTACTTTTTATTCTTTGTGTATTCATTGTAAGTTTTTTGATTTGATGTTACCATGGGGCTTGCAAATACTTTCTCATAAACCATTATTTTAAACTGATAACAACTTAACACTGATTGCACATACAAACAAGCGATCAAAAATAACACTATATAAAAACTCTAACCCTTAACCTCATCACCCCACTTTTAAACTTTTATTGTTTTATTTTATCTTGTTATACTGTCTGTGTCTTGAAGAGTTGTAGTTACTGTTTTTGATTGGCTTATCATTTACTCTTTCTACTTAAAGTAAGAGTAGTTTACACAACACAGTTACAGTGTTATAATATTCTGTGTTTTTCTGTGTACTTACTATTACCAGTGAGTTTTGTACCTTCAGATGATTTCTTATTGTTCATTAATGTCCTTTTCTTTCTGACTAAAGTATGCTCTGTAGCATATCTTGTAGGATAGACCTGATGTTCGATAAGTTCATGTTTTCCTGGATAGTGTTGGTATTTGTAGATGTTCTTCAGTATCTGGGCACTGAAGAGTTAGGTATTTATTTTAGTCTTCACAGTCTGGGCTTGTTGGACATCCTTGGGAAGGTTTCTCAGGTATTCAAAAGGACTTGAATGTTATAATCTAAGCCATGTCTACACTAGGGAGCACCCGAATCCCAGTAACAGTTTGTTTCTTGCAGACTTGTAGAGTTACCACTTTAGTGGTCTTACATGAGAGCTGAAAAAATTATCCAGATTACCAGGCAGAGACTTGTGTGTGTGTGTGTGTGTGTGTTTTTTTTTTTTTTCCTTACTATCTTCCAAACACGTGGACTCTCTGTCTTTGCTGAGCTGTCTGGAGTTGGGAGGGCATGACAGCAAACACCCTTGTGGCCGCCGCCATTAGGACTGTTCTTCGTCAGACCTGAAGCCAGCACAGCATTGGGTCTCTCCCAAGGCCCACTGTAACTACTACCCGGCTACCACCTATGTTCTCTTCAGGCCCTAAGGCTCTACAGTCAGCTTATGGTGAAGCCAGTCAGGCTTGTGTTCTTTTCTTCAAGAGAGCAAGTTCCCTGAGACTCTGGACTGGTTTAGAGTTTTCATATAGAAACCACAGGTTGGAGTCAAATTCTTAGAAGTCTGCCTGGAGTTCTGTTCTGTGATTGAGTTGGCACTCAAACTGTGAGACTCAGTCCTTCCCACTCTTTCCTCTCCTTTCCACAGGCAGAGGATCTCACCCTGTGGCCACCACCACCAAAGGCCCTTGGGGAGTACCAGGCTACCACTGACATTCACTTCAGGCCCAGTGACTCTTTAGTCAGCTTGTGGTGAATGCTGTCAAGCCTGGGACTCACCCTTCAAGGCAGTGAACTCCCCTTTGGCCCAGGCCTGGTCCAGAAATGCTGTCCAAGAACCAAGGCCTAGAATTGAGGAACCCAGGAGTCCACTTGGTACTCTACCCACCCGTTGCTGAGCTGGTTTCTAAGGTACAATACAAAGTCTCTTTTATTTTCACCTCTGCTTTTCTCAAACCAAAGGAGTCTCTCACCATAGCAACCAAAGTTGGGAATGTGTTGGGTCTCACTTGGTGTCAACGTGACTCAGAATCTCACCAAAGGACCATGGCATACTACCTAGGTATTATTGCTGGCTATTTAGTGCCAAAGGGCTCTTTATTCAGCAAGTGATGGATCCGGCCCAGACTAGGTCCTTCCTTTCAAGGCAGCAGATTCCCTTCCAGTCTAGGGTGTATCTGGAAATGTCATCCCGGAACTAGGGCCTGGAACACAGGACACATGACTTTGATCGGTGCCCTATCCTACTGTGGCTGAGCTGGTATCCAAGATGAAAGACAAAGCCCTCTTTTCTTTCCCCTGTCCTCTCCTCAAGCAGAAGGAAGGTGTCTCTTTTGGAGCCATGATCTGAGCTGTCTGAGGCTTGGGGAGGGGTGGGACCGTCACTCTCTTACTCTGGCTGGTGTCTCAGTAAGTTGCGTGCCCCCCAATTTCACTGGTTCTGAGCACAGCTCGGCACTCAGACTTGCATAGGAGTTGCAGTCCTTGTGGCCTAGACTGCCTTTCAAATATATATAGGGTCCCAGAGCACTTTAGCCCACAGTTGTGAGGCTCGCTGGAACTCGAGTTCCAACTGCTGGGATGAGCCATTTCTCTCTAGATAGGGCCCATTTAAATGCTCCTTCCATGGGTAAGCATTGGCTGAGTTTACCCAAGTTTTGTCTTCTGCTGTGACAGGGAAGCACTGAGTTCAATGCAAAGTCTCACAATCACTACACTCACTGTCTCCAAAGCACATAGATTTTCTATCCACACCCAGAGACTGCTGCCAGAGAATTAAGGGAGGGTGGCTTTGACAATTTAAGACTGTCTTTCTTAGGCTCTTAAGAGAAGATTGAAAACAGGGAAAACAAATTTAAAATCTAGAAAGTTTATGTGACACATATAGATATGATGAAAAAAATGACTACTATGTATGAAAGTATACAATATTTGTTAGGACATTTATAAAACCAATAAAACATAAGGAAAGGACTCCATGAACCTCATGTGAATCTTTAACTGCAAAATCCAATAATTTAAAATAAAGTTGTAATGCATGGGCTAATATCAGATTCATATAAGTTCATGGAGCCTCTTGGAACTATTTTTTATTAGCATGCCTAGTATTTTTTATAGAATTCTTCACATTGTATATTAAAATTGTAGAGGCCCTGAATGATGTTATATTCTTCATTCATTTAAAATGATTTGATTTTCTCCTGGCAGATGGGAAGGTTACTTGCAGATTACTCTGATCCAGTTGAGAGTGGGCTTCAGGCTTCCTTAGGGTTAGTCTGTTTCTTCTTCGTTCTTCCTCCCAGGAATAATTTACAACTAGGTCATGGCTATTCCAAGGTTTCAGTTGAAATTCCAGGATTTTAAAGAAAATCTCTCTGCTTCTTGAGTCATAGACTGACTTTTGTCACCCGACCTCCATGAAACTGTCAAATCTCTGCTTAGACCTTCAGCTTCCTGCATTTTGCTTTTTTTTTATTTATTTCTTTTTTTAGTATTATGTTTATTGCATTAGAAGCTTAGGGTTTGGCAAATACTTAGAGGAGGAGAAATTGAATAATTTCAGGTTCACATCTATGATTCTCTCTTCTTCAGGATTTGGCATTTCTTTTCCAGTTTTTGCCTCCAAAACCCAGTGAAATTCCCACAAGCACCTGGACGTCAGGATACTGGTATTCTCTTCACAGTACAAGAAACAAGAAATTTGCTGATATCCTGGAGGAAATGTGGCCAAACATCAATGTGCTTCTCTTTCCTGTTAGATGTTGGTCCCTCAAATAAACAAATGGATCATTGTTTTTAATCCATGTTTTAGGTTTATACTAGTTGGGACTGTTAATCTGATACAAGCTTTTCTGGTGAGACCAAAGAACCAGTGATTTTAACAACTGGAATATATTCCATATCCCTATACTGGCACCAGCAGGGGATAGGCCTCTAAAACTGCTCAATCTCTGGGAAGGCCATTCTTCCAAAAACCCTGTTTAATTATAGTCTTTGAGTACAATATTTAAGGCAGATATTCTTAGTATGTAGAATAAGGGATTGCCATATTGTCTAACCTAGAAAATTTCTGCAGTGGAAAGGAAGGGGATCCTTTGTACTTCTTTCAAGCAGAATTTATAATGACTAGAGACCAAGAAGTGCTGTGCATTTGCCATTATTCTCCATTATTAATGGTAGTTTCATTTTATTTCTCTTGTGCTCTGGCATCATTGTTCAAATATGTACAGAAGAGGTAACTTGTAATTTAGTTTGATATAAACAAACCTCAAAGAATCATATCTAGACTTGATCGGAAAAATTAAACATCACCTAGATATCCTATACATTGACCTGGTTATGAATTGGATAAAGCTTTGTAGCTATTTCCTTTGAGGAAGTGGGAAGTATGCCTCATGCATGGGAAAGTATCATGTATGTACAAATGTAGTATATGGATATTGGAGAGCCAAAATGTGAACTGCATGAGATATTACTTTTGGACTACATTGTAAACAGTCTTACTTTGTTACTTAGTAATTAAACTCCAGCTTTGTTGTAAGCACAAAAACCTCTAAAAATTTATGTTTTCCAACCATCCTTATAGACAGAAATAACAATGTGACTGAGTTCTACCAAATGACATATAAGAAAACGTCACTGGATAGAGTTTCTAGGAAATAATCTTAAAACCGAAGAAGAGTCAGCTAATATAAGTTTGCTTCTTCTTTTTTTTTCTTTTGCACCTTTCCTTTCATCCTGCTTTAAATAGTAAGAGGAGCTTTCTATATATGGCTAGCTAGTTTTTCCAGCACCATTTATTAAATAGGGAATCCTCTCCCCATTTCTTGTTTTTGTCAGGTTTGTCAAAGATCAGATCTGTTCCATTGGTCTATATCTCTGTTTTGGTACCAGTACCATGCTGTTTTGGTTACTGTAGCCTTGTAGTATAGTTTGAAGTCAGGTAGCGTGATGCCCCAGCTTTGTTCTTTTGGCTTAGGATTGTCTTGGCAATGCGGGCTCTTTTTTGGTTCCATAACAACTTTAAAGTAGTTTTTCCCAATTTTGTGAAGAGAGTCATTGGTAGCTGGTTGGGGATGGCATTGAATCTATAAATTACCTTGAGCAGTATGACCATTCTCATGATACTGATTTTTCCTATCCATGAGCATGGAATGTTCTTCCATTTGTTTGTGTCCTCATTTATTTCATTGAGCAGTGGTTTGTAGTTCTCCTTGAAGAGGTCCTTCACATCCCTTGTAAGTTGGATTCCTAGGTATTTTATTCTCTTTGAAGCAATTGTGAATGGGCTCTCTGTTATTGGTGTATAAGAATGTTTTGTCATTCTTTTCAAACCTCATACTTAGAGGTTTTATTCTTTTATTAAAGAATAACATATACTAATAAAAGTACCTCATACTTTTATTCTCTTTGAAGCAATTGTGATTTTGGCTCTCTGTTATTGGTGTATAAGAATGTTTTGTCATTCTTTTCAAACCTCATACTTAGAGCTCATATTGTGAACAGCACTATCACCAAAGTGTCTGTTGAAAGCGACTGGCAAGGATTATTTCACATTGTAGCTGCCTGAGGCCATGATACCAGTAGAGGTTAACAAGTGGTCAACCAAAGAACTTAAAAGGAAAAATTAGGAAATGAGATGTGCACAGCGGGCTCAAGAAAGTTCCAACATATTTCTGAGATTGCAGAAGGCCATGCACATGTGTAGGACAGTGCACATGGCCAAGAAAGACCTGAGAAAACCTTAATCCCTCACCTCTGACTGACTTTGAGGTTCTGCATTGGCAAGAAGGAAAAGCTAAGGAAGAACTGAAAACTACCTGCTACAGCATTAAACACATTCCTCAATACACATGCACACAGAGCCATGAGGCAAAGACAGAGAAACGAAAATTACTGGTAGTAGGCATTTAATGCAATCACTAGCTAATCCAATCATTAGTTAACAACAAATCTTATTGAACACAGACTGCAATGGTCACACATGACAAAGACAAGTAGTTCAGGAAAGTAACTAAACAAAGGGAAGCAGCTGTAGCAGTGATAATAACAAACAGAAGCAACAAAAAACCCTGAAGAGGGAAAATATCTGATTTCCAGATTTGTTACATTATAATACTTAAAATGCCCAGTTCTCAACGTAAAATTACAAGACACACCAAGAAACTGAAAAGTATGGTCCTAACACAGAAAAAAGCAGTAGATAAAGCTGTCCCTGAGGACACCCAGATATTGCATTTATTACATGAAAACTTTTTATATTTAGCAATTATACGTATTTGGAGAACTAAAGGAAATCTTGCCTAAAGAATTAAAGGAAGCATGACAAAGAGAATATCAATAGAGATAGGAATTATTAAAAATAACCAATTAGCAAAGTACAATAACTAAAATAAAAAACTCATTAGAAGGGCTCCTCAGCAGATATGAAATAGCAGAAGAATCAGCAAACTGAAAGCTAGGTCTATTAAGATTATCCAGTCTGAGAAATGGAACAAAAAAGGAAGAGGACAAAGGAACACAGTCTCAGAAATTAGTGGGACACCATCAAATATACCAACACATACATTATAGAAGTCCCAGAGAAAAAAGGAGAGAAACAGAATAAGCAGTGGCTGAAAACTTCCCACATTTAATGAAAACACTATTTTGCACATCCAGCAAACTCAACAAATTCCATGTAGGATAAACTCAAAGAGATCTAAACCTAGGAGTATCATATTCAAAGTGTCTAAAGACAAAGACAAAGAAAACATGGCAAAGAATGGTGACAGCAGAAAGAGAAAAGTGATTCATCACCTATAAAGGGTCCTCAGTAAGATTAACAGCTAACTTTTCACAGAAATCATGGAGGCCAGGCAGTGGGATGATACATTCAAAGTGCTGAAAGAATGACTGTCAACCAAGTATTCTATCTCCAGCAAACCCATCCTTCAAAAATGGAGAAATTAAGACATTCCCAGATAAATAAAATCTGAAAGAATCTGTTGTTGGCAGAGACTTGCTGTATTAGTCCGTTTTCACACTGCTGATAAAGACATACCTGAGACTGGTTCATTTATAAATAAAAAGAGGTTTAACAGACTCACAGTTCCACATGGCCAGGAAGGCCTCACAATCGTGGCAGAAGGCAAAAGGCATGTCTTATATGGAGGCAGGCAAGAAAGAATGAGAGCCAAGTGAAATGGGTTTCCCATTACAAAACCATCAGATCTTGTGAAACTTATTCACTACCATGAGAACAATATGGGGAAAACCACTCCCATGATTCAATTACCTCCCCTCCCACTAGGTCATTCCTACAATATGTGGGAATTACGGGAGCTACAATTTGAGATGAGATTTGAGTGAGGACACAGCCAAACCATATCACCTGCCATACACAGATTGAACAACTTATTTATTTATTTTTTTTGAGACAGAGTCTCACGCTCTGTCGCCCAGGCTAGAGTGCAGTGGCGTGACTTCAGCTCACTGCAACCTCTGCCTCCTGGGTTCAAGCAATTCTCCTGCCTCAGCCTCCTAAGTAGTTGGGACCACAGGCATGTACCACCACACCTGGCTAATTTTTTGTATTTTTAGTAGAGATGGGGTTTTACTGTGTTAGCCAGGATGGTCTCAAACTCCTGACCTAATGATCTACTGGCCTCAGCCTCCCAAAGTGCTGGGATTACAGGCATGAGCCACTGTGCCCAGCCCAGGTTAAACACCTTTAAGCCAAAAACCTGAATTTGAAATGCTCCAAAATCTAAAACTTTTCAAGTGCTGACATAATACTCAAGGAAAATCTTCACTGGAGCATTTTGGATTTGGGATGCTCAAATGGTAAGTATAAGGCAAATTTTCCAAAATCTGAAAAAAAATCTGAAATCTGAAATGCTTCTGGTCCCAAGCATTATGGACAAGAAACACTTAACATATACTAAGAGAGTCCTTCAGGCTTAAATAGATACTTGACAGTAACTCAAATCCACCTAAAGAAATAAAAAGCAGTAATACAGCTAACTACATATATCAATATAAAAAGCAGTGTAAGCATATTTTTGTATGTCACTATTTTCTTCTATCTTATTTAAAAGACACAAAGCAACAATTATTAAACTGTTGGTGAGCTTATAATGCATTGAGTTGTAATTTGCATGATGATAATACCACAAAGGAGTAGAGAAGGAACAGATCTATACCAAAGTAAAGTTTTAGTAAAGAGTAGAACTCTTTACTAAAATGAAAATTTCAAATAATATTTAACTATATTATTTTAAATTAAGTTGTTAATTATAATCCCCAGAGAAGCCACTAAAAAACAAGAAAGAAACAACAATGGAATTAGAATGGCATATTAGAAATATTTAACACACAAAAAAGTAGTAATGAAGGAATAGAAAACAAGAGACAAAAGACACATGAAAAACAAAGAGCAAAATCACAGATGTAACTCCTACTTCATGAGTAATTACATTAAATATAAATGAACTAAATATTAAAATCAAAAGCCAACAAATGGAAATAAATGAAACAGAGGACAGAAAAGTTAAAAAAACAACAAAACAAAGTTGGTTCCTTGAAAAGACAACAAAATTGGCAAACTTAGCTAGGCCGACCAAGATAAAAGAGAAGACTCAAATGGTTAAAATCAGAAATGAAAGGGGAAACATTACTGTTACTCCTACAAAAACAAAAAGGATTATAAGGGGATACTATACATAATTATAAGCCAACAAATTAGACAACCTAGATAAAATGGATGAATTCCTAGAAAAATATGAACTACTTAAGCTAGCTCAAGCAAAAATAGAAAACTTGAATAGACCTATTTTCAACAAATAAAGAGAATGGATTAGCAGAAAAAAAAATTCCTGCAAAGAAAAGTCCAGTCTCAGATGGCTTCACTGATGAGAAGAATTAACACCAATGTTTCATAATCTCTCTTAAAAGCAAAGAAGAGGGAACACTTCTCAACTCATTCTAATGCGACTAGTATTGTGATGATACCAAAACCAAAGACAACATAAGAAACTAGAGACCTAATATCTCTTGCAAATATAGATGGAAAAATCTCCAATAAAATACTAAAAAACCAAATCCTGCAACATATAATAAGTACCACATACTATGACCAAGTGGGATCTATCCAGGAATGCAAGGAGGATTCAAAGTACAAAAATCATCAATTCTTATAATATACCATATTAATAGAATAATGAACAAAAACTACACACAAGATAATGTCAATAGACACAGAAAGAGCATCTGGCAAAATCCAACACCCTTCCATGATTAAAAACACTCAAAACTAGGAATAGAATTTTCCCAACCTGATAAAGAGTATCAACGAAAAAACTCACAGCTAATATCATACTTAATGGTCAAAGACTGAATGCTTTCCTCCTAAGATCATTATATAGAAGGATCTAGTCAGGACAACTAAGTAAGAAAAAATAAAGGCCTCCAAATTGGAAAGGAAGAAGTAAAACTACTTTGTTCACAGATAGCATAACGTTGTATATAAAAATCCTAAGGAATCCACCCAAAATACTATTAGAGCAAATAAGCCAGTTTAGCAAGGTTGCAGGACACACACAAAAATCAGTATATAAAAAAAAGCAATTACATTTCTATACACTACAATAGGTAATCCAAAAATTAAGGAAACAATTTATAACAGCATCAAAAGAACAATGCACTTAGAATAAATTTAAGAGAAAAAAGAAGTATGAGACTTATACACTGAAACTATAAAATATTGTTGATAGAAATGAAAGACCTAAATAAATGAAAAGACATCCTGTGTTCATGGATTAAAAAACTTAATATTATTAAGATGGCAATACTCTCCAAACTGACCTATGGAATCAACATTGTTCTTATCAAAATCCCAGCTGGATTTTTTTCTTTTTTTTTTTGCAGAAATAGACAAGCTGATCCTAAAATTCATATGGAAATGCAAAAGACCCAGAATAGCCAAAACAATCTTGAAAAAGAAAAATGAAAATTTGAAGTTTCCGATTTCAAAACTGACTACAAAGTTACAGTGATCAATAAAGTGTGGTACTTGCATAAAATGCAGACATGTAGATCAGTGGAAAACAACTGAGAGTCTATAAACAAACTCTTAAATTTTTGGCCAACTGCTTTTCAACAAGGGTGCCAAGATAATTCAACAGAGAACAGTCTTTTCAAAAATGGTGCTGGTATACCAGATGGAAATGACAGAGTAGAACTCTATCTCATACCAGGTACAAAAATTAAAATAAATCATAGACCTACATCCATAAAACTCTTAGAAGATAAATGTTAAAAAAAACTTCATGACTTTGGATTCCGAATGGTTTCTAAGACATGACACCAAAAGCACAAATAACAGAATAAAAAGATAAACTAGAGGTCATCAAAATTAAACATAATTTTGTTTCAAAGAATACTATTAAGAAAGTGAAAACACAATTCACAGAATAGGAGAAAATATTTTCAATGTATCTGCTATGGTTTGAATGTGTCTCTTCCAATTTAGGTATTGCCAGTGTGGTAGTATTAAGAGGTGGAGACTTTAACAAGCGATTAGGCCATGAGGGCTTGTACCTCATGAATGGGATTAGGTGCCCTTATAAAAGGAGTTGATGAAAGGAGTTCTCCCCACTTGCCCTTATGCCTTCTGCTATGTGAAGACGCAGCATTCCTCTCCTCCAGAGGATGCAGCCCTCACCAGACACCACATGCTGGCAACTTGATTTTGGAATTTCCAGTCTCTGTAACTATGAAAAATAAATTTCTATTCTTTACAAATTACCTGGTCTATGGTACTGTGTTACAGCGGCACAGACTAAGACAATATACAATAAGGGACTTCTATCCCAAATATATAAAAAATGCTTACAACTCAACAATAGAAAGACAACACAATTAAAATAGGCAAAGGATTTGAATGAACATTTCTCCAAAGAAGTTATACAAATGACAAACACATGAGAAGATGCTCACCATCAGTAGGCATTAGAGAAAACAAAGTCAAAACTGCAATGACATACCACTTCATAACAACTAGAATGGCTATTTTTTTTTTTTAAGTGCTGATGAGGATGTGAAGACATTAGTGTCCTCATACACTGTAGGCGGAATACGCAGTCACTTTGGAAAATACTATGGCAGTTTCTCAAAATGTTAAACCTACAGTTACTGTATATCCCAACAATTCCATTCTTCATTATATTCTCAAGAGATATGAAACCATGTGTCCCCACCAACACTTGTTCATGAATGTTCATACCAGAATTATTCATAATAGCCAAAGAGTAGAAACAACCAAAATGTCTATCAATTAATGAATAAACAAATGCAGTTTATACATATAATGGGATGCTATTTGGCCACAAAAAAGGAATGAAGTACTGATACATGCTACAACATGGATGAACCTCAAAGAGTAGGTGAAATGAAAGAAGACAGTCACAAAAGGCCTTATACTGTATGGTTCCACTTCTATGAAATGTTCAGAACAGGCAAATCCATAGAAACAGGAAGTAGATTGTAAAACGAGTTTTAACAAGAACAACCCATGAGGCCAAGGGAAAGGGATTAGGGAGTGAGTGCTAATGGGCACTGGTTTCTTTTGAGGGCAATAAAAATGTTCTAGAATTAGATGGTGGTGATCACAACTTGGTGAATGCACTTAAAATACCTGAATTGTTTACAAATTTTTAATATTTTCAATTTTGTTACATACTGAGTAGATTCACAAGAATAGAAAACATTTAAAATATTTAAAAGCTTTTATGAAATGTCCAGAATAGGTAAATCCCTAGAAACAGAAAGCAAATAGATGAGTGGTTGCCAGGGGCTAAGGGAAAGGGACACACCTGAATTGTGCACTTTAAAAAGGGCATTTTATGGTATATAAATAATCTCTGTATATAGCTGTTATTTTAAAAAGGGGCATAAGGGCCGGGCACAGTGGCTCACGCCTGTAATCTCAGCATTTTGGGAGGTCGAGGCAGACGGATCACTTGAGGTCAGGAGTTTGAGTCCAGCCTGGCCAACATGGTGAAACCCCATCTCTACTAAAAATACAAAAATTAGCCGGGTTTGGTGGCAGGCGCCTGTAATCCCAGCTACTCAGGAGGCTGAGGCAGGAGCATCGCTTGAACCCGGGAGGTGGAGGTTGCAGTGAGCTGAGATCATGCCACTGCACGCCAGCCTGGGTGACAGAGCAAGACTCTGCCTCAACAAAAAAAAAGAAAAAAAAAAAGAGGGGCATCAGCTTCAAATGGGCATTTGATAGAAACTATAAAAGTAACTGAAAATATTTATAATGTATATATTTTACAGATATCTCATAAATAATTAAAGTCAAATAGTTTTGAGCACAGGCAGTATATGCCCAAGAACGTCCCTCCATTTTCTGCAAATTAATCTGTGTGAAATGCTAGGAAATATGTGGTGTAACTATCACGGTGATTTCACAAAACGAGTTTTAACAAGAACAACCCATGAGGACCTTATAAAATGCAACTTTTGCACTTTTAAATGTATTTTGAGATTTTTTTTTTTTTTTAACTAGAAAAATGTACAAACCAACAGAGAAGTTGAAGACAAATTTAAAGAAAAGGTAACAACATTCGGCCTTTGGCCCAAAACTCTTTTTCAGTGAGGAGGGAAGAGTACTTTAAAGCCATCTGCAGCTTTCGAGCTACGAAGCCATGATGGGTACAACACGCTCAGAATCCTCTGTTAAATCGAAGGGTAATTATGTCTATTCATCAGGGCTGCCATGTAAGCAACCTACCTCAGGAGCAGGCTGACATGCTTGGGGCTTGAAAAATTTGGTTACCAGCTCATTGCTGGTGCCCAGAAATTTTGATCTGGCTGGCACACCTGGATAGCGGCCAGATGATCAAGAGAAAACGCCTGGTTCCCTGCTACATCCCTGCTGGAAGTTGAGACCACCAAAAGCAGAGGTCTAATTATACCATTCAGAACAGTGATAGTGAAACTCAGAGTGCTCTGGCACCCACATATATCCCTTTAGACAGTGCAGCTGGTGTCTGAATTTCAACCTCAGCACAAATTAATTTTTGATTACATTTTTTAAAACATTGTATGAACTATTTTTTTAACGTAAAACCAAGACAACTACTGAGTTTTAAGCAAGCACTTTTAGTATATGTTAAGAAGTCATTTCTAAAAGTAAAACAAAACAAAAAACAGAAACCCCACTAATTTTCCCAGTGGAACCCTGAAGAAATCAGAGCTGCTTTTGGCTCACATCTGCAGGGCTGAGTGTACATTCCTCTGGGAGCCAAAAGTTCAAGGGCAATCCTCCCGCCTCCAGTCCTCCTTCCTTTTTCAAACAAAATATTGTCTTAAAATATTGGAGTGTTTCCTAGGAGTAATATTCCTGTCAGAAACTGGGTTGGATTATCTAAGAAAAAAATTTTTCCATTTCACTTAGTTGTTATGCTCAGAACAAAAGGGATATATCATCCAAGCAATGAGTGTTCTCCAGTCAGTCTTGTCTTACCAAAACAGTTTAAGATCATGAAAATAATTTTATGTCTAACAAACTTTTCAGCATGGCAACAAGGAATAAACAGATGTTACCTCCATGTACAGTTATCTTGATTAAGATATCCATAGAGAAAGCAAGCCACTCCTACGATTGCAGCCAGGAGAAGCATCTGAGTGTAATAGCCCAGCCAAGCAAAGTAGATTCCAATCTTCTCTCCATAATATTTCCTGAAGAAAGACAGAAATTATTTTTAGAAGATACAAATAATTACTCTGCAGCTTCATCCTAATATTAATTTCTGATTTTAAATAAAGGAGGCTTTAAGCTTAAACCTGACTCGATTCACCCTTAAAACATTCATTTTCATAGCAGACCCTGAATTCTATGAAACAAAAAGTGTATTATACATTATAGAAGAACTGATCACTATTGCTGGTTTGCCTGGTGAAAGTATATTAAAATACAGCAAGGGAGAGAAAAATGCTGATTATGGAATAAATACAGAGTATTACTATCATTCTTTGTAAAGATCAGCACTATTTTACACATTCTCCAAAAGACTGTTCTTTATATGCATGAGACAAATGAACATGAACAATCTGCTCAGTTATTTGCTTTTACTTAACTAGGGAAGTTCCTTGGAGGAAATGTAACGTCAATCACAAATACAGTTGAGCTTTAAACAACAGGTTTGAACTGCACGGATCCACTTAGATGTGGATTTTTTTTTTCAATAAAAGATAAAGCTAGTGTGCCTGCCTCTCCTGCCTCCCCTTCCACTTCCTCCACCTCTTCCCACTCTGTCACCCGAGACAGCAAGAATAACCCTCCTCTTTTTCCTCCTCCTCAGCGTACTCAATGTGAAGACAAGGATGAAGACCTTTATGATGATCTATTTCCATTTAGTGAATGGTAAATACACTCTTATGATTTCTTAATAACATTCTTTTCTCTAGCTTTATTGTAAGAATATAGTATATGATACATATAACATTCAAAATATGTGTTAACTGATCATTCATGTTATTGGTAAGACTTCCAGTCAACAGCAGACCATTAAAAGTTTAAGGGGTGTCAAAATTTATATGCAGGTTTTCGACTGTATGTGTGTGGGGGTGTCAGTGCCCCACCCCTGCGTTGTTCAAGGGGCAGCTGCAATAATAATAAGAAAAATAATAATACTAATCTGTAATGGAAGTCTCTCTGACCAAAATTTTTGCAAAACTTATGTAAGAACGAAAGAAGGCAGGATGCATATGACTGAGAAACCCATCACCCTGTATTCCTTATATCTAGCTCTTCTATTTTTTCCTATTTTTTAAAAACTGGTTAATGGTATACTCTGGGGTAAAGGGGGGCCAGGTAGGCAAGATGAAAGAGTGCAGGCTGACCAAGAAGCAGTGCCAGAATTGTTCCTGAAAGGAAGGTCAAGTACAGTCAGGCAGAGTTTAGGAATGAAGAGATGGTTCAGGTGACTGCTGCTGTTGCTGATATTCCCCAAGACTGACTCATTTCTGCCTTCATCTTGATATGTAGAACGAGATTTACTTCACTCTGAGGCCTGCGTGAGACTTCAGGCTCAGTATGGAGCTGGGCTGAATTCGTTGGTCTTAGCCTTTTGGGGACTCAGCTCTGAGCAAAACCTGGAGTTCTGGGAGACTTCAGACAGGAACATCCCTGGGCTGGACCAGCACACACAGGGAAGGTCTGAGACCAGCTCCATGGGTCACAGGCCTGGATGTAGGTCACATTCACAGGGAAAAAGGAAGAGCTCAGACAGACCTGAGGGTGGAATCGGGAGATGGGAGGAACACAGTGTGGTGATTTTCACATGACCGGAACTTTGCTGTCTAGCTCACGGAAGGCAGGCAAACGGCAGGTTCAGGATAGAGCTCGGAAGAGAAGTCTGGCCATGGATTTGAGATGCCTTGGCCTCTTTTTGGTTATGCTCTCTATAATAAGTTTTCATCAGCCATCCATCCTGGAAATGCCATATTTAAATTGGAAAGAATCTTAGAAGTTGCCTGGTCCAACCCCCCAATAATAAAAAATATCCTGCTGTGTTTAAAGAGCTGGTCAGGCAGTCTCTGCTCGGTTATTTACTGTGACAAGGAGTTCAATACTTTCTAAGGCATCCCTGTTACACTGTAAGCAAGGCCAGAAAGATTTTTCAAATCTTAAAAGGAAATCTGTCTCTTAGTTCTTGCTGAAAAGCTGGAAATAATGAGGATTCCTTCAAATGCAATATTTTCTGATCATTGTCCCTCTCTGCCAAATACCTCCCAACTCTTAAAATCCATTTAACACAATTCAGCTTTGATTTTTAAAATCAAAGTTATAAGTACATAATCATTAAATAGTCTAATAGCTCTAGAAGGCTGGTTATAAAAAGGAGCAGTCCCCTACCCCCTCACCTATTTCCTACTGCCCAGAAGCAGTCACTTTAAACTCCTATAGATGCTTAGAATATTTACTTTCCTATCTCTAAATAACACGCAAGAAGTGCTGCTTATTGATTTTTCAGTTTGGTGCATCACCTATTGACTTTCTATTCTGGAAGATGTGGATTAAGCTCTCTTTCAACCCCTTGCCTCATCTAAACATCCACATCTCTATTCCTGTCATCCTCACATAGTTACATATAACTTCTAGTTAGATTAATATTCTTGCTTTACATTATTATGATTCTATAAACACTATTCACAGCTGAATCAAGTCATTGCTATAATTACTTTTTCCTCCCTGCTCAGTATCTTGTTCTCCCTAGAGTTAATAATTGTCTTGATGGTTCATTGCTTAGTGTTGTGTACTTATCAACAGTTCAACCCCAGACTCTCCCCTAATGTGTCACTTTCTCAATAGTTTCAAACACATGAGATCATCTATCAGTTTCAACTCCTTGAATAAATGCCCTCAGACCTCTTCCAACCTTGACTAATGACTCTCCAAGCCCCGCCACAGAACTGTGTCACCTGGGATCTCTCTGTCCCTCTCCCTTGTGCTGGCATTTCCTGTTTACTAACTCTTAGGTCTTCCTTCTTGGTGGAGCACCTCCTCCATTACCTTGCACATCTAAACTGTGAAAATTCCTCATACTTAACAGTTTGAGCATATATAAAGTTACATATATGGTCAAACTTTCCTTAGACATGTGAAGTTACTGCTGTCTTTTAGTGTGTAGTGTCATTGAAAAGCACAATGCTTTTGAGTCTTGATCCTTTGTATGACTTTCTTTTCATTTTGCTTTCTAAAGGCTAGCAGGATCTTCTTTGTCCCCAGTGTTCTGAGCCATCGTGTTGGAGTGACTCAGTGGCTCTATTTTCATCCTCTAGGCTGGGTACTCAGCAGGCTCTTTCCACCTAGAGACTCATGATGTTTAGTTCTTCAGATACTTCTCCGGAAGTACTTCTCAGATTTCTTCCCTACATTTTTTATCCTCTGGTTTCTCACACTCCTATTATTTATACATTGTACCTCCTGGACTGATCTAATTTTTTATCCTTTCCCCCTTTTCTATCCCTTTATAAGTTTTGCTCTATGCTCTGCATAATTTCTTCAACTTCATCTTCTAATGGCTTCTATTGGTGTTTTTCTGTCTAATCACATTTTCAGTTTCCAAGAGCTAGATTTTATTCTCACAACAATCCTTTCTTATAGGATCCTGCCCTTGTCTTGTGAATACCCTATTTTCTTTTATTACTCTGGGGGTAAAAAATGGGAGTCTGGAGGGAAACTTTTCTTTTTCACCTGTGCAAAGTCTAGTTCCCATAGGTTGCTGTTTCCAGTTTGGTTTGCTTTTTGGGAAACCAAATGGAAAGAGCCCATTTTCCCTGCAGTAATCCCTGGGAACCACAGATGAGGTTTAATAGCCTGAATGTTCAAGGGGTTACTAGTGAGAAGCAATGAAGGGAAAGAACATGTGGACCAGGGACAGGGGACAGTTAAATGCATTTCCCCTAGCAAAATATATTTAAAATAGTCACGAAATTTTCTTTACTGAAGCAAAAATAAATAAAAAATAGAGCACATAAAAAATGATTAAGAACCCATCACTCTGCCATCAGATGCTATTGGCTTAACATAAAAGGAAATTAATAAAATGGAAACTTCACATGAATGTCAACCTCAAATATTTACACATGTACAAACATTTAAAATCTTATTTTACAGGGTAAAGAGTTAATGAAAGTGCCTCTTCATGACTGTAATCTCAGTGATTGAATGACAAGGGAATCCAAGTATGACCACACGAAATAAAGAAATCTCTTATGAAATAATGAATCTAAGCAAGGATTGTTGATAGCTGCTATCATCACAAAAAAGAGAGACAAATGGACATTATATACCTTCTGATATAAGTACCCAACTCCACGTATAACGTATTCTTGTATAAAATCTAACCTCAATCAGATTAAGCTTCTAGATGAGGATCCAATTACTTAGCTAATGCAAATACACAAATTATGTAGTCATAGCAAATACAGAGGAACATGTTCAACAACACCACAGGAGAGAATGAAATCAGCAAAACAGGGAATGCAAGGCATTCTTTCAACAACAGCAAGGAAAACAGGAAATAAACAGTGAAACTGAGACCAGAAGAAATTTGAGAGATTGTATTAATTGCAACCTCTGGACCATGTGTGGATCCTGTTTTGAACTACAAAACCATTAAGTTGTTTTTGGGACAGTAAGGGAAATCTGAATCCTGATTATCTGACGATATTAATTTTTTTTTTTTTTTTTGGAGACAGGGTCTTACTCTGTTGCCCTAGAATGCAGTGGCACAATCATAGCTCACTGCAGCCTCAAACTCCTGGGCTCTAGCAATTCTCCCATCTCAGTCTCCTGAGTAGCTGGGACTACAGGTGTAAGCCATCATGCCTGGCTTTTTTGTTTTGTTTTGTTTTGTTTTGTTTTGAAGACTGGATCTCACTATGTTGCTCAGTCTGGCCTCAAGCGATCCTCCTGCCTTAGCTTCCTAAAGTGCTGGGATTAGAGGAATGAGTCACCTCACCCAGCCTTCCTTTTCAAAAGGGGGTATTCTGGTTATGTTTAAAAGACACCTTACTTAGAAATAGATGCTAATGAAATGATGACATTTGGAATTTGCTTCAAAATGATCCAGTGGAGTAGGGAGGGAAAGAAGTGGGAGTAAAAGTGAAACAAGATTAGCTATGAGTTTATAATTTTTGGAGCTGGGTGACAGATGAATGCAGGCTCGCTATGATACTCTATTTCTGTATACATTTGACATTTCCCACGGAAAATGTAAAACAAAACAAATATTCATTTGTTTAAAACTTTCACTTTTAAGGTCTAGTAGTTTTCTCAAGTAGGTGGCTAAGTGCATGGGGCATTGAGACACCATAAAAAAACAGGTACATGACCCAGGCAGACATGAAGTTAATTTTCCTCTCCTCTTCACTCTCCACATGCAATCCATAAACAAGTCCTGTTGACTCGACTCCCCAAACACATCCCAAATCTGCTCCCACAGTCTCTTGCCTGGCTCACACAAACAGCCTCCAACCTAGTGGTCTCCCTGCTTCCTGTACCCCTTATAATCTATTCTCCACATTATCTTTGCAAACTGTGAATAGGATACAATGACTTAAACATTTAAAATATTACAACTGCTTCTCACTGCAAGTAAAGTCTAAACTCTTTTCGGCACTCCTGCCACCCCTCTAACTTCATGTCTTATCATTCTCTTTCTCACTAGCACTGGTCTTTGATGTTTCCTCAAACTTGCCAAATGTGTGTGCATCTCAGGGCCACTGTACACTGTACAAGCTGCCCCTATTCCTAGAAGGACTTCTCCCAAGTCCTCAAAGTACTGACTCCTCTTCACGATCTGGTCTCAGCTTAAATGTCACCTCCTCAAAGATAACTCCCTAAACTCACTTCCCACTCTGCCCTCCCATCCTATTGCTCTGTTATTTTCTTCACTTCAATTAGAAATTCTGTTTATTTATTTTCATATTTTATTGGCTTGTTTGGGTGTTCTTGGTCTATCTCCCACAAGCCAGTATCCTCAGTACTGCCCAAACAATGTAAGCTTCTGGAGAAAAACCAACAGCGTACTTTGGAAAGAAAAACTCTTGAGCTAGTCATTGTATCTTGTGGGATACAATGAAATAGAACCTAGCAGCAGACACAAGAAAAGAGTAAAACTGCATATGTCTTACCATACAACAGAGGCTACATCTAACATTTACTTCTGTGCAATATGGAGTTTGGTGGGTCTGCATCCCAGTTCCTGGTTGGGAGGTAACCTCTAAACCCTTGGAACTTCCTGAGAGATAGGAGTGCCTTTTTATTCATGGTGGGACCCTAGGACTATGCCTGATAGTTTATGCCAGTGAAGTGGCTCATGGTGGGCCTCTAGAGAGTTTGTGCTAATGAGATGACTCAGGGTGGAGGCTGGCCATGCAAGAAAGATCAACCATACGAGTGGAGAACTGGAGCTTTGAGACACATATTACTGGCCATCTTCCAGGGAGAGGATGGTACTGGAGATTGAGCCACATGGGTAATGATTCAATTAATCACGCCCACACAATTAAGCCTCAATAAAAACCCTGGCCAATGAAGCTCAGCACTCTGGGTCAGCTCCCTTAGCTGGCAAGAGTCTTGATGAGTACTGTCACATTCGGATGCTGTGGGGTAACACCCTGAGTACCTCCCCCTGGAGTACTCCCTACAAACCCTCACCTGATAAGATCCAAGGGCTGCTTTTTGTATATGCTTCGAGGATGAGCCCATTCTCTGTACAGAAGGTACCGTTCATTAGGGCAGCTGGGATCCTCTGACTGACGGCGGAATTTGCACTGTGACGCAGAAGGGAACATGTGAGCACCATAATCATCATGTTTTCACAAATCTGTTTCTTAAATGTGATACAAATATTTGATAGTTAATTGTGAATAAGGGGTCCTCACCTGCTGGAAGGGGTGGAAATACCATCTAATTTTTAGTGATTCTTAACCAGGCATGGTACTTAGCCTCCTTGGGGGTCATTTGTGAATGTGGGCAGGATGAATGATTCGGTGTTACAATCCTGGGGAGCACTGCAGGGACTCTGTGAGGGCCCCAGAGATGCTTAAAATGCTTTCAGTGGGGGCAGTCCTACACAATGAAAAATTGGGCCACCCAAGTGCCCAAATCACCACACCAGAGGAACACATGATAGCCCACCCCTCTCCATGGACAATGGGGAAACCAGGGCCTTGGCTGGTTAACAACAGGGTCAATTCTAAAACCTAGGCTTCTTTGCCCCCAGTTCAGCAGTTATTCTGTGATAACAGATAGAAAAAAAACAACAAAGCTTGATATCATGTTATACACTTAGGTTACTCAAGAAACAAAACTTCCTGCTTAAATCCAGTTGTCTTTTTTCCTAACTCATTTTTCTTCTTCTGGCACTAGAACCAGATTACCACCCAGCCAAATCAGGGCATAGGCCCTGACTTTCACACATCTCCCTCTCAAATACCACATGGGACCATCAGTTAGCCTGAATGCAGGACCACTGCAATTAGAAGAGGCTTTAGTGGAAAAGACCTGGCCAAAAGCAAATGTCAACTGCTATAGAACCTTGGCATCCCAAATTAATATTCGTGACAGCTATTTGCAAGTAGCCTCAAAATTCATGTCCTGCTATTTGCTATTAGCTAAATTCAGTGGGGTACAAAAGTAAAACACATGGACTCTCAGGCTGGATGGCTACATTGGGTCTCTTAGGATGAGTATTTACTTCACCCAGCTCCCTGTTCTCTACTTTTCCATGTGTGTCAAGCTGCTGTTTAGTGTCCTAGTTTTATTATGTTATTTAGTACATTTCAATATTGTCTATCCACAAATACATGTACTACACAGTAGAAATTACCAATATCAGTCTTTGCTTTCTTTGGTCTTACAGAGTCAGATGAATTGATAGTGAATATAACAAAGTAATAATGCAATATAATATAGTATTTATTTCAATGATAGAGTTTAAACAGCTTTAGTTTAAAGCTGCTTACAGACCACTGTAAATGTCCCTGCATTTACAGTGGTCATATTTTAAAAATTTCATTTCACGAGAGATGTTCTCGGCTAGAGAAGTACTCTTGAATTTGAGGGGTTGCCGTAGTCTCAGAATGTAGTCCTTAAAAAAATGTCAACAATCTGGGGTACTGCCATTGTCACAACAACCCTGACAGATGCCTTTTTAAAAGCCCAGGGATATTCCAGGGGACAGTTTGAAAATCATATTCCAAATGAGGAAGTAAAGTCTATGTTACAGAAAATGATAAATAAGAAGGTCTAACATGTATTTTGCTGACAAAGAACTAATTTTTTTTGGTTGATAATAACATCTGTTAGTAATTACGAAAAGAGCTAACACTTATAATAGTATTTATTATATGCTAGGGACTAACATTTAGATTAATTTAATGGATTAATTTAAAGCTCTTAACAACTCTAGGAGGTAGGTTATAATTTATTCCCAGCTTATTGATGAAGAAATGGAGGAAGAAAGGCTAAATGACTTTCACAAGGTCATCTAGCTAGAAAGTGGCAGGGCAGGCATTTTGGTCCCAGAAATGCTAACACAGATTAACTGCTAATCTATACTGCTTTACACATTAATTGTGAGAGAGGTACTGTCCATTCGTTCATTTGCTCTTTTAAAACTGAGTATCTTTATGACTGGGATCCATCTGTGAACAAAAGACCTGGTTCTTATCCTAAATGAGCTTGTAATCTTGCAGTATGTTCCCTTCATTTTATTGAGGAAGAAACTTACAGTCAGGAAAGTTAGCCCTTTGCTATTGTCAACACCAGAGTACACAGAAGGCCTTTTAGTTCATTTTTGCCTTTTAACTTACATCATGGAGTGGGAAAGCTGCCTTGTAGATCCCAGAGTTTACAAGTCTGTTGATCCCAAACTTGCTAAGATTGTTTATCAGTTGATACTTGACCCGAGAGAGGATGAAGTAAACCTAAAAAGATTCCAAAATAGAGTGTGTGGTTTATACAGTGTAACTAGCCAATCCAATCATTGTTTACTACTGTAACATGAATCTACTGGCATATTTCTTTTCTTTTGTGCAGTTTTAAAATAAAACCAAACCAACCAAACCACAAAACAGCAGGTTCCAAATTACCCCAAGACAGCAACTAAATGTGGTTTAGACTTACAATGCGGCTTCTGGTGGCTGGATTGAAGAAAGCATCTCTATCAACAATGTAAAAATCATTCATCCGGTTCTTCTCAAATGGGGCAGTGAAAAACTCTTGCTCTGGCTTGATGATGCTTTCATCTACACTGAGGACTTTGGTAAACCAGTTGAGTGTACCAAAGGCCGAGGACCGGTTTTTCAGATCATTGGGTTTCAGAGGCAATTTGATGTGCATTATCTCAGCATAAGTACATAACACCTCCCATGGTGCATGTACTTTTACAAATACAAGCTTGTCATCCAAAACCTATATTGAAAAAATAAAAACACAGAACAAGAAACCAAACCAACTATTTTCACAATTTTAAAACACAGATTTTCTTATGTTGTTGGTAGCTTAAAGAAAAAATACAGAGAACACCACTAA
>NW_016809173.1:800879-817106 GCF_001698545.2 Rhinopithecus bieti | reverse complement strand
TGTTTATTGTCTATCTGTTCAATATCATATTATGTGGTTGTTAAAAATGTCAAAGAATTATGTTTATTGCCATAAATCCATTTGCTACATATTAAAGGGAAAAAGCAAATTATAAAACTGTGAAGTGGTAATTTTGAAAGATAAAAAATGTGTATATATACATATTTTTTTGAGAAAAACAGCTCAGAAGGACTGCAAAATTATTTATGGATCATTAAGATACAGATTATTTTCCTTATTCTTATGTTTTCTAATTTTTTACCATAAACTGTTTTTTGTACAACAGCAAAGCTTTTAAAACTTTCTTAAAGGCAGAAAATAATCATTCATACATGCATTCATTATAAAATTCGTTGGCTATTAAAAAAGATCTGCTGGTTTTGATTAGAAAAAAAGAATACATTCTATACAATGCAGATTTTGATTGACTCCTCTCCCAGTCTATGACTAAGATGTGGCCAGGGCTGCGTGTTTCCAATGTCACCCCAGTATTCCAAGTGGCATGAAGCTGCCCAAGAACAGTGGTCAGCCAAGGGCTGAAAAGGGACCAATACTTACTGATCTTGTTGCTTCTAACTGCAGGCCATGACAGATAAGGTTAGATTCGTATGCTTGTCTTTTCCTCTGTCAAAAGAAATTGGAATATGTTAGACCTTTAGTTTACCAAAGGCAGAAAAAGGCGTTTTTTAAAACAATATTAATAACAAAACCAAACTAGCGTGGACCTGAAAAAGAAATTCATCAGCTCCAAATGGAACAGAAGCAATGAAGCAGCTCTTGCTGCTGGTGACGTGTAAGTGTTGGATCCCCAAGAGAATGCCGTGGAGGGTAGTTCGATGTCCTGGCACCCTCGCAGGCCCTGGGCTGTCCCGGTGGGGTTTCAATCATCTGAGGTAAATAAGAGTATCCTGCTTTGACACAATCCCATGTACTTTTTGGCTCACAAAAGCATACAAATTGAGCTTTCTGAGTCCTATTCACTGATACGAGTTTTCAGAGTTGAAGATCTCAGATTTTAAAAATTTGATTTCCATACCATTCAAATGGTTCAATTACTGGATGTGTATGCATCATCCCTGCATATCTTGACCAAATTAAATAAGACAGGCAATTTTGGCAAAATTCAGAGAATTTTTTTCTGTCTGCAAGACTGAGATGTTTGTGAAGCTATAAATGTCTAAATCTATAAAAATAGTGAACTAAATCTATATTACATGGCCATTTCAAAAGATACAGAATATACTACACTTATAGATATTAAATTTTAGATGCCTAGGCTTTTGCCAAGCTGTGCCCAAAGTTGTAAGGGAAGCATGCAAAGATGCAGACTTGTTTGACCTTTTAAAAAGAATGCTTTTCATGACAAAATAGTTTATACTGCATTGCGAAATGAAGAAAATGAGTAGACACAGAGGTTAAGAACACAAGCTTTGCTATGGTTTAAGTATGTGCCCCAAAAATCATGCCAGAAACTGAATCCCCAATGCAACAGTGTTGAGAGGTGGGGCCCACTGAGGGGTGATCAGGTCACAAGGGCAGACTTAACAAATTAATGACATTATCACAGGAAGGGTTTCATTAGCATGGAATGGGCTCCTTATAAAAGTTTGGCCCCTTTTGTTTCCAACCCCTGCCCCATTTTGTTTCTCCCCACCACCTCTCTCCCCCCCACCACTGTGGGGGTGACACTGCAAGAAAGTCCTCACCAGATGCCAGCCCCCTTGATCTCAGACTTCTCAGCCTACAGAACTGTGAGCCAATCAATTTCTGTTCTTTATAAATTAGTCTGTGGAATTCTGCTGCAGCAGCACAAAATGGACTAAGATGAGCTCTGTAACCACACTTCCTGGGTTCGAAATCTGAATTTATTATTCGTCAGCTCCATGACCCATGACAAGAAAATTAAACTCTTCATGCCTCATTTTCTTCATCTGTAGAATTAAGAAAACCCACTTGTTTCCTTTTTAGGGTCTTGCGAAGATATGATTTAAACTATGTAAAGCACATGAAGTAGAATTTTCATTTCCAATAGTGATGAAAGGTAACTTGGAGCAAGCCTTACACTGAAGACAGCTGAAAAAGCTGGGTGGAGTATTTAGCACAGCAGTTAACAAGATAGAGAGGAACTGCTAGGTCCAGGTCGAGATCATCTAGTGGGTCTGGCAGTCAGGCACTTTACCCAGGGAGCGGTACTCATGATCTGCCCACTCTAAAGGGACAGAGTGGGGATGAGCTGCTGTGCTATGCACAGGGCCTAGAACATAAAAAACATCCCATTAACTAGAAGTAGGTGAAGCTGCAAGAAAAAGACCAAAGGTCAAAAATTAAAAGAATATACTTGGTATTTGGCTAAATTTGAGTCCAAGTGGAATCCCTGATGTACTGTGTAGAAGTATCAGAAAAAGGATATTGCTTTGTTTTTATATCATTAATAAATGGTTGTCCAGTACTTAAAACATGCCAGACACTGTTCTAAGAGTTGTACAGATAAAGTACATTTAACTGTTTGCTGCAATTTGAACATACAATAGAGTAGCAGAGGAAACCAACAAGTGGTATAACTTCCCTAAAAACAAGCAAGTGGCCTAGAAATGCCCCACTCAGATAGTGGTAAGGAGAGTTTCAGGTACAGCTCTCCTACTCTGCTCCCCGCAAGTGACTGTTCCCTCTGGGTGTCCCCATCCCCGCCATCTCTGCAATTCATCCTGAGAAGTTCTTCAGCACTTTCTACCTCTGACCCACCATATTCCCAACTTGAACTTGAAAGTTGACTCAGATTCATTCTACTTCTTATCTAAGCAGTACTTCTTCCCTCTAAATCCTAATACTCACATTGTGATTCTTATATAGGAGCCCAGTCCTTATTTCTGATTGATTACCTCTTTATTACTGAGTAAAGCATTTTGATCCCACAGACAGTGTTCATCAGTATATGCCCGACATGGTTTCGATTTCTGTCTTTGTCCAAATGTCATGTCGAACTGTAATCCCCAATGTTAGGAGAGGGGCCTGATGGGAGGTGACTGGATCATGGGGGCGGATTTCCCCCCTTGCTGTTCTCGTGATAGTGAGTTCTCATGAGATCTGGCTATTTAAAAGTGTGTAGCATCTCCCCTTTGCTCTTATCCTCCCGCTCCAGACATGTAAGATGTGCCTTCCTCCTCTGCCATGATTGGCAGTTTCCTGAGGCCTCCCCAGCCATGCTTCCTGTGCAGCCTGCAGAAGTGAGCCAATGAAACCTCTTTTCTTTATAAATTACCCAGTCTTGGGTAGTTCCTTATAGCAATGTAAGAACTAATACAATACCTAACACATATCTGTTAAAAGAATATACTCAACAAGCTTTAGTTCATTTACAAACATTTCTTGAGTGCGTTCTATTTTGCAGGCATCCTGCAAAGTGCTGGAGACTGAAAGAAGAATTTAAATTAGTCTGCTACAGAGGAATTATAGAGAAACTTAGTGTCCAGTGACCTAAGACTTTCTCCCAATACAGAATGACTGAAACATTTATTCATGTGCTTCCTGGCACTGTAATGGACATCTGTCATTCTTTATGGCCACTCATTTTAAACTCCTACCAGAGCCCACATCCACTATAGCAGATAAAAACACAGACACTCCTTTTCCTGGTCTCCCATGAAATTCAGCTACTGGCACTTGAGCTAGGCCCTGCCAATCAGACTACCTGGCTCCAGGCTCCAGACTGAATGCTAGTGATGCAAAGAAGCCAGGCCCAGCAAAATACATTCTGGGGTGGCTAAGAGAGCAAATGCCAGTTCCAGAAACGGTAGAGGTTACGGCAGGAGCTTCCCATAGCCACTGCTAGTCAGTGGTACCAGCGGTGCTGGTAGCAGCCCTGTGCTCGGGACAGCAACTGTGCTTTTTCTCCTGCAGCAGAATTTAAGGTACTGCTTCTGGCTGCCTATCTCTAAGCTTATTTATCTAACCCTTCAGGAGAATCTGTGAGTTCTCTAACATTTTTCTGATAAACTCTTGATATGCTTAAATTACAGTTCATTTCTGATACCGGTAAGCAAGAATTCTGACTAACAGAGAGGCCACAAACTAGGGAAAACATGTTAGCCCAAAACCTAAAACATGGTACAGTAGAGGGAGAGAAAAGGACTGACACCGTGACATTCTTTCCTTCAGGGGAGATGACTCACCCTGAGGCTGTACAAAGGGCAACCCAGATGGTCTCACTAGCAGGTCATAGCAGGATCCATGCCTGTGTCTTTGGTATCCTCTAAAATTCAGTCATGAATTTCAGTTAGCATGTGAAAGCTCAGGCCCAAGAATTTTAGCTCTTGGAGACAAATGTCTTCACTAGAAGAGTAGGAGAATCAGTCAGAAGAGGGTCTTCTCCAGTGGCTTGATGGGTGCTTTAACAATTAAGTGCTGGTAGGAAAAAAAATCACGTAACTGTGTTCAATGGCCTTAGGATAAACTCATGGTTCCCATCGCAGTTGGCCTGTCTCCTTCCTGGCCCCTAGCTATCCACTAGGGAGCTGTTCCAAACATTTAAGGTGCTCCTTGCACTCATTACTCCAGCCCAGCATGCTCTGCAGGTGACCTCACCTCCTTCCTTACACAGAAAAGGGCAGCCACTCACTGGAAACTCCTGCCAGTCTCTTTCTTTCTACCTATCAACAGCTGGGCACCACCTCTCTTCTTGGTGTCAGAAGTCCATCCTTTCATCTCTCTTCTTGAGCTTACTTTGGCAATACCTCCCATTTTTCTCTTCATTGCTTTTACTCCTCTGCCAAAAAAGACCTTAAATGTTTCCCAGTCTTAAGAATATTAAATCCTCCCATGGCCCTGCCTGCTGTTCAATTACTGCCCTCACTTCAGAGATGTCTTTTAATCTTGATATCATTAAGACTTAAAACAAGCCTATAACAGAGTAAGGATGCAATAAATGTCTAATGAATGAATAAACTGAGTGAATGGTGGATCGATGACTGCCTGTTACGCCAGAATGAACTAGGGAGTATAAATAGCTGCAGTGCAGCAACTGGGCTCCTTTGTTCTGAGCCCCCCATATTTTCCATGTTCTTTTACTTATGGGTATTACAGGACATGGTGTAGAAAGAGAGATGCAGCTTAATTCGGAAGTACACCAACACCAGATAGATAGCACAGGGACATCCATAGCATGAAGTGATTCCTGGACGCTTCAGAATTTGAATTACCAGATGACGAAAGAAATGAGGCTTAGAGAGCCCAGAATGAGCCAGCCCCACATGACAGCAGTTATGTCAGACATACCAAACACAAAATATTTCTGTCTTGGTGGTATCAGCGGTATCAGCTATGAATGCAACATGCTGAATAGTGCAAGTCAGACATGTACCTTCTTGGTGGAGTTTCTAAACTGAGGCTACAACTCATCACCTTCAAGGGACTCTCTCTTCTTGGATTTTGTTCTAACAAATAGCCCCTGTAGTTCTTGCAGTTTTGGTTTTCCTATTACTCCTGAGCATAGTGGTTAGATTCTGAGTCAAAATTGAAATCCTGGCTCTGCCATTTACTAGCTCTGTGATGTCTGGGCAAATAATCAGCTCTATAAACATCAGCAGTTTCATCTAAAAAACAGAAGGGAAGAAATAGCTTCATTTTGGGATTATTTTAAGGATTAAGAGTGATCATGGGCATAAAGCACTCAGCATGATGCTTGGCATACGATAAGCACTGTAGATATGTCAGCCATCACCATTACCTTCTCTCTGCCTTTCAACTTGCTCGACTTCCCTTATTCCTTAAAAAAAAAAAAAAAAAAGAAAAGAAAAGAAATTCTCTCTATTCTGCAGGGCTTAGAGGCTCATCTCTGTTTTAAATACCAAATATCTAACAAAACAGGTAACCCCACTCACTCTGCCTCTACACCCTGCACCCAGTGACCCTTCACCCTTGCAGTGGGACACCAGTACACCATTTTATGGGAACTCATATGGGAACTCATTTTATGGGAACTCATATGGGAACTCATTTTATGGGAACTCATATGGGAACTCATTTTATGGGAACTCATGAAATTAATGAATATGGGAACTCTGCAGTGGAACACCAGTACACCATTTTATGAGAGCCACCTAGACTCCCCCTTCTTGACTCTTCTACACCACTTGGCTATCCTGATCTTCAGGCTACCTTCTTTGATATCTGATGGACATCTATCTTTTCATTCTCTGAAGGATGTGAACATATCTTTTTATCTCTTCTGCCTCATTTCTATATATAAGGTTGCTGGTGAGAATGCATAGCACATATAATATCATAGATGCAGAAAACAATAGAAATACTTCCCTTCAATCTCATTTTAAGAGCTTGATAATATTCTCTCAGAGAGGTGTACCATTATTTATTTAACCAATTTCAAATGGTTGGATATTTAGGTGGTTTCTACTTTTTTGCTATTATGAAAAATCTTTGTGCATCCATTATTATTTCCTCAGGATAAGGTCCTAAAAGTAAAATGGTTAAAGAGTGTATTCAATTTTAAGTTCTTTAATATGTATTGCTGTACTGCCCTCCAGAAAGGCTGCATTCTATTTTAGCTCTTTACAAAAAACTCCGGAGATATTTACCTGATTTCTCTCAGGATAATTGGTAGACCTTGGAGTTGGTTTATAATGCCCTCTTTTTACCACCAACTATAAATACTTAAACAGTTGAATCAAGGATAGGACATTTTTATTTGCTTAAACACATTAATATATCACCTTCGTGTTACTTTAATAAGACAGTTCTTGTTATTTTCCTTTGGCATGGCAATTCACAAATAACTAGTGGAATATTTAAAAAATTGATCAAACCAGTTTTCTTGGTTTGTCGGGTAGCTAAAGTAAATTAGCATATGTGCTATATTTGTCAAACAGGCACATATCAGGGAAGGACTGCTTACTTAAGAAGAGACTGCTTAAGTCTCTTTAATATGAAATCATCTTTACTTCACTGTAGAATTTACACTTGGATAAGTAACAGTGTTCTTGACATTTAAAAAATTAGGGTAGAGCTGTCTTCCATGTTAAAAATGAAAGATAATTAATATTGCATATTGGCTGACATAGCCATTGCTCAATAAATATTTGCTGAATAAATGAATATCTGAGGCCACACAATTTTAAAGTAAAAATTATCTGTGTCTCTTACTGGAAACCTTATATATAAGAACCTAAACTGATAGTCTATGATCTCTATTCGGCAGTACAAAATGTTTAAACTAGGCTCACTGACTTTAAAAAAAAAAAGGCTAGTCATAAATTAAACTGTGTTGTAAATGTCTATATCTCCAGGGGAGCAAATTCATTTGCATTGGAACCAAATTTTAGTTTTTAACTTACTAGAATTCTGGTAAAGCTAAAGTGACTGCAATCACTGAGGACCTATGTACATCACAAAAAGATGCATGTGATTCTATTACTGATGGTGGAGAATGGTACTGGAGGTTCAAAGTGAAAAAGGACAAAAGCACCTGCCACACTCCAGAAACCAGTATCTTATTCATACCTCTTTTGAGAGGTTAATAAAGCTGTCAGGGAAATAAAGAATAAAGCAATCAAAATCACAAAGGACAGACTGGCATAATTAAGGAAGCTTTCTATCCCTACACACCCTAGATTACACATTACACATCTCATTTGGCTTAGTAAAGTCATTGTTGTGAAGGACTTACTTGTGAATTACACAGTAATGGTACTGAGTGTAAACACAAATATCTACCATTTTCTTTCTATTACCCACCTTTTTCAGTGTAAAAAGCAGAGACTGCAATGTCTAAGTAGTAAAATTAATGAATATACTGTGATGATAAAGTAGAAATCAGTTGGGATTAATGAAATATATGAATAGATTGATTTCAAATATTCTTAGAACTTTGTCAGGCAAAGTATTGATGGTGCTGTCATTGTATTTTCAACTTGCCAATCTTTTTTTAACCTACAAAGATGCAAGAGAAATAAGTCATAGGTACTTAATTTGTGGGAAAAAAAATTAGTCTTATTACTGTAAGTGCCATTTATTAGTTATATGTCATGTTCTCCAGAAGGTTTGGTAAGCAGAATACATTATTTAATTGGAACTTAATTTAAATTCACGTGTTGGTGATAAAAACATTTAATGTTAGTGGACTGATCTGATGAGGAATTTACTCAACTGAGTAATGTATGTTCACTAGGGGACAAAAAACAGACGAGCATTTTAAATGATAAACACAGGATGGAGTGAATATTTAGCTGAAGTTCACTTCCAAATATGACTTTTAAATCAATATCACAAAAGAAAGAAATGCTCATTCTCAGTAACACAGAAAACAAATTTTCAGAGAAGAAAAAATAAACACCCATAATTCACTGCCAAGATAACTATTGTATTAGTTAAGTGTACAATAAAGTTTTTCAGTAAAGTGTTTTCCAAACTTATCTGCTTACAGGAACAACTTTGGAGAGCTTATTTAAAATGTAGATTCTTGAGCCCCTCTCCTGGAGGTAGGTACTGACTCAGCATGTATGGGATAGGGCCTGGACAATCTATTTTTAACAAGCAACCCAGGTGACTTCTCACAGGACAAGTTTAGGAAATCCTGTTTTCTAGGACACACCTTTTCTGTGCATATATGCATGCACAGGTGCACACAGCTATTCTTTTGTGATTATTTATCCCTGTCAAGCCTGTTTTATGAGAGAATTCGGTATAGCTGATTTTTGCCAATCCTGCTGTACCCCTTTACAGATGATCTTTTAAAAAGGTGACACATTTGCCCTGCTGGTACCAGGTAAATGACAGCCTCTTCATTCAACTTACAGCCAGACCTCAGGAGGAGCAATCAGAAAAAGGGTTTTCTCTTCTCTATGTCTTTGTGAACGTGTTAACTCCTCGGTATGATAAAATAGAATAATCAGGTCTTACTTTTCAGAATTTCATTGTCCTCTCTGTTTTTAAGGTTTCAGCCGGGAGATATTTCCCATTTTGGAAATGAGAAGCAAGAATTGAATTCATTGCTCTTGGTGATGATACTCAAAAATAAAACCAAATGTGCTTATACCAGCAACACATTTTGTAGATGTAATCTGAAACTGCTGATTCTAATTTAATTTATTCCTTCTTACCTACAGTCTTAGTATAAACAAGTAGGCTGTAAAGCAAGGGAAAAGATAAAAATATAAAGACCTCCCCGCTTTAGTCTAAAATACTTAGGAGCTAAAGACAGATCTGACTTCACTCCCTAAAACAAAAGACAGAACACCTGCCAAAAGTTAGCTGGGAAGTAAAACCACCCAGCACTGGCTGCCATATCTCTTACTGAGCCTATCCTAACATGAGGGTCATGTTTCCAATTCATCAACTACTTGTTGCAAATGTCATTCCCAGGCAAACTTTCCATGCTGTTCTGATTCCTCATAGTTCTCCCCATATTCTGATTCCTCATAGTGCCCCCCACATTACCTTCTTCAATTTGAAGAAGGTAAGCCAATTTTTAGTCTATGCAATCATGCTTTCTTCTTTATGAGGATCCATGAGACAAATTTTTCTCAGGAGGATCTTTCCTACCAGAATACTATGTTACTTTGGAACAACCAGTTTTGTTTTTATTGTGTTGAAACTTTATGTTATTAAAATCCTCTTGTATTCTTTGGCAACTAGGAAGTTGAGAGGCAAATTTGCAGCTGATCTCTAACTTCTGAACAAGAACTTATGGTTGAGAATAAATCATTTTATTACTCTGACACATGGCTTCATTTTATTTTTCTGGCTTTTATCTCTCTTTTACCCTGATTTAGTCTTTAATTACTTTCATTCTTGATATATTTCCACAGGTGACCTTAAATACTTTTTTCACTTCCCTCCTAACATTTATATTTAATAGATAAATAAAAATTGTGTATCATGTACAACATGTTGTTTTAAAATATGAATATATAATGGAAGCCAAAATCAAGCTGATTAACATATGCATTTACATGTCACAAACTTTTGTGGTAAAAACACTTAAAATCTACTCCTTAGCAATTTTCAAGAATATATTATCAACTAGAATCAGCTGTACAATAGTTCTCCTAATCTTATCCCTCCTATCTAACTAAAATTTTGTATCCTTTGACCAACATCTCCCCAACATCCTCTCACCTCCAGCCCCTGGTAATCACTATTCTACTATCTACTTCATGAATTCAACTTTTTTTACACTCAATATGTAAGCATCGAATACTATTTAATAAATTATAAATTCATTCATGCATTGCTTACCAACAGGATACGTTCTGAGAATGTGATTTCATCTTTGTATGAACACCATAGAGTGTACATATGAACATACACAAACCTAGAAGGTGTAGCCTACCATACACCTAGGATATATGGAATGGCCTGCCGCTCTTAGGCTACAAACCTGTACTGCATGCGACTAAGCTGAATACCGTAGGCAGCTGTAACACCATGGTAAGTATTTGTGTATTTAAATATAGAAAAGCTACAGTAAAACTACTGTATAAAACATTTTAAAGATGGTATACCAGTTTAGGGCACTTATCAGGAATGGAGCTTGCAGGCCTGGAAGTTGCTGTGGGTGAGTTAGTGAGTAAGTGGTGACTGAACCTGAAGGCCTAAGACATTATGTGCACTACTGTAGACCTTATAACACTGCTCATTTAGCTTAAAACACAAACACACTCTATAGCTGTACACAAATTCTTTCTTTATATCCTTATTCTATCTCAAATATTTTTCTATCTTTAATTTTTAACTTTTTAAACTTTTTTGTTGAAAACTAAGACATCAATACACACATTAGCCAGGCCTACACAGGGTCAGGATCATCAGTATCACCGTCTTCCACCTCCACATCTCGTCTCAATGGAAGGTCTTCAGGAGCAATAACAGAAATAGAGCTGTCATCTCCTGTGGTAACAGTGCCTTCTTTTGGAATACCTCCTGAAGTACCTGCCTGAGGCTGTTTTACAGTTAACTTTCTTTTTTTATTTATTTTTTATAAGTAGGAACATACTCTAAAATAATTATAAAAAGTATACTTTTAAAACATACTATAGTTATAGTAAACACATAAACCAGTAACATAGTCATTTATTACCATTAACAAGTATTCTGTACTATACATGATTGTATGTGCTATGTTTTTATATGATTAGCAGCCCAGCCCAATAGGTTTGTTTGTACCAGCATCACCACAGACATGTGAGTAATGCATTGCACTACACTATTAAGACAGCTATGATGTCACTAGGCAACAGGAATTTTTCAGCTGTGTTATAATCTTAAGGGACATTATGGTATATGTGGTATATTGTTGACTGAAACATCATTAAGCAACTTGTGACCATAGATAGAAAAATTTAATGTAGTATTAACATAAGTAAGTAGGGTGCCAATAACTATAAAAAGTACACATTGCATATTAAAGTTAATAAATGAATGCCTTGAGTTATACTATCAGTTAGAATACTATCTTATTAGGCAAAAATAACCAAATACTTAATATGCATAAGACTTAATGAGGAATCAAGTCATATGATCACCTCAATAGATACAAGAAAAAGCATTTGATAAACTTTAGAACCCAGTTATTATAAAAATGCTTAGCAATCTAGGACTAAAAGGGAACTCCTTTAACTTTTAAAAGAAGTCTATCAAAAATGTATGGCAAGTGTAATATTTAATAGTGAAATTTTAAAAAACATTCCCATTAAAATCAGGAACAATACAATCGTGACTACTATGTGTATTGGTTTTGTCCAAGAGGCCATAGCCACTGCACTCAGACAAGAAAAAGAATAAATATGGCAAAGAAAGACCAAAACTGTCAGCATTTGTAGACAATATGGTCTTCATTTGAGAAAACAGTATTAGAAACTACTAAACTAAAAAGAGCTTATCAAGGTTCTTGGCACTTATAAAAATCAATAGACTTCTTTTACACACAGTATATCATAACTGCATTTAAAATGCCTCTGACAATAGCAACAAAATTTTTAAATAACTGGGAAAAGTTAATAAAAATGTACAAGATCTTCATGGACATTACAGGTTGAATATCTCTTATCTGAAATGTTTGGAACTAGAATTATTTCTAATTTTGGACTTTTTAAGAAATTAGAATATTTGCATTATACTTACCACCTGAGCATCCCACATCTGAAAATCCAAAATGATCCAGTAAGCATTTCTTTGAACGTCAAGTCAGCACTCAAAAAGTTTTGCATTTTGGTGCATTTTGGATTTAGGATGCTCAACCTGTATTATAAAGCTTTATTTAAAGAATAGTAGATCTCAATAAAAGGAGTGATATATCATGTTCACCATAGTAAAACTTTTTGGTAAGCTTTTAAACATTTCCCAAGAGATCTCGTCCAGACTCTAGGAGAACTGTTTTGATCTCATGATGATTCATCCAAAATAATGGATAACAGTTTTTAGAAGCTCACAGGCTCTAAAACCAGTTAGTCAGTTGTCTCACAGTATTTGAAAGTTTGAATTGAATTATAATTATATAAGTGTAACTTTGTTCACTCATTTTTAAAAAGTTCTTTATCCTACAGTCTCCATTGGCCGGATCCTTTTGCCACACACTAAAGAATTCTTAAGGTCAGATATGAAATACAAATATATACTTCCATATATAAACTTTTCAACTTCAAGGACATAAATTTTCCATTAACTTTTAGGAATGGATAACTAATTATTTAAAAAGTAAATAAAAAAATCATACTCAGGATTGCTCCCACTGTTTTTGTGCTACCTAGACCTCTTTCCCGTCTTCACCCTCATCTGAATTGTACCATTACTTGGTCACTAACACATCGGTTTGAAGGCAAGCATCAGACAAAACAAAATTCAAAAGATCAATTCTGCCAATTGTTAGCCATTCTGGAAGAATGCAGCAATTACTAACAAAACTGAGCAAGGGAAGTTGGAGAAATATACGGGAATTTGTTTTATGTAAAACATCTTTGCTCTTTACAATATGGATCAAACATATTTAGATATATTTAATCATCTACTGTGCCAGATACTGCTGGCTGCCTACGGAACAGCCATTCTCCCCTCTTTATTACTAAGAAAAGCCTGCTTGTTCTTTAGGTATTCTGTGATCAGGTGACTCAAGAGACGAAATACCAATCTTGTTTAGTCTATGCTAATGACAATAATTCCATTCATGTTGCCAGCAGTTGATTTAGGAAGAGACTTGTAACAGACAATGAATTGTGAAAGGAAATCTGCAAAGGGCCCTTCTAGAGGAGCTTTCTTCCCTCTTAAAAAACAGCCCTGAGAAAGGGCATTCCTTCTCTCTGCCTCTGGCTACCTGGAGTTGCAGCAGCCATCATGAAATCAAGGGAAGACAATTTAAGAGCCAACATATTGAGGATGGCAGAGCAGGAGGATGGAATGACTTCATTAAGCCAATAAACTAATCCAGAAATGGCTGTATCTCCAGGGCTACTTAAAAGAGAAAATAATTATTTCATTTTAGCATTTAAGCCATTTTGAGTTTGGTTTTCCTGTTATTTGTGATTTAAAATATTCAAACATTTTGTGTCAAGCCCAGTACAGGCTAAATGAGTGTTTGTTGCTGAAGCAACTTATAATCATCCTCAGGTAAATTCTAAATGTAAACGGTTTATGCTTTGTAAAGGAAGGTGTTACGTTTAAGTGTTTTTGGTAATATGAGTGGCCCAAGTTACATGATATTTGAAGGTTTGGCTAGAAAACTATTTTCTTTTTGTTCAAAGGATGATATATCCTTTTAAATACTCTATGTTTTTGGTGTTTGTAGCCCCATCACCTCTATCTTTCTCCAGCCCTACAAAGTGTTTAACAATATGCTTTAGATAAACTCTGGTGGAGTCAACCTTGAGGTTGCTTTAGGAAATCAATATGGTTTACATATAAGTTTTTTTCTTTCAAAGAAAACAGGATTTTGAATGGCCTTTCCTTGGTATTGTCCTAAATCCTCAATAAGGCCTGACAAGGAGTACAATGGAACTCACAAACGTTTTCCAATGAATAAAACTTGATTCCAAAGTTAAGCTTTGAATTTCGGTGAACTATATATAAACTAAGTAGTATGTGCAAATACAGTCTGAAAACACTTCAAAGCACAGCTTATAAAAATGAACATCAAGGTATATCAATCCATGAGTTCAAGGATTGCCAAAATTAATGATGATTTTTTTCCTCCTGATTTACGAGAGTTACCTTGGGACCTATGTTTCTGTCTGAAGCAAATGCAGAACTGATTAATAATGTAAGCAGCTCTAGGGCCCTTCACCATGGCAGTAAAGCTCCTGTCTAAAACAAGAACTGTTTCTTTTATACTTTAATGGATTAGATCTGTTTAACTTACTTTATATAGTGCTCAATCCAGATCCATTGGCATATGGATGCTTAATGAATATTTGATGATGGTGACTATGACTGCATAGAATATATCTTAGTGTCCACAGGAAAATGAAAGTACCCTAAGCTGCTTTACTTTAGTGATAAAACTGTATAATAACAGAAAAGTCATGCCTTCTCATATCAGGGCATTATTTTAAGAAAATCCCAAATAAAAAGGGAAGATACAAGAATTAAAATTTATGATCTAACAATGCTAAAAAATTATGTAACATCTATATATGTTATTTTATTTAATCTTAACCATAATTATATAAACTAAGTATTAGGATCCTATTTTCCTGAATCTAAGATGCCATCGATTGTATGGTGAGCCAATATTTTATGTATTAATAAGAAAAAATTCAACAATGAAATTATGATACAGCATTTGTAAGATCCAACTGATTTTAGAGATGGCAAATGTAAAAAAGAAAAAAAAAAGTTGATTTGAAAATTTGCCTAAGTCACATAGCTACCCAGCCAGAAACGATACTTTCCACTCTCTGAGTTCTGACCAGTAGCATGTGAGCACAACTGATGTAGTTATTTTGAGGCCAAAGTGGTAAAGAAGCATGAGTACTTTCTTCATCTTATCTACCATTTATCTATGTTGATGCTCAGGATGATGCGGGAGTCTACCTGTGGAATATGGCAGAGCTTCTGTCAGGCTTGGGTTTCTTGATAACTGCAAAGGACAGAGGCCCAACCCCAAATTATGTGCCGAACAGGGATGCTACATTTGACTTTGATGTGAACAATAAACACTCTGTTTTTGTGTTAAGCCCCTGTCATCTGGGGGATTGTTTGTTACAACTAGAATTACTCCAATAGAGTGGCAGAATTATAACTTGAAGGTCAGGTTCCAAAGTCTGGGCTCATTCTATTCCACCATGCAAATATAAAATGCCACACTTAACCCCCTCTGAAACAAACAGATGAATTAAACAGTACTGATTACTTCATTTTTTAAAAGGTTTTATCACTTGATTTGAAAGAATGGATAAAAATCAATAGATTTAAAGTTGGCATATTTCAAGGAGACAGTCCAGACAGGACTGTGTGTGTGTGTGTCAGTGATAGCATGTATGTGAAGAACAGGGGAGGAAAAAAAGGATGAGGAATGGGGGCGGAGCAAGATGGCCAAATAGGAACAGCTCCAGTCTCCAACTCCCAGTGCGAGCGACACAGAAGACAGGTGATTTCTGCATTTTCAACTGAGGTACTGGGTTCATCTCACTAGGGAGTGCCGGATCAGTGCTGGTCAGCTGCTGCAGCCCGACCAGCGAGAGCTGAAGCAGGGCGAGGCACTGCCTCACCTGGGAAGCACAAGGGGGAAAGGAATCCCTTTTCCTAGCCAGGGGAACTGAGACACACAACACCCAAAAAATCAGGTAACTCCCACCCCAATACTGCGCTTTAAGCAAATGGGCACACCAGGAGATTATATCCCACACCTGGCCGGGAGGGTCCCACGCCCAGGGAGCCTCCCTCATTGCTAGCACAGCAGTCTGCGATCTAACCACAAGGCAGCAGCGAGGCTGGGGGAGGGGTGCCTGCCATTGCTGAGGCTTAAGTAGGTAAACAAAGCCCCTGGGAAGCTCGAACTGGGTGGAGCTCACAGCAGCTCAAGGAAGCCTGCCTGTCTCTGTAGACTCCACCTCTGGGGACAGGGCACAGCTAAACAACAACAACAACAACAACAACAACAACAACAAAAAAGGCAGCAGAAACCTCTGCAGACGCAAACGACTCTGTCTGACAGCTTCGAAGAGAGCAGTGGATCTCCCAACACGGAGGTTGAGATCTGAGAACGGACAGACTGCCTGCTCAAGT
>NW_016809173.1:741804-797494 GCF_001698545.2 Rhinopithecus bieti | reverse complement strand
TGAACAATGAGATCACTTGGACTTGGGAAGGGGAACATCACACACCGGGGCCTATCATGGGGAGGGGGGAAGAGGGAGGGATTGCATTTGGGAGTTATACATGATATAAATGATGAATTGATGGGTGCTGACGAGTTGATGGGTGCAGCACACCAACATGGCACAAGTATACATATGTAACAAACCTGCATGTTATGCACATGTACCCTAGAACTTAAAGTATAATAATAATAAAAAAAAAAAGGATGAGGAATGATTTCTCAAGTGGGTGAAAGTAATATACATATGCACTCCTTTTTGGTCTGTTTTAGTTTAAAGCAGTTTGGGTACAAGTAAAAAAGTTCCAGGGAGTTGTTTATCACATGCCCTACTGTTTTAACATCCTGAGATAAAGAGGCCCTTTACCTTAAAAAGCTTGGTGCAAAGGAAAGGAAGAAGAGAGCAGTTTGACTGGCAATGCAATGAATGAAAGGGAGGGAAGGGAGGTAATAGAAAAAAAATGCGGGATCAAGAGCACAGTTTCCATATTCAAGACAGTTTGAACCATGGCTACAACACTTGCCAGACTAGAGTCCATGACCTTGTATACTCATCTAACCTAAGGGTCATCTCTATCATCCATAAAATGGTGTGATTATAGAACCCACTTTATACTGTATGAAAGGAGAACATGTACGCAAAATGCATGTACAATACCTGAGTGAGCACACATTGAAAGCTAGTTGTTATTACACTAGTCATTATTAATCATTAGCTTCCTATCCCACCTAGTTGAACAGCCAGGCATGCTTAAGGTAAATCTCTTCTGTACAATAGAAAGTCCAATTCCTTGAAAGAAAGTGTGGTTTCAGCTGTGAAACCAAATGAGGTTAAGAGCCTGAGAAACTCTGACTCAAATTTAAAAAATGTTTCGTTAATATGCTTTGAGAGAACATGAGCAGAGAAAATATGAAACTATGTTTTGTGTATGATATTTCAACACCAGTTTCACTTTATTACTTATATAAAATAGCAGAGTTTTCATTTTACAATATAAGAAATAAAAGAAAGGAAAATAGCATTAAAACTTACCCTTTGTTTTCATTTGTACCCTTTTACTGGTCTCTTTTCTACTTTCATCCTCATACACTAGAACAAAGTCTATTCTTCGCTGACCATCATTAAAAAAGAGGGAGTCAGATTTTCCATTAAATTCTTCCTGTGTAAAAAAGAAAAACAAATTGTAATATACACTTTTTTGAAAAAGTGCTGATTTGTAAGTGTTAATTTTCAAGCTTTAATAGGTTTATTGTGAAAGAGAAATACATCCACTACTAGTCAGCTTACCAAGCAGTCATGGCCACTATGACTATGACATGGCAAACATGGTGTATTCTTGGTGAAAGAAGTCTTTGAATTGAACAGTACAATATTATTCTATAAACTCATGAGAGTATATCAATATTACGTATGTAACACAATCATCCCAGAATTATTTCCACATTAAGCAGCAAAGGCATATCAAGGTCAAAAACGAACATAGTAAACAAAACTGCCTATCCAAGGGAGTGAAGTTTATTTAGCAAGAAGAAAAATCTAAGACAAAAAAACTGTTGATGAAAATCTCATCCTTCTTATGTCTTATTTTCTAAACTTTTACCATTTTCATGATTTCTTTTGGACCTACCTCACCACTTTATAGAAGATATCATGGGATAACTTCAAATAAATGCCAAAAGATACTTCCATATAAATAAAAGCTGCACTAGTCATTGGTGTTTGTCCCGTAATCTACAAATGATGTCCCTCATTCCTAGCAAACAAATTTTTAAAAACCAAAAGAACCAGCAACAACAAAATACAGATGCCTTTAGTTTAGAGCTTAAAATCCTTATGGTTTAAAAAAGAAATGATGGCAGAATAGAAACCAAATACAAAAATACCTATTAGCATATGGAGTTGGATAGAATTGTTCTAATTTACTCCAAGGAATGATTTGAATTTGTGTTCTCATACAGCTTGTCAGAATGCTCATGTTAATTTTGTTAAGAATCGACTGCTTTTTAACTAAGTGATATTGAAAAGTTTTCTATGATTCGTTAAAAACTAATAAGGAGATTTCATTTTGCAATCATTTGGTGTATAACTTGTACATTATGTTCATTAAATGTGATTAATTCTCCTCTGCATTCAGTATCAATTAGCACAGAAGCTACGCAATTTTACCACACACCACTTTCTCCTTTTCTTCACACTTTTGAGAACATATATTTTTTGATACTTATATGAAATGTGATATTTATCATTCCTTTCCCCTTTTCCACTGTTGTACACATGAAGGTTTATTACCAGTATTTGAAGTTCCTAGTTAGCAGGTATTTCACCAGCAGACTGAATGCTGCTGATGTAACCCATCTCAATGCACCTTCATCCAGTGCATATAACCTGGAATTCTTTTTTTTTTTTTTATTATACTTTAAGTTCTAGGGTACATGTGCATAACGTGCAGGTTTGTTACATATGTATACTTGTGCCATGTTGGTGTGCTGCACCCATCAACTCGTCAGCACCCATCAATTCATCATTTATATCATGTATAACTCCCCAATGCAATCCCTCCCTCCTCCCCCCTCCCCATGATAGGCCCCAGTGTGTGATGTTCCCCTTCCCGAGTCCAAGTGATCTCATTGTTCAGTTCCCACCTATGAGTGAGAACATGCGGTGTTTGGTTTTCTGTTCTTGTGATAGTTTGCTAAGAATGATGGTTTCCAGCTGCATCCATGTCCCTACAAAGGACGCAAACTCATCCTTTTTTATGGCTGCATAGTATTCCATGGTGTATATGTGCCACATTTTCTTAATCCAGTCTGTCACAGATGGACATTTGGGTTGATTCCAAGTCTTTGCTATTGTGAATAGTGCCGCAATAAACATACGTGTGCATGTGTCTTTGTAGTAGAATAATTTATAATCCTTTGGGTATATACCCAGTAGTGGGATGGCTGGGTCATATGGTACATCTAGTTCTAGATCCTTGAGGAATTGCCATACTGTTTTCCATAATTGTTGAACTAGTTTACAATCCCACCAACAGTGTAAAAGTGTTCCTATTTCTCCACATCCTCTCCAACACCTGTTGTTTCCTGACTTCTTAATGATTGCCATAACCTGGAATTCTAAGCACAAACAGTGTGACTCTGCCGTGAGACCTTTCCTATCCAGGGCAATAAAGGGCAAGGAAAACAAAGACACATCGATGTCTTAGGCTGATACCACTATCCAATTCTTATATTTGCAATTTCAGTTATTTCAAACCAATAAACTCCAAGAGTATTTAAAACTATATGAAAATGCTGAGCCCTGTCTTTTTCATTTCAGCCACAGAGTCCTTTAGGTCCATTCAATTTCTCTTACTTTCAATGAGGACTGTACTATGGGTGACAACCAGGGCTATTGCTAGAGGAAAGTTGTGCATGGAGAAAAAATATATATCTATCTATAATTCTCAGAAGAACAAAGGGGAAGAGGGGTCCAGTGGAATATAGTCAGGAAAACCTGGTCATCATTGCAACATCTGAAAAGTATACAAAAAGCAACTCGTTCTCTGCAGCCCACATTCTGTTGCCTTTGGTGGAGTCCAGCAGGAGCTCACTGAAGTTCTGAAGAATTAGGCCTGGAATGAGAACCACATCTGTACATGGCTCCAGGCACTCTTCCCTTGCACAGTGGAACAGGCTGGCAGTTAGCACGCAGATAATCTGGTCTGCATATGCAAACCTCCCATGTGTGATGCAAGACCATGGCCCTTTATTTGGAGGAAAACTCCACTAACTTGGCAACATTTGCCTGTGTGAAATAAATAGGTCAAACTCCAATATGGTACTATTAGAATGCAATACCAGAGAAAAGAGTGCCAGTCTCTACTGCTGTGAAATCCAGGTTTCCTATCTCTTGGCAGAAGACATTCTACTACACAACGGAGAAAAGGGAGAAACTAATTACTAGCATGGAAAGAATATGTAACAAACAAGGGAACTGGCCTAAATAAAAACAGATAGTTAAAATGCTGAAGTTAAATTATTTGTCCAAGATCTGAATAAATATAAAGATAAAAATAAAGATAGTTAAAATGCTGAAGTTAAGATCTGAATAAAAGCAGTCAGATTAGGACCTTTGCTCAAATTCTTGTTTATGTGTAAGGGTGTTTGAAACTTGCCTTGGACAGCAAGTGAAACTGTCTTACTGTATCAGAATTTCCAAATAGCCTGTGATATGGTTGTCATTTACTATGAGATTGGAGAGTATTCCAGGCTCATTCGGGTTAATGGTCTCTCAAACTTTATGCCCAGCAGGATGCAAGAAAGGTTTACTGTCTAACAATAAAGTTGAAGGGTTACGCTATGAAAAATAAATATCAAAACATTCACATAATTTGAAGTGTAACCGATGTGCAAATATGGAAAAAACACGTGGCTCTCTACAATTTTAAGGGAAGAAAAGTAGTTAATTCCAAGAAGAACACAAAGGGAAAAAACTATAATAATAGACAACTACTAAAGTAAAATATGGGATCTTCTATTTTTCAGTAAATTGTGAATCCAGGTACATGGTAAGTTCTAGGGAAACAAAAGATTAGAAGCAGAAGCCTTTAAGTAAATTTAGATTTCACAAAATATGAAACATAAAAAATTTTATTTACATGCCATGCAGTTACGAATGATACATATTCCTAAGTGTTTTTCCTAACTGTAGCAGAGTTCAGGCATCAGAGTCAAGGCATGAGTAATAAGTAGAATGTTCTTCCCCCCACCAACAAAATGGTGCAAAAATATTGCAGAGATAGAAGACACTAGGTCAAATTTTCTTCATTTTGATCAAAATGCAAACTGCAAAGTTCAAGAAAAACACAGTAATAATTGAGCCAAAAAAGTGCCAAGAACTGCAGGTATGGAAGGCTGACTTCCGAAGGTGGAAAGACAAGTACTGCGGAAGCCGGGGTGGGAAGGAAAGGAAGTAACGTATTAGTAACTCTGGACACACAGGGGAGCCACACAGGAAGTCAGCTCAGTAAATGGTGTGTACTGTAGTGAGTAAGTGAGCTTGTTTTTGACCAGACCAGGCATTCAGGAAAGTGTTGACAGCGAAGCAGCACAGAGGAAAAGGAGCCTATTCAAGGAGGAAAATACATCCTGAAGCTTGGACTCCAAGTCTGTTTTAGAGTCAAATGTGTCAGGATATTCCAAGAACATCCCTTGGTTGTGACTCTCTGACGATCAACGTGTACTCAGGAATGGCCCAGAATGATTTTTGTACAAATCACACTGTCTGCTTCCTGCCCTGTTAACCACACTATTAGCTTCTGAAGGTTAGTGGCCAGGTCTTGCTTGTTCACCTTGAGTTCTCTGCTGAGAACTCAGGGGCTCAGGTTTATTTTTTTCTTAGAATAAAATTTTTTTTCTGATAAAATATATCCTCAACACAAAAAAATTCTGAAGATACAAAAAAATACAGAAAAAAATAAAAGTATGTGTAATCCCATCTCCTAGACAAGAACTAAGTTTCTTAAAATTTTGGATTACATCCTTTCACTCTTAGATGGACATACATGCATGCAAGAGCACACAAATACACTAACCAAAATGACACCATATTATACATACTGTTTTATAAACATCTATTATAGACACTTACTAGCTTTATAGAAAGCTCTACAACATGTGTAATAGCTGCAATATAATTTAGTAAAACAGTTCCTCCACTGATGAGCGCAGAAGTAGTTTCCAATTTTCTGCCTTTATAAACACTGCTGCAATGAGCATCTTTGTACATATGTATCTGTGCACATGTTCAATTACTAAATTCCAGAAGCAGATTTTAAGTGGCACAGCCTTTTTAAAAGCTTTTGATACATAGGTTGCTAAACTGTCATCCAAAATATTTATAAAATCAACATATCCACCAGAGGGTATGAGTGCTTTGCTCCACCCTCATTTGACTTCAGTGTTTTCTACTTTTCCCAATATGATAGTCAAAATATGTATTTTTTTTCTTGTACACCTTTTAACTACAGAGCTCTAACTTTGTTGTGGATACTGCCCAAATTAAATGCTCTTTTTTTGTGGAGTGCTTATTACTCTCTTTCAATTAATCGAACAAACTTATTAAATACTTTTCAGTAGATTGTCTTGGGTCTTCTTACTGATGAAATCCTAAAAACCACACAGGTAACTGAACAGGTGGGGGTAAAGGGCAATACAGACTAGGCCTATATGATTCCATGTGGCTCAGTCTGGGACTCCTGTCTGCTAAGAGAAGACTGCTAAGTGGGGGAGGGCACCAAATATCTCTTCAAATGTAAGCACTCAACATGAGTTATGGAGAGACTGGTTATGAGAGGTTCCTATGCATCCCTGGATGGTGCTTGCACCAAGCAATCCAAACACAGAAATGGTGTGATTTATAGTCACTCTGAACCCTGGTATCCATTTGAACAGGTGGCTGAATAAGACAGCTTCAGAAGGGGCAGCAGCTGCTAGGAGTGGATGGTGTCCCAGCACAATCTGGGGTTGTGGTCATGAAAAAGAAAATAGGGAATGATGTATATAGTGACCTCAAAAGAGTTCATTTTTACTAAATTAGTCCTGAAAGGAAGACGGAGAAATATTTCAGGGCACCGTCAGGCACCCCTGGGTTTAGCAAGGTGAACATGTTTTCTGTAATGTGGACACTCAACTGGAATGTGGCATGCAAATTTTAGAAGGGCACCAACCCGCTGACGGACTTTCCATTATAATTTACATGCCGCCTGAATAACTACCAAGTTATCAATTGTGTATTTTGACTCATACATTTCTTTAGATTCAAAACATACTACTTATTTGGTATACAAATAATTTCTGTTGCAAGTTAAAACTGATGCAGAAATTCTTAAAAAAATAGTCTTGTGTTTTATGTAAGTAAATGGCTATAACTAGTTCTGAAACAGCTGAACTTGTTATTTTCAGTCATTTCTCATCAAGGATAGATGTAGTTCACTTATAAATACCATTAGATTGTGCCATGAAATGCTTTGTATGCAAGGGAATGTTCACATATCAATGGCTTCCTGATTTACCTCTGTTTCCGTTTGCCTGTGTTAAACTCTAGAGTTCTATCATTAGAATAGAACGTTGTAGACCCGGGTGAGGATGAAGGCACAATGCCTTGAGCATAATGAGTATTAAATATTTCCCTCTAGTTCATGCCAAGGAAGCAGTACTTTTATCAAATGGAGTTCTCATAGGATTTTCCGTATTGTTAAAATTTCTGAAAAAGGGTAGAGGAAATATGAAAACAACTTTGAAATGACTTTTAAAATTAAAACTTCCTTAAACATCATTAATTAACAAGGGTGGAAGATGCTGAGTTGGGAGCCTTCTTATGAGGTAGAGTACTCTTACTGAATCTTTTTCTTAAACCCAGAGTTATAATTGTAATTTTCATTAGCATGACTATATATATATATTTCGCTTTCCTGTTTTCCCACAGACTTTTGACCATTTAAAAAATCTCAATTTAGCTTTCCTTAAAGGTGATCTGCAGAAAAGGAGAACAATAAATAGTCAATAAATGAAAACAAAAAAATGTGAAAATGCCTATGGGGTTGTTTTTACACTCTCCTTTTCTAGAAGAAACCATCATCCATTTGCACTGTTCTCATCTGGAAGTGGTAATGCTGGTAAAAGAAAGATTTTTCTTAGGAGAGATCTCTTAAGAGAGATCAAACTTTAAGATATTTCCAATAAAGCATTTCAACAGATAGATATAATAAGACAGGTGGTAAAAGAGGACATTTGTGAGAGTGAATGATTATCCTCCTAGAGGTTAACCTCTTAAGGTTCCAATATCCTCAAGGCATCTTGCTTTAATATCCACTGTGGATTTAATATCCAGCCATGCTTACTTCAAGCTTTTTTGACCCTGTGAGCATTTTCAGTTTGTACCATCTCCTGAGGAAGAATGATCTGTACGTTTTCCACGTAGACAAGAGAGTTGTCCTGAATTACATTTCTGAACTTTTAAAGAAATAGCTCCAATCTTATATTCTGGATTCAATTGGAACCAAAATAATATTGCTACAACCAGATTCTTTATGATTTAATGAACTTTCACGATGTTCTATCCACAAACTTGAAGATGCTTAGTTTTATGGAACAACAAATGCAGCTTGACTTTATAACTGTATGTTCCCTTCCACCCATCCTCTGAGTCTTCTTAATTAACTATACTTCAACTATCTTTAGCTTATCTATGTTTGGTTCTTAGACCACAAAACTGGTCACAACTCACAAATACTGGTGGTTCCCAGTCACAAAATCGATAGCTGTGAATTGCCCCCCTTAATCTAAGTCACCTGTGTCACAGGTGACTTGTGTCAAGTTAGTAGACAGTTGTGTCAGGTTAGCAGTCCCTCAAATTTTAAGCTATAGCTACCCAGACTGAAGCTGAGATGAAGATGATAAATAAGGTGTAACTGGGGGCACAACCAAAGTAGAAAGTCTTGGGTTCTTTGCCAGGTTCCCAGATAATTCTTCTGCAGCTTCCCTTAATGTTACAATCTGTCACTCACATAGTGACATGTGTTTGAAAGTCACCTAAGGGTTTCTCCTGGTACAATTTCTTTGGTGAACTCATCTTTTACAGTAGGCTTCCATCTCCAGTCTTGGAACTGCCCTGGGCTATTTTTAGCTTTTCAGCTACACAAGAGTGCTGTCATCATCTGTAACTCCCTAGTCAACCGGTTATGTCACGTGTACCCCTGGGCCACGATCTCAGATGACTGCTCTGGAAATCAACGTTTGCAACTTCATTCAAAGCTAGAGGAAGAAAAACAAATCAGAGTACCTAGTGCCCAGCAAAGCAAAGGATTGTAACAATTCCTACCAGTTGATTCATGTTTTATGTAGCTATTACTTTTCTTCCTTTAACTCAAAAAGCAGTTTACAAGAATGGCTGTTCTTTGTGGTGTGGAAACAGGCATGCACAGATGTTTCCAAAACACAATTTAAAAAAATAAATGTCTCATTTAAAACAGTGGTGCAGGCTGGGCGCGGTGGCTCATGCTTGTAATCCCAGCACTTTGGGAGGCTGAGGCGGGTGATCACCTGAGGTCAGGAGTTCCAGACCAGCCTCAGCATGGAGAAACCCCGTCTCTACTAAAAGTACAAAATTAGCCGGGCGTGCTGACGCATGCCTGTAATCGCAGATACTTGGGAGGCTGATGCAGGAGAATTGCTTGAACCCGGGAGGCAGAGGTTGTGGTGAGCTGAGATCACACCGTTGCACTCCCGCCTGGGCAATGAGAGCGAAACTCCGTCTCAAAAAAAACAAAAACAAAAACACAGTGGGGCAAAAATGTTTTCAGCTGACTATAGACAGTAAATAAATAAAACCTTACAAAACTCTCTTAAAAGAGGATATTGAATATAAGCTATTATTATTTAGCAGGTAAATGAAAAGAGTCCGAAATGAGAATAAAGAACACAGACTTTGGTATCTGGCAGAGCTACTAGCTTCAAATCTTAACTGTGCCACGTACAACTAGCCACGTGCCTTTGTGTGTATATTGTATCTCTTTAAAACTAAACTGACTCATTTGTAAAAAGGGAAAATCATAGAAAGGCAGGGTTATTGTGAAGATTAAGTGAGATGATACATGCAAGGCAATGGCACAAAACCTGGAATATAGTAAAAGCTCAATAAATGTGAGCTTTCACAATGGTATTCTCTACCTTAACAGGTAGCAGTTTTTTATTGATTACTACCTGCGTTGGGTGCATTCACATAGCTTATAATCATCAGAAACTTCCACCCGCATCTTGCTGCTTCTCTCTATTGTTTCTCAGATGATCAGGGATGACTTCTTTTAGCTATCAATTGACCTGTCTTTAATAGGTGTTGTATTACCCTATTACCTGCTGCTTCTTACATGCTTTGGATTGGGCAACCAGATTAACTGAATCTGTTGAAATTCTCTCAAATTACAGAGTAGTGCTTTGGTTTTGGACATCAGAGGCTTTTAGTCTTTCTTCAGGTTCCGAGTAAAGTGTGATAAAGAGGAGGCCCTTATTCCACAAAAGAATAAAATATGTTAAGGGCTGTTAAATTGTATTCTACCTCTTCTCCTAGCCTCTTTCAAAAGAAGAGGTAAGACATCTGGCGTCAAGAAGAATAAATGCAATACCATTAAAGAATGATAAACAGAATCAGAGCCAGAGAAGGTAGCAGGAAGACAATGTACTAACCACTGAGACAATTGTAGTTGTTCTGATCTTAACATGCAAACTGGCACAAAGCCTCTTGGCAGCAAGGCAAAAGGAAAATATGTTCAATGATATAGTCCTGCTATCGGAAAAAAAGGAAGCACTCTGATTTTTTGGAAGGATAAAGCTTTATGTGGGACCATATATAAAAGCACCCAATTTTTTTACATTTCCTTAATAGACAATGTCCTTGGCAAGCAATTGGGGTTATGCAATATAAAATATAGATGACCTTTGACTTTTTCATCTTTAGTTCTCATATTGCCTCCACCTCTGAGGCAGCTAGTTTAGCTTTCAATCTGTTCCATCTATTGCCATCGTTCTAGTCTGTGCTCTTGACCCCTACTAATGAGGTTACAATTAACACCCCATTGGTCTCCTTGCATCTGTTTCTCCTGTTCACCAGTTTACCTTTTACATTGCCACCAGAAGGATGTTCCTAAACCAATATGCTCAGCAAGTCACAGAAGAGTTCAAAAACCATTAGCTACTCCTAGCAACCTCTAGAGGAAGTCCAAACTTTTCGGATGCCTTATAATCTGATTATATGCCACATTTTATAAACTATTACTCCCCATTCCTAACCTTCCAACCCAACTATCTTTCTCATCAGTCTCTTGACTACGTCACGGTCCTTCCTCTTTCTACTCCTTTGCTCCCATGGTTTCTCTGTCCTGAAATCCCCTCCCCCTCTCCTAACCACCAACTCCTTACCAACTATCCAAGTCTTAACTCTCCTTTAAGGTCCAGCTCAGTTCTTCCTTGGAAGCCTTCCTACCAACTTGGGTTCATGTTTCTCTCTCTCTTCTTGTACCACCCTCTGTGCCAATGGATGTGTGTTCCATAGACCTCTGAGGGTTCCTGACCCTTTTGGGAGACCTGCAGGGTCAAAACCATTTTTATAATACTAAGATGTTATTTGCCTTTCTAACTGCATTATCATATGCAGTGATGGTGCAAAAGTCATGGTGGGTAAAACTGCCAGCACCTTAGCACAATTCCACATTGGCACCAGACTGGATGAGCAGGCATTCTTCACCACCACATGCTCACAGTGAAAAAAGCAAGTTGTCACTTCCTTTAAGAATGTTCTTGATGGAGCAGTAATAAGTACTAACTTTACTAAATCTTGAGTGTTGAGTAAACGTCTTTTTAATATTCTGTGGGAAGAAATGGAAGTACCCATTCAGCACTTCCGTTGCACATAGAAATATGATCATTGTCTCAAGGGAAAGGGATTGCAGGATTTTTGAGTTGTGTGTTAAAACTGCCTTTTTTTTTCTTTCTCACAGAATGCCATTTTTACTTGACAGATGACTGACACAAAATTTGGTTACACAGACGAATATTTAGCAGATACTTTCTCGAAAATGAACAACATGCAACTGTCATTTCAAGGAAAACAACTGACAACATTTACTGTTAGTGACAAAATACAAGTTTTCAACCAAATATTAGAATTTAGGACAATTAAATTCACCACTGTGAATTTGACAGCTTCCTAATAGTCAACGACTTTTCTGTTGAGATTGAAGGTAATGTTAACAAATGTGATTTTTTCATATCATATAATGAAATGAGTAAACATTTGTAAAATCTAAACTTAGTGAATCGATACCTCCCAACTGACCTAAGCATGGTGGCAAAAATCATGCTTGGGTGAAGGTCCCTTCAAAATGCAAGGCAAGTTTTTCATGTAGGGAAAATTCATTAATACAGTTTCAACATTCCACATTGCAACCAACCTTTATTAACTACCACTTGTTGAGTTTTATTGTGGAATCCAAGAAGAACATCCTCAATTATCTGAAAAGGCTTTAAAATATGCTTCCTTTTTCTGACCACTTGTCTATGTAAGACTGAATCATCTTCATGTACTTCAACCAAAACAATATATTGCAACTTTTAAGTGCAGAAGCAGATATAAGAATCCAGCTGTCTTTTCTTAAAGAGATCTGCAAAATGTACAAAAAATGACACCCTTCTTACTATAAGAGTTATTCTGCATATTTATATTAATGTGTATTGGTTGTATTTACATGAATACATATTTTTTAAATTTCTCAGTTTTAAGTTCTAATTAGTAGATATCAACAGATAAATCCACATTAAAAAGAAAACTCTGAGATCGATACTTTTCTATTTAGAGTGTGAAGCGTAAGAATATTAAAAATTTAGAACTGTTTTTTTATACCACTTTGACTCTTAATTTTACATCATGTTATAATAGTATAATACATATATGTCATGTATTTTTATGTACATATATCATCTTAATGGGAATATAACACTGAAGGAAAAAATACTTACTTTTAATCTATAACACCTAAGAAAGTGAGCCAACAGATTATTGAATTGACTTGAGGTAACACGTAAAAGTATTTAATAAAACCATTTTATTCAAGTTTTATAATTAGGTGGTAACAGACTAAATCTGTTTCAGAAAATTCACAACTCCATTCCATCCAAATGCAGTTGTCAGTTTCTATATTCTATTAACATTTTAAATTGTATTCTATTGAAGAAAAGTATTTCCCTCCTATCTTTGTACATGCAGTTCCCTCTTCCTAGAATCTCCTTTGCTCCCTTTCCTCTTCATGGAGATTTTCCCTCGCAGCTAGCTTAGGTTTACTCCTTATATGCTCACAGCACACCTTGTACTTCTCCTTAAATGTCACTTCTCACAACTTTAATTGTCAAGTTATTTGTGTAATTATTTGATTAATGTCTGTCTTTCTCACTGGAATATATGCCTCAAAGGGACATAGACTGTGCCATCCTTTTAGTGATATTTCCCAACAGTATCTGCTCAACAGGGCTATGGGAACATTAAATGGATAAATATTATTAAATAAATTAACTGAAATTAATTAAACCTTTATCCTGTGACATTCTGTAACATGGCAGATAAATTAACAGGGGAAGAAAATTCCATTACACATCACAGAAGAAATAAATAAATCTGATTCTTATTTTTAAAGGAATTATTTGGAGAACAGCTCAGTAGGTGGCAAAAGTGGTAATGGGAAGACTATGAGTCCAGGGAAGAGAGGTGGAGCCTACCTGAGGAGGTGAGCAATGGAGATGAGAAGTAAGCGACAGATTGAAGCTATAATTTATACTTAGAATTAGCAGACCCTGTTAATTAACTGGATGGGGCTGAGAGCGCCTCAGTTATCAACAGGGTGTCAAAGAGCCTCAGGTTTCTGGCTTGAGAAGCTGCAAGGATGATGATTACATTTATCAACATTCAGACAACTGAAAGAGAAAAAAGACTAGGAGGGAAAGACTAAGTCCCTGAGGTTTCTATGTGGCAGTATCAGCATGCAGGGCTGAGAGGAAAGATTTAAGAAAAGGATAAACTTGGGAGTTGTCAACATAGAGCTCGTCATGGAAGCTGAGGAAGTGAGTGTGAGAAGGAGAGAGAGTGAGAAAAGATGAGTGGGGCTCAGCTCTGAGGAATCTAAGGGATAGGAAGTGCTTGGGTGACATAGGGCAGGAAGTGAAACAGCAGAGAAGTGGCCAGAAAGAGAAATGGTCAATGTAAGATTATCTTTGATTTGCTTCTCCCTCACCCCCAACTCTCCTTTCCATATTCCCTGCTTCTGCCCAGTCCCCACTGGGACTATTATGGTCATCTCCTAACTGGACTGCCTGCATGTTGCTTCTCCCCCAGTTCATCATACGTCCTCCCACCAGAATACTCTCTCTGCAGTGGTGCTTTCCAACACAGTAGTCATGAGCCACACATGGCTACTGAAATTATATGAATAAGAATTAATAGAATTCAGTTCTTTGGCCTCAATAGCTGCATCACAAGTTGTCTCCATACCCAAGTGTGGTCAGTGGCTATCGTGTTAGCACAGAGACAGAACATTTCCACCGTGAGATAAAGTTCTGTTCGACAGCACTGCTACAGCGCTGCTTTCTCTCTTCAGCTCAAAAGCCCAAACTCTTTAGTCCAACATTTCTACATTCCACATTATCTTTCCAACATCCTCTCCTCTCACTTCCCAAGATAAGCTCTAGACTCAATGCAAACTGGGCACACCCCACTAATTTCCATCTTCATTGATATGTTCATGTAATGCTATTTGGACACCCTTCTGTAATAACCGTGATAGTTATGTATGAGCTCGGCTAGGCTATCGTACTCATTTATTATGCAATGAAACACTAATCAAGGTGTTGCTGTAAAGGTATTTTGTAGATGTGGTTAACATCCAGAATCAGGTGACTTTCAAGTAAAAGAGATTATTCTCCATTATCTGTGTGGGCGTTATCCAGAGGTCAGTCAAAAGAACTGGTAAAATCCTGATTGATCTAGATTCTGGCACAGATTTCAGTATCTACCAAAATGTAGTCTTCAAGGTTGAGCTATATACCACTTCCTTCAAAAATACAAACCTGATTTTATATATATATATACACACATATATGTACATGTACACATATATGTGTGTATATGTACACATATATGTGCATATATTTTTTTGGTAGCTAAACATGTATATGTACACATATATGTGTGTATATATGTATATATGTGTGTGGTGTGTGTGTGTATATACATATTTATAATTTTTTTTTTTGTAGAGATAAGGTCTTATTATGTTGCCCAGGCTGGTTTTGAACTCCTGAGCTCAAGCAATTCTCTTATCTAGCCCTCCCAAAATGCTAGGATTATAGGCATCCAGCCCAAACCTGATTTTTCTAAGGCAATGATTCTTAAACCTGGGTGTACATTATAGTCATCTTTTAAATGTTACATAAACACAGTCAGGTTCTACTAAGACCAAGATAAGCACATGAAAGTGGAGCTTGGGCCTTCATATTTCAAAAGCACGATCTAGGTAATTCTGATGCACAGCCAGGGGTGAGAACTACAGCCCTAACTGAATTCCTCTAGCACTTCCTAAGTGCCTAACAGAACTCATCAAACACTACACACTGCCTTACAGTCTTTCATTCAATCAACCAACCAGCATCAACTGCACAACTAACATTTGTCAGACAATAAGACAATGCAGGAGACTGAGGTGAACAGTCTGCTCACTCTTGGCCCTGTGGATAAATGCTGAGTTAGACTGCTTTGTATTTCTCTAAGCATATTGATTAATATATACTGAATGAAAATTTTACTCCAAAATTTAGTGAAGCTAATAGTGGCTTATATTCAGAATAGTACATAACTTAAATAGTCTATCTCTAGTTCATTGAAAATTATATAACATGTGTGAGTGCTCAACATATTTATTGACAGGTTGTGCTGTTGGTATTTTATAATATTGCTGGGTATGATTAATTCTCAACCTGTTGATAATTTGGTAGGTACTGAAGTGTCTGTAACTGTACTTTCTCAGGGGCACAAGTCATCAAGGCTCTTGCCTGATCTTCTAAGAATAGAACTAATTCCTGATGCCAACACACTCTGATTTCATTTGAAAGGGAATGATACAGGGTATGGCAGGGCTGAGTAACGTAGGGCTGTGGCCTTTTCAATCCTAGCTAGCCCTTTCCCTGTAATGTGCTTAGCCAACTACAAGCATCCATAAGTGTTAGGTAAGACTATTCACTATATTATTATGAACATCATTTTAAGATAGCTAAAATGTTTCTCAGTCACCATGCAGTCACTGAACAACACCCCAGTGAGGATATCTACTGCTGATCTTTCTGCTTTTTATATATGAGGAAACAGGTTCTAAAAGGAAAAGTGACTTGTCCACAGGGGCCTGAGAGCAGGGTTGCATGGAAAGATAGGGCTTCTAATTCTCTGGAGTCCATCTTATGTTCAACTTCCTAGGAGGGGAACCTTTAAAATGGCTTTCACCTACAAAAAAGGAAAATTAAAATAAGTAAAACACTTCCAAAGTCTCAGAAGTACCTCATCTAATTCACCTCTTTTAATCTTCTTCCTTCATATTTCACAGATAGTATATTTGCTTTTTAAAAACACTTAAGGCAGACGAAAGTACATGAAATGGTAGTGACACCATTAGCATCACTGAATGATCTGTCAAAATTTTCATTATTTGTTTTTATTTTAAGGAAGTCAGGAAAAAAATCTACAATTTTTTTCCACACATCCTCCTAAAATCAACACACACAAATTTGCAATCAAATTTTATTCCAGCTACAACTATGGTCTTGACTTGATATATTATAATACATGCTAACATCCTAAAGATCCATATTATTGGTTTGCCCATTATAATCAATGAAGATGCTGTTTGGGAGTTATTATAATCTGTCAGGTCATATTATTCTACATTTCGAAGAGTGACTCGGAAGAAGGAGCTGTAAATGCTTTTTCCTTTTCAAGGAGCCATTAAGAGTTTTCTGGGTAAAGGCATATTTATAGTTTCTTACCAGAGACAGACTTGAGGAATACATTTGAGACTCATAGTAAAAATGCACTTTATTATTATTTATTAAAATAAGGAAAGCTACAGTTAACTAATGGGACCTCAGAAATAAAAAGCTTTCAAATCATCTTTCCAAAGCCCTTCAGCCTTCCAAATTAATCAAGAGTTCAAAATACGGGAGGGATGGCAGAAACTGAAATCCCACTGGTCTCTCCTTTTCAATATTCTGGGAGTCTTGTGAATTCACATCGTGTGTACATTCCCACCAAGTTCTGTCTTTCTCTTTAAATTTTTATTACAACATTTTACATCCATGCTGCTTTTTAGGTCATGAGACAATGAGGTTATTTGCCAGCAAACTCTCAACTTTAACTCAATTATTTTGCTTCTGTGGCTTTCCTGGCCATTATTGTGATTATGCTTCTAGATGACTTATAATTAAATGAGTTCCATGGTAAATACTGATATCACATCTTTGTTCAGAATGCCCAGGCCTCCCTGCTTTCCTCACCCATGTTTTTGTCAAATTAATTTTGACATTCCCCAGATAACAGATAGCTTGCTGAATTTCAAATGTGATACTTTGTGGGGTGGGAATTCACAAGACATTTTACAGCTAAGGATTTCTGGAAATAGTGGAATAAAACCAGGTGGAATAAACACTGTTATATGGAGAAAGGAATTACATCATTTGGCTGCTGCTAATATGTTACATGAGGAAAAAAACAAAAAAGGAGCAATGCAGATACATTAACGAACTGCATAAAACTCAGTGGGGTGAGATGTCACAGAAACCTCCTTTTCCTTCATTCCCCACTTTCTATCAGTTACCAAGTCAATCAATTAGAAATTGCCAATTGCCATGTCCCACTGACATGGCCTGGTTCAGGCATTCATTATCTCCATGCTAGATTGTTATCCATTTCATCTGTATTTCATCTCCTCCAAGGTGTGAGGTATTTTAATTATGATAACGTCTTTCTACTGAAATGAAATCTAGTTGCTCATATATACCTCATGGGTCTTAATGCTACATTTTGCAATGCCATCCACCAATTACTCTTGACAAATAATGAAATGTTGCTGTCATGTTCTCACCTAAATATCAGCATCTTCCACTATGCGGATCATTCCCTCTCAACATGCTCCCCTTTAAAAGTCAGCACTCAGAATGGGAGGTAGCTTTACCAATACTGAGCAGGAAAAGCTGAGTATTTCCTTTAGTCTGGACACAGGTACAAATGCAACCTAGATTTTCATTAACCTTTTGACATTGTTATCACATGCTCAATTCACATGGAGCTTCATTAACCAAATATCCAGTCATTTCATGTGATCCATCATTATTCTCTGCTCTTATGCTCTTTACTTAAACAGCTGATTACTTAAACAGCTGATATTTATGAATTAGGGGCAGGAATTTACTTTAATTCATATTGATTTTTGTCTCCTCTAGAAATTGATTTTCATCCATTATTCCACAGTTTTAAGAACAATTGCCCAGATAAGCATGCTGTCACCAGGCACACATTTCATTTTGTACTTAAATACATTTTTTCCCACACATCTTGCTAAAATCAAAACACATAAAAATGTCTGTGGCGCTCTCCTATTCTGTCAGTCTAATAACCTCCATTAAAAAAAGTAATGTATTCATTTTGGGATGACTTACTTTATTGAACTCATCATGTTGGCTCCTAATGACCTTTTTTCTAATATTCACAAACCATCTCTTAAACATCTCAATCTGGAATATGGAGATTAGTGCTCCAGCTCCAGTGTCTCCATTTATGAGAATTTAGCCTATGCCCAACTTCTACCCTAACTTCACCCCTTTTGGAGAACTGTCACATTTGCCCCACTAGGTTCTGGCAGCTGTCCTAGTCCCTGTATCACCTCGAGACGACCGCTGCACTTCCCAAAGCAAATCTACAAGTGCTTTTAATACCCTGGTTAACTCATTTGGAACAATTATACTCCTTTCTAAAACATTCTTGGGCAGCATGAGCTTCTGTAGACTTCACCAGACCTTTAACCATTATCAATCTAAAGTTCACTTTCATTAGCAGAAAAGACAAAAGTAATATAGAAGCTAGTAAGCTGTTTTCTCATTCATCTCATACAGTTAAATTGACTTCCTTAAACTGTGGGCCAACCACTGCTTCTTCATCATCTCACATAACTCAAAAATCAATCAATCTCTCTGATCATGCTAAGCATTTTTTCACAAGTCTTGACTTACTGAGGGAGGACTTTCATTTTACACTCACGTTTTTAGGCTAAGAATGGAAAAAATAAGATTAGAGTGTTCAAGAGGATTATTAGTACAGAATGATCATTTGTTAGCCTTCTGAGTTAAATTGGCTTTAGCAGGTCTTGTCTGACTGGGCCCAGCAACTTAATCACCATTTATGACTGTTTCTCTGAGAAAATAACATTCTATATTCCAAAGAAGTGACTCTGAAAAAAATTTTAAATGACATCTTTGCATGTTGAACTGCTTCACTTTTGCTCATACTCCCCAATCCTAACAAATCCATGAATTTAGCTTTTGAATCAGCCACACAGAGCAAATAAATATTCCTCCATATTCAGACAAAAATGCACATTCCATCACCTTCTGTTCTTGAATGCACAAAAAGCTTTCAACCTTGAAATGCCATGTGAATTCCTACCATAGCAAATGGGCCAATTTAGCAATTCTTACTAGTCAGTTTATCTCTGATCTCATTTCCCCCTTTTCAGAGTCCTTTTGCCAAATGAATATTCCTTTGTTTGGTTTTCTTTTTTGGTTGAGTTTCTTTTCTTTTTTAGTTTGGCAAGCTTAGGGCCAAAGACACAAGGCAAAGTCATCATATTTCTTTGTTTATAGAAGGCAAAAGAGTGTAAGTCCAAGTGAAAAAATGTTTGACTTATTAAAATGCCTTATTCCCAGACTTTCTGATCCTGAAGATCTGGGAGTGTGTGGGGAGATCTTGGGACTTTAGTTGGGTTTCTGGGATTAGCCAGAAAGGTCTTGGATTGACCATAAAATAGACCAAAATATTTTTCAATAGCCCGAACACCAATTCAGTTGCTTCAGAAATAACCAAAACAAAGTCTGGACTGCTCAAGGAAAAAAAAAAAAAGGTGAAAATAGATCTTTGAACCCACTTTGAGACAAAACTTGCAAGCAAAAATTTGTAGACCTGTGGGCAGCTGGCTCTGATTCTCTCATACCTTTCACACCTCAGGGCAAAGAAGATTAATGTTCTTTTTCCCAAGTGCCACTTCCAGACCATTACTCCTCAATGTTCTTGGAAGAAAATTCATTTCAGGTCCATGTGAATAGAATACAACCCCAAAGCTTCCTAAAGTCTATCATTTCCAAATTCCCAGCTGCTGCTCTTGGTTCGCTGAAATTCTGATTCCGGGCTCACATGTTCTTCTCCACTATGCATCCAGAGACACGACATGACCAATGCACTCTGGTCCCTCAGTAGCATCACTTCTTACTGCCAATCACCTTCTCCCTTTCATGCAGTAATGCCATAGTCCTACCCTGGCCCTTGCCATCCTGAAAAATTCAAGAAGCATTTATTTAAGAAATATTCAAAAAGGACTTATTTAAGAATCCCTCTTTCTAACCACAACTATATCACCTATTCATTGCACAAGACCCCAGGGGCCCCTTGACTTTTTCTAATCAATCTGCAGACCCTCTTCTTTCTTCCCTTCCTTCCATCTTTAGGGCCACATTCCAGAGCTCACTGTTTCAGTGACATCTTGCCAATACTGTACACTCCATAATGCCCATCTACAAAGCCCCAACTCTGGCTGAAGGCTGCTATCTGCATTCTTGCTGTCTGAATGATGTTGGAGAAAGCCACACAGTAGGGCAGCGTGGTAGGACTATAAATTCAGGATCGTCAGCCCCACACAGGCCCTGGCCCCAGCCCAGAAAGCCTAGAACTTTTTCCAGGTTTCTCCAGTTAGCCTGCTCGCGCTCTCTCTCCAAATTGGTTAAATCAAACTGTATCTATTCTACACTTGCTCCCCAAAGCTGGACTTGAATGGGAAAAACATACAACCACCCAACCTTGACCATGATCACTACCCTTGAGTAGGCTTTCATCACTGCCAGCAATGACATTCCATTTCCCCAGTACATTCACTTTCCCACTCTTCCAGATGAGTGTCTCACCCCTTTCTCCTCTCTTCAGATCCCCTTTCCCTCAATCTTAGCTAATGCCTTGCTTTCCATTTCACTGGTAAATGAAAACCAATCAAGAAAAGGATTCAGCAATCTTCTACTATCAAATCTATTGAACTAATTTCACCTGTGTCCCAATAGGCTGGCTTTCCTCTTACTTCTAAGAAGGAACAGACCCTACAGTTATGGCCAATCCCTCCACTTACAGATGGGATTCCCTTCTTGCCCTCTCAGGGACATTATACCAGTAATTCTTCCCTCTCACTCTTGTGTCATCAGATTTTCTCTCCCTACTGAACTGCTCCCACTACCTGACAAACAGTAATTCCTGCCATCTTAAAACTCTCTTCACGGTAATCATCCTTCCAAGTACTACCCCTTTCTCTGTATTTCTTGCTTGGCAAAAAAAAAAAAAAAAAAAAAGTATATAATATTATATTAATATATAGTATATATATTTATATTATATTTATATATTTTTAACACACACCATCATATATTAACATCATTTAGACACATACACACACACACAGACACAAAAGTGTTACCTAAATTCTCTGTATCCAGTTCTTCTTCTTCCATTCTGTTTTGAATCCTTTCTAATAAGGTTTGGATTCTACCACTCAACGCAAACCCCTCCCATCACGGTCTTTTCCCTGTTGTTAAATACAATGGTCAATTCTGCATCATCATCAGAATTTGGTCATTCCTTCCTACTTTATACTTTCTTCACCTGGCTTCCAAAGCACTTCACTTTCCTCCCACCTCACTGGCTCCTCCTGGCTCAGCCTGTCCTGCCTGATTTTTCCTCATCTCTGTGACCTGTAAATACTGGTGCCCCCGGGCTCAGTCCAGCATCTCCTCTCTATTCTATCTCACTGCTTTCCTCGCTGCTCTCATTCAGTCCCATGGCTTTAAACATCACCTGTGTGCTGACAACTCTCAGATCGGGAGTTGGGTCCCCCTCTTTAACTCTTACTCCAGGTTCATATATCCCACTGTAAACTGACATCTCCACCTGAATGTCTCAAACTTTACATATCCAAAACAGAATTTTGATTTTTCTCCTGCACATCCTCTCCCTAAACTGCTCCTTCCACAGTCTTCTGGATCAAAAACTTGGAGTCATTCCTTGATTGCTCTTTCTCACATTTGATCTGTCAACAAATTCTATTGCTTCTACCCTCAGAATGTATTCAGAATTTGAGTATGTCTCTCTACCACCATAATAACACTCAGGACCAACCCACCACCATCTCTCCTTTGGATACCTGAGATAGTCTAACAGGTCTCTCTGCCCCTGCTGTGCTCCTCCATAATCTATTCTCAGGACAGTCCAAGGGATCCTATGAAAACAGGTCAGTTCAGGTTGCTCCTCTGCTCAAAATCTGCCAGTTTACTCTCCAAGGGCTCACCCTCAAATGACTTCCCAACTCAGAGTAAGACCAAAGTCTTTACAATGGCCTATGAAATCCTCATATCTATTATTTTCTCGATCTTTCTACTCCAGCCACAGTGTTCTTCCATTTCCTTAAATGTATCTAACCAACTCTCCTACCTCGAGCCCTCTGTTTATGCTGCTCCTTCTGCCGGGAAAGCTCTTCCTCCAGATTTCCAAAGCGCTTGCTCCAGCAGCACCTTGAGGTTTTTTCACTTGGCAACTTCTCAGTGAGATATTCCCTAAACACCCTACTTAAAACTGTCACCCCCCACTCCACATACACACACATAATCCCTACTTTTTCTCTAAAGGATTATCTCACATTTATTTTGTGTTTTATGTCTCCCCCATCAAAATGTTAGCTCCACAAGTGCAGGGATTTTTTTTTCTGTTTCTTCAACTAAAATAGTAGATATCGAATGAATATTTTAGTAAATTAATATTTTAACTCTTCCTTGGGATCACATGTGTTTGCATATGGTTGAAGATAATCAAATTGAATTTCAGGGAATCAAAAATATTTTCCTATAAAGGAGTATCTTCCCTCAAAAAGAGAGTCAGTTACACAAAATCTCAAAGGGGGATAATTACTCTTCAGACTTCCTTCTCTCTGTGTATCTATGATGCTTAATTAATGGGACATATATTTGTTCCCCTTTAATCTTCATCTTCCTGAGTCTATTTTTCTATTTAGCGTTTCTAAATCCTGTGGTTGCTCATCATCTTCCCTAATTTATCCTATTATAAACCTAATACTCTTTTGCCATCCCAAATTCTTATTACTTATTCCAAATTTCGTAGAGACTAAGCAATGAAAAACATCTTCAGTTGGCATGAGATCAGAGGCAGTAGGAATCTTCCAGCTTCTCAAAAGTCAGTAGGTTTATATATAAACCTTGAGTTCTAGAAAGGCTGGAAAATGGGGGTATTACTAGTCAGTCTCAGACCATAAAACATAATTCCTTGGCTTTCTCTTTCCTTCCTTGTGTTTTCATGTTGACCACAACCTGATTTCTATCCATGGCAGTATCTTCGCTTGCTGCAAGCAGATTCACCACTGCTAGATCAGAATCCTTTCCCACACCCCATCCTTCAGCCCATGTGTACTCAGGCAACTGGCCCATATGAGTTCCTGGGTCAGTGTCAGCTGAGTCAGGGTTTCTAGAAATAGCCTTGACCATTACTGCTCCCCCTACATCTCCAGTTATTTTTTTTCAACTCCTTGGGGCTTGGAATCAACCTGGGGTCTGATGGGCCAGCCCTGACTGCCCCTTAGATCTCCTTTGCTCTTAACCAGACCTGGGATTGGGCAAACTGGGGGGAAGTGTGGGATATCCTGCATGCAACCACATTGCAGAACAATATTTATCTGCTCCATCACCATGTGGACACCTCCCCATCCTCAGTTTGAATCACATGACCTATTTCTGCAGTCTCTACTTTTAAGACTGAACTCCACAAGGTTATCTGAGTCTCTGGTACTCAGTTCCCAGCCTCACTTTAACCGATTTCCTTCCCCAGAGTAATCATGCACCTAATCTATTTTCTTCCATGTACCCAAATGATAGTCACCATTCACATAGTTTCAGAACATCTGGCTATGCCACCATTTTCTTGACTACATCCTCCTTGAACTAACTGCTTTCAAGGTAACAATGGATGAGTTATGCTTATCAATATATTGAACAAATAATGTCAGAGACAATAACAATGTTGGAGAAAACAAAACAGTATGGGAAAAATGTTCATGATAAAATGTTAATGAAACAAGTTATCAAACTGATTTCATTGTGCTTAAACAAAAAACTGAACCAGGATTGAGACAGTTTCCCACCACAGCAAGATCATCAAGTTACTTTCTAATGTCAATATTTGCCGGGTCCCTTTTACCTGGACTCTCACCCACACACCCACCTTACCTTGAAGTGTGTCTACAACAGTTTCTAGTTTCAACACATTCCCAGCTCCTCATAAGCTTTGGGGTAGCAAGAACACATGCACCTTATGTTCACATCTCTGTTTATCACTCACCATTTTTGCATAGTTTGGCTAAACTTACTTGCCTCAGTCTGCAAAGTGGAGCAGGAGCTGGAGAAGAGCAACACAAATATGCAGGTGACAGGTAATCAATGGACAAACTCTGCAGCAAGCGAGAGAAGAAGCCACTGAAGATGCTGCCAAGAGCAAGGTAGGCTGTGGCCTCCAGGCCATGTGGGAGGTTCACAGCAGCATTTATTTCACTGTGATTTATGCACACTATATATACAGCAGTGCTGGCTTTACCCAACTAGTCACATTAGAGACACCTGAGCTGTGAAGGAAAACTTGAATGTGCTTATGATGCCAGCGACCAAGACTATTCAACTGGCAATGTTCTCTCAGGCCTCGTTTCAAAGGAAAGAAAAACAGAAATTCTGAAGGAAATGAACTAATAATGATAAGCATTTTAGTCTCCCTGTTAGCCAAACTCTATAAATACACCCCATTGTATAAAAACACTAGGCTCTTGATCCTTCTAAAATCTGAACTATTTGAGGATAAGGCCCAAGTAAACATGAACTAGGCTTTGCTTTATTTCGGTTCAACTCTGCAAACTGCAGTTGGACTTTCCAAAATGCCAGATGGAGAAAAATAGAATATCGATTTTTCAGCTTCTTTTATTCCTCTTTTCAGTCTTTTTTCAATTTTGCTTTGCCTTTGGATTCTTTCTGCTCCCAGGTGTGTACTGTGACACCCATTTCTGATTTTAAAATGTGGCTTGAATCAACTTACCTGATTTTGTCCTGGCATTTGCCTGCCTATACAATGGGAGCCACCCATTTTCATTGACGCTGTAAGCTTCTGCCTACAAAAAGAGCTGACCTTAAATATAATGCTTGATTCCCCTGGGCACCATATTCTCAAGGTACCACTTCTACACCTTCTGTTTGTTTACCATGGAGACAGCAGTTTATGTTTACTGTGGAACCGGGAGTACGCTGGTTAAGCTGATGCTAAGGAGAAAACACAAGCAGTTACACAAAGAAGTAGCCTTAATGAGCATCAGATGTGTGAAAATCTATGAAGCACAAGAAAATCCCAGATTCTCTCCTGAATATGTTATGAACCCAAAACTAGAGAAAGATAATAGGCAGGATATAGAAATCTGGTATCAACCACACGTACAGGACTATGTGATTAACAGTTTCAAATGCCATCACTGCAGTCTAACAATATGACTCACGGTAATTCTGTAAGCATGAGAGTGAAAAATAAAAAAGTGGGGATTTAGCCTAAGAATCTCCTTCCAGCTTGGGTGTTCTCAGATTCACTGTGAAAACAAGTCTTTCAATAAGGTAAATGTATTCTGTGAGCCTGGAGTTCCACCCCTGGTCGTTCTAGCTTAGACTAGCTGTCTTCTTCCACTTTGAAAAGGAAAGTGTGGTACTCAAGAAGTTAATGCTGAAGGTGGAGGAATATTATCGGTGTATCTGCCTTATCTGTGGCAACAACACAGCAGAGACTTGCCAGTCTGCAACACTGCAATACACTCAAGGTTGTTCCTGAGGAAAATACTTTTATTTTCACATAGGAAATTGGTGTGAACTATGTATAGGTTTACCAGGCGCACCAACACCTTGTTGCACACACTTTTTTTTAGATTAGACATGTTGCTTTATGAGTATCAACAAAAGGAGACAAAAACAAAACAACAAAAAAAAAGGCAGCTTCATGAGTGTCTACCAGTATTACACTCAAATGTGAAATGTCTGTGTCAATTCTGCTTTCGGTCTCTAACTGCAAAAGTCAGAAAAACCACAAAATTGCTCTGCTACTTTAAGATGCAGGAATATTGGTGGGCATTCACAATTTCCCTTTACCAGAAATCTTATTGAATATAATAGGAAAGTCGTTGAATACTACGTCTTTCTATTATATCCAGGTGATTTTCACAGTAGGCAATCTGCTAGTACACCACAGGAGTCCCACACTTTGAAATAAAACGGCATTGTGGATACAGTTTTATGTGCCATCCCTTTTCAGTCCAGAGCACTCTAGTTTCTTTACTCTTGGTTGAATTGACTAGGCAATCCATAAAGAGTGAGCAAGAACAGAAAAAGCACATAATGAGGTTTTTTTGGGTCTTTATCAATAATACAATTGGGCTCTGCCAATTACTAGAGTAGTGATTGTATGAGTTCCTGGGTCAGTGTCAGCTGAGTCAGGGTTTCTAGAAATAGCCTTGACCATTACTGCTCCCCCTACATCTCCAGTTATTTTTTTTCAACTCCTTGGGGCTTGGAATCAACCTGGGGTCTGATGGGCCAGCCCTGACTGCCCCTTAGATCTCCTTTGCTCTTAACCAGACCTGGGATTGGGCAAACTGGGGGGAAGTGTGGGATATCCTGCATGCAACCACGTTGCAGAACAATATTTATCTGCTCCATCACCATGTGGACACCTCCCCATCCTCAGTTTGAATCACACGACCTATTTCTGCAGTCTCTACTTCTAAGACTGAACTCTACAAGGTTATCTGCTATATCACACTTTGAAAATAAATTAGAAAAGATTTATGCATTCCTAAAGTGGTAGGCCATTTGCAACAGGGACAAAAATCAGGAAATGTAAGCAGATCCTGGCATGTTTCTCCTACACATTTGGTGCAATAATATGGTACATGAGTCACAGAAACACTTGTTCCCATCTCCCCCACCAAATGAGCCTAATATAAAAATCTATTTAGTATTAAGGATATTTTGCACAAGGCATCCTATGTGCTTAATTTTCTTTAAACAAGGCATTAATAAAATCACAGTAGCATCTAATAAGATTTTTAATTCCTTAAGGGTAGGAACCATGGCTAATCTTTAATCAGTCCAATTTAGTGGGAGCATTTAGCTCCCTTCCTGGTAGAAACAACCAACAGAATATTCCTAGCCCTACGAGATACATGTAGGTTGTATTACTGAAAGCTCCAGGATGAAAGGAAAAGTAGACTATGTTCGCTACCAGTGACTGGCACTGGTCGATGTACCTGTATATGCTTAGAGACTATTTTCCAGAGTTACTAACAACAGATACTGATAGCAATGGTATCAATGAATGGAACAGGAGTTTCAGAAACAAGATGCTATTTTATTACAAAATGAATTCCCATTTAAAATTACATGAACAATATGAAGAACAAACATATGGAGCATGATGCCGAGACAATCAAGTTCAGCAACCTATTCCCGAGAGACACCAGAGCTCTGAACGCACAGTCCCTGCCATAAGATCTATGTAGGATCTACAGCCACTGAAGGAATGCATTCCTAAAACACTTTTATGAGAAAGTTTTCATAAAATTTTCGTGAAAATCTCTTAGCTAGCAAATACAAATTTAAGATAAAGGAGTAGTACTCACAAACTCCGGGGTTCGAAAATCATGCTGACTTTCCAGTGATCCCAAATCGGGGATAATTGTCTGTCCAAGGTTTTCCAACACTAAAAACAAATGAATGAATATATAAACAAATGAAGCACGAACTTGCACTGGCTCACATAGTCCTTTACTTATAAATCAGCGGCACCGGGTTATTAGCATTTGTAGCGCATTGACGGGTTTATATTATTTAACCCTTTCAGCTATCAGAGATATTTAAAAATCTGTAGCAGCTGTTTCATCTATTGGATCTACCAGACTAAGCCAGGGTTGTAGAACACTAGGTCTTAAAATTCTCTAGGCAAGGTCTACCACTGAAAATTATGTAGCTGGTACACAGCAACCAAATGTTACAAAAGTCTAGCTAAGGAACACTTTAGTCTACTGACGTTCTTTGTGCTATTACACGTCAGGGTACTGCTGTAGAGTCCCTTTGTGGGTAGCAATTTTTTCTTTCCTATTTTTTTGAGACAAGGTCTCACTCTGTCACCCAGGCTGCAGTATGTGGCACAATCACAGCTCACTGCAGCCTAGACCTCCTGGGCTCAAGTGATCCTCCCACATCAGTCTCACAAGTGGCTGAGACCACAGGTGTGTATTACCATGCCTGGCTAATTTAAAAACATTAAAAAACTTTTTTTTTTTTTTGGTAGAGTTGGGGTATCCCTATGTTACCCAGGCTAATCAGTCTCGAACTCCTGGCCTCAAGCGATCCTCCTGTCTCAGCCTCTCAAAGTGCTGAGATGACAGGCATGAGCTACCATGCCTGGCTATTTTAAATCTGATAGAAATATAATGGGAGCCAGATAGAATTTACTTGGAGGTACATTAAAAAAAAAAAAAAGAAAAGAAACAGGTGAAATTAATTTTAATAACATAATTTAACCCATACTACCCTAATTATCATTTGAACATGTAATCAATGTAAAAAACTATTCATAAAATATTTTACCTTTTTTGTATTAAGTCTAGAAATCCAGTGTATTATTTTATACTCACAGCACATCTCAGTTCAGACTAGGCACATTTCAAAAGCCCAATAGCTGTTTGTGATTAGTGGCTACCATACTGGACAAGTGCAGTGTTAGAGGGATAGAGAACCAAATCCAGAAGGGAGGTCATTCTGCAAGATGCTCTAGTTCCATCTTGTCAACAAGTTACTGACATGAATAAAACGAATTGTTCCAGGTTAACAATCATTTGCAGCATGTGGTTCTGGATTGGATCCTGGTTTAAATCAACAAGATGTAAATAACTTTTTTTTTTTTTAAACGTGGAAAATTTGAATAGAATTTTGCTATGTAACAATGTTCTGAATAAATGTAAAGAGATATTCTTAAATATTTAAGTAAACTTAAAGATTTAATGTTTAATTAAGTTTAAATAAATATTCTCATTTATCAATAGGTTCAGCCTCTAACAAGTCAATGACATTAACTTGGGAGATCAAATTTAAAGAGCTCTAAAGGACATAACCACTAGCAATACAGGGTTTGTATTGCTAGATACAACTGGATCCTAACTTGGACAAACCAGCTATAAAGGACTTATTTTTCAAAACTGGAGAGTTTGAGTATGGAATAAGTATAAAACTATAAAAAAATTACTTTTGGCTGGGCATGATGACTCACACTTGTAAACCTAGCACTTTGGATGCCAAGGCAGGAGGAGTGCTTAAGCCCAGGAGTTTGAGACCAGCCTGGGCAATGTGGTGAGACATCTTTACAAAAACCGTTTTTATTAGCCAGGCGTGCTGGTTTGCACCTGTAGTCCCAGCTACTCAGGAGGCTGAGGTGGGAAGATTGCTTGAGCCTGGGAGGTTGAGGCTGCAGTGAGCTGTGATCATGCTGCTGCACTCTAGCCTTGGTGACAGAGCAAGATTCTGTCTCAAAAAGAAAAAAATATATAATGCTTTTAATTTTATTCTGTGTGATTTATCTTGGCTTTGTAGTGACTTTTAAAAATGCATACTATATTTTCCCTTAATCCATTTAAAGCTTTTATAGAAGAGAAGGCTGGGTTCCTACTGATCTAGAAAAATTCAGTGACCCAAAAGAAGAAATCTCAACATATATATAGGGCAGAATCAAAAGAGATCTCTACGTGATTGTTTACAAAACCAAAGTTTCAGTCAATAATTCAGCCAATTCAGTTACCAAATACTTAAGTTTGGCACCTCACTAAGAAATCTAATATTTGGATTCATTTTTTTTCTTTATTTTTGTTTTTTCGTTTTTGTTTTGTTTTGTTTTTTTGAGATAGAGTCTTCCTCTATTGCCCAGGCTGGAGTGCAGTGGCACAATCTGGGCTCACTGCAACCTCTGCCTCCCAGGTTCAAGCAATTCTCCTGCCTCAGCCTCCCAAGTAGCTGGGACTACAGGTGCGTGCCACCACACATGGCTAGTTTTTTTTTTTTTTGTATTTTTAGTAGAGAAGGGGTTTCACCATACTGGCCAGGCTGGTCTTGAACTCCTGACCTCATGATCTGCCTGTGTTGGCCTCCCAAAGTGCTGGGATTATAGATGAGAGTCACTGTTCCTGGCCTGGATTCAATTTTAGGTTCACACAGAATACGGGGGAAAAAATACCTCACATCTTTGTATACTTAAGAACTGAAAAGAAATGCCAGTAGAAATGACAGTACAATCAAGTGATTCTAACTCTTCTGAAAAACTGAGTTCATTAGAGGACACCCTATGTGTGAACCAAAGCAGAAACAGAAAACAGATGAGATGAGCAAAGGCTTGAAGAGCTGCAACCATTGCCAAAATTAAGGTGCTTGCCTCTGAGAACTCCTGGAGGGTTATAGTAATCACTGCACAGTCTGTTACACCAAGAGAGTTGTAACATACTAAACTGGTTATTATAGTATAACAGTTGTCCAAGATAATTACACTCCTACAGACCATCTTTAAAACTTGCTAAAATGTGCTTATATGCTAGGCTATGATAAGTGTGTTCTAAGTTGGTGTTGGGCAGCTTGCTTTACACTTGGAAGAAAAGACCTAATCTTTTTATAGTATTAAGACAGATGTTAAAGAAATTATATCCATGGTATTTATGATATTTTGGTTTTTGGCAGAACCAGCAAACAAGGAAATATAATACTGTGGGAGTTTTTTTTTTTTTACATCAGTATTATAAATCTGATGGAGTGACTTGGCACCTTATCTAGATTCCTAGATGATTAGATGCCCAATTTATCTGTTATCTAAGGTCAACAGACAGAGCTGCAAAAGTTGATTTTTTTTTCTTTTTTCTAAATGAAAGGACAAGCTTAAGAAAGTATACATTTTGCCTAAAGACAGAGGAGAAACAAGATTACCCAGATGTTCTATCCAATAAACGGTATCTATGGATTTATGAAAGAAATTAGAACTATTTATAGTTTTAGTTATTCTGCTGGTAATGGAAACTAATAGATTCACTGGTTAATGTCAATACAAAGAAAAAACTGTAAATCTGAGTGAATAAAAACAGAAATGGCTTTATTCAAACATCATCTAGGTAGAACAAAGCCACAGCTGTTGCTCTCATGACCAGACAGAGTGCTGGGAAGCGAATGATTGATGAGGCCACTACGATAATTATACTCCCACTACTGAGGGGCTCTAGTTACTGTTTGATATTCTCATTTATGGTAATCTAACACAACTGAAAAGTTCATTTCTCAGCAAAATAAAATAGTCAAAATGAAGGTGACTCTGAGAGCCTGTATTAAAATGAGCAGAATCAGGACAAAAGCCTAAAAGGCAAATATGTTAATTTCATTTCTTTCCTTATATAAATCATGTTTTTCTTAACGTAATATGTTGAAATGTATTTTTAGTACTGTCACTATGCCTCAGCCTTATACAGCAAAAGTACTATCTTCAGTGGCATCATGATTAGTTCATTTAATTTTGGCACTTGGAACAACAGTATTTGGGACCTCTTTGTTATCTGTTCATCAAAAGGCTGACTAGAAAACTAAAAACTAATTATTCTAATATGACAAAAACCTTGGTCTTGATATGTTAGTGGGATTTTGCATGGATGCACAATGAAAGTGCAGTTCAAAATCAGGTTCAACAAACATCAAAATCTACTTTATATTTTTGCACAGACACTGTTTTAAGGCCCTAGGGAAGCCAAAAAGAACCAGACAAGGTTCCGTTTTCTTGAAGAAAGAAAGCTGAGACATAATTAATGTTAATTTTAGTGTCATTTCTAAGTGCCACACTAGACAGATTTAAGAAGTACTGTAAGAATACTATCAATTGGATTACTATAGGTAAACATTGAATGATTGATGATTTCGGTCAAAAACAAAACACACTAAATAGCTACCTTTCCTAAATTCAATAGAATTAATTACATAACACTTAGTGAAAAAATAAAGAGCATACTTTAAAAATTTTTATCAATGCATTTAGTACAGTGAAATTGAAGCAATAAAGTCCTTGGTGGTACCAATTCTGACTTACTTAATAGTCCAAAATGAAGGGCCCAAAAGAAATTTCTAGAGGCCCAGTCATATTAATAATGCAACACTGGAAGCCTCAGCAGAAAGTTGCAGTTCACATGATTACTTGTCTACCAATTAGAAATGGAATAACTAACATCCATTGTCCCAATTGCAAAATAAAGAGAAAATCTATACAGCAAAGTTGTTTGAGACTTACATTAACTGGCCAAAAAAAGAGCCATTGTCTACAATTTTATAACTTAGACAATCCATTATCTATGAGAAAACACAAAATGATCTCAGGAAACTCATGGTTAAAACCCCAAATATCTAATATGTAGTGCCCTAGGAATAAAGATAATCAGAATTAGGCATCCACAATTTATCCAACTTAGCACTAAGCATGACAGGTGGCTGGGTCCAACAACTCATCTGTTATGGGGATTGGTTGCCATTAAAATTATCAGAGAGATAGTGAATATATACAGAGAGAGCAAGAAAAGTATACCAGGGCCTGGCACAAAGGGCACTGGGTATAGACTAAGGGGATTGATTGGGTTCAAGTTCTGATTCTGTAATTTATTAGCTGCATGATCCCTGGCAGTGCTTATTCTCAAGTATATTTATCTAAAGCTAGTGATAACATTACTTTCCCTGGTTATCTCACAAAGTTGGGCAAAGATACAAATGACAATTCACAAGCATGTTGTAAAAAAAAAAAATAAAGCACTATATAATACAAATTAAGTTCATGTAACAGACTCAATGATATGAAGAAACGTAAACAGAAATGTATCTAGTATTTTGTGCCTGGTACTTCTAAATATCTTATTTTATTTAATCCTGTTTTTGTCCCTGTTTTCACAGATGAAGAATAATTAAGTTTATTAGCTGCATGAAGTTAACCATGCAAAGTGACATAATGGGAATCTAAACCTGTCTGATTCCAAAATTACACATCCTTTAAAATACATTTGTCTCCTGAGCTGCTGTGAATCCAAGGAACTCCTGATGTTAGATATAAGTTGATAAGAAATTAAAATAGTATTTTATGTATAAATTTTAAAAATCAGCAACTAACTGCTTCAATATAGCCAGACTAATACAATTGGGAAAAAAGAAAAAAAAGAAAAAAACAATGTAGTGAAACTTATTTATATAGCATTCACAATTAGAACTAATGGGAAAGTTCCACAGGGTAAACAGAATATTCTGGCAAGTGGCTAAAGACATTCGTGTGCCAGGGATTGAGCTAGATGATGTAAGTACAGATACCAAGATAAGGAGGGTACAGAATCTAACCTCAGGAATTCTGTGATCTAGTCAATGTACACAACTAAAGAAATGCCGAAGGAATGGCCCGTATCACCTTGTGAATGAGGATATGTTCACATATCCAGATTGGGCAGGATGTCTAGAGATCTGCCACGCTGTCTCGTACCTGAAACTCTTCTTCCATTTGATAGCTACTTCTGAAAACCGGATCTCAGCATACATCTGATATTTGACCTGAACGCCAGCACTCACCAGTCATTATTCTAAAAGCAACCACATGGCTGTATCACTTGAAACCAGGAGTTCGAGACCAGCCTGGGCAATGTAGTGAAACCCTGTCTCTACAAAAAATGCAAAAATTAGCTGGGCATGGTGGCACATGCCTGTAATCCCAGTTACTCAGGAGGCTGAGGCACAAGAATCACTTGAACCAGGAGGTGGAGGTTGCAGTGAGCTGAGACCGCGCCACTGCACTCCAGCCTCCTGAGTGACAGAGACTCTGTTTCAAAAAATAAAAATAAATCCCAGCACTTTGGAAGGCCTAGACGGGTGGATCACGAGGTCAGGAGATCGAGACCATCCTGGCTAACACGGTGAAACCCCGTCTCTACTAAAAAAAAATACAAAAAAACTAGCCGGGCGATGTGGCGGTCGCCTGTAGTCCCAGTTACTCGGGAGGCTGAGGCAGGAGAATGGCGTAAACCCGGGAGGCGGAGCTTGCAGTGAGCTGAGATCCGGCCACTGCGCTCCAGCCCGGGCTACAGAGCCAGACTCCGTCTCAAAAAAAAAGAAAAAAAAAAAAAAAAAATTTAAAAGCGCCTGTAATCACAGCACTTTGGGAAGCCAGATGGACGGATCACTTGAGGTAAGGAGTTCGACACCAGCTTGGCTAAAGTGGTGAAACCCCATTTCTATTAAAAATAAAAAAATTAGCTAGCCGTGGTGGTACATGCCTGTAATGCTAGCTACTTTGGAGGCTGAGGCAGGATAATTGCTTGACCCAGGAAGCAGAGGTTGCAGTGAGCCAAAATTGGGCCCCTGCACCCCTGCACTCCAGCCTGGGCAACCGAGTAAGACTATCTCAAAAACAAAACAAAATAAACAAATAAAAAAAGAGAGTAAAAGCAACCACATACAGGGCCCACCATTTCCCGTCACTTCGTGCTTTCCAGATTGCTGGGCCTGCCCAGTCTCACTCCCCACATCACTTCAGCTGAGTCTATCCCTGCCCGCCTGCTCCTCCTGCATCATTCTCTGGTAGTCATAATTGTTCTAAGGGGTTCCAATATCTCTCTGGTCTCAGTTTAACAGGATTTGCTATATTTTGGTGAACAATGAGGTGAGAGAAATTCTATTTCCTATATTAGCAAGAGGTTGTAGGCTTGTAGAGTATAGGCCTTGTGATATTACAACAAGATTTTAAAATACAGCCACTCAGTCATTATTAATGCAAAGAATGTCAGTAATAAAACATAAAATACAAAGACAGAAGCGTCGCTTTCAAGAGCATGCTGGCTATGTATTGCTACACAGGACAATGGACTTGAGTTGTAAGAGTGCTACATGGTCTAGCCCTGAGGCTCAGGCACATCACTTAACGCTAAGTCTGTTTCCTCAGCAATAAAACGCAGATTATAATGCCTACATCAGAAGGTCACTGTGGAGAATAAGCTAACTGACATATATATGAAACTGATTTGAAGACTCTTAAGTACTATATAAATATTGGCTATCACTATTTTTCACTTCAATATTTAATACGTTTTATCATCCTTTGCCTCATTAGGCAACAATTTTTCCTTCTGACTTCCACCTTGACAATCCCTGTCCTTCATTCCCTTTTAAAATATTAAAATAAATTTAAGCATAGAAGGGGATAACATTAATTCAGCAAACATTTTTGAATAACTACAACGTTCTGGGCAATGTTGGTTACTTGTTTCTAATGAAAAGAAATGTCAATCAGGAAATGTCTGAATCTGGATGGATCAGTCTCTTACCCCAGTTTGTTACTGGCAAGTAAACTAAATGACTTAATATTTACATTAACAAAAAAAGTGGCAGTCTCTTCTAATCATTTCTAGAATGCAAATTCCAAATTCGAATTGATAGTTTTTGTTACAGTTCTCTTGTCTTTCCCATCTATCTTAAGGCAGAAGTTTTCCCTCCCTCCCTGCACCTAGCCCCCTTCTCAACAAAGATATTTCTACAATTATTCCCACTTCAGCTACTGTTTCTTAAAAAAAGAAGGAAAAAAAAGTCATTCATGAAGATGTAAACTTTGTCAGGGTAAGAACATTTTTTTACTCATGGCCAGGATCCAGTACTATACATTTGGAAATTCAGAAAATTAATAAATATTCTCTCTGCATTCCAGTAAAAATTGCTTTTCCTCAAAGGTTCCCCTTTGCTGTGCTACCCTTCTTGAATAATGCTATTATCATCAGTTCAATTCCCCAATCCAAAAGGGGGAGCCATTCTTAACCTTTCTCTTTCCTTCAATACCAATATTTTGGTAAGTCACTAAATTACAACCTTCTTAATTTCAACCTCATCTTAAGTATTTTCTACCTATCTGGAATGCACACTCCCATATCCCCTGTGTTACTCTTTCTTCAAATTTTTATTTCAATGTCACTGCTTATGTGCCAGGTTAAGTTACCTGCCTCCACTTCATGCTCCTATAGCACTAATTTGGATATCTACTAAAACCTGCCATATTATTATAGGTGGAGCCAAAAACTCAAGCATTGCATTATCGGCTATTAAAATACAGTATTCTGGTCAGGTGCAGTAGCTCACGCCTGTAATCCCAGCACTTTGGGAGGCCGAGATGAGTGGATCACAAGGTCAGGAGATCGAGACCATCCTGGCTAACATGGTGAAACCCCATCTCTACTAAAAATACAAAAAAAAAAAAAAAAAAAGATTAGCCAGGCATGGTGGCGGGCACCTGTAGTCCCAGCTACTCAGCAGGCTGAGGCAGGAGAATGGTGTGAACCCAGGAGGCGGAGCTTACAGTGAGCTGAGATTGCACCGCTGCACTGCAGCCTAGCGACAGAGATGCTGTCTCAAAAAAACTAAACTAAACTAAACTAAAGTAAAATACAGTATTTTTTCAGTTGGACATCCAGTTATAGGAAAAAGTTTTTTTTTTTGTTTTTTTTTTTAAGAGTGATTTTATAAGCAAAATTTGCAGCTCACATTGAACAGAATTCAAAATTATCACATGGTTACTTTTTGACAACTGCCCACCACTACAGAAGATAAAATCTGGGGAAAAGATAGGTGTTGATCCTTCTTATCACACTGTATGGTCATTGTTTTTCTTCTCCACTAGTCCATGAGCTCCTAGAGGGCAAGCCATTGTCTTATTCAACTCTATATTCCGAGAACCTGAAACAATACCTTCCATATAATAGATGCTCAATAAATGAGAAAATAAACAAATGATGAAATTAATTATAAATTTGTCACTCCAGTACAGTTACTAGTGCTCTTCAATTCCTCAAAATGTAATTGCTTAGATAATAAGAGAGTGCTTCTATTTCCAGAATCATACTGCATTGCACTATACTGTGACACACACACAAAGCAGACTAATAATATAGTTTCCCTTCAAGACCAAATACTCATCAAATATTTGGACAATATTTATAAAAAAAGGAGCCTCCCCTGCACTCTGCCCACTGCTCACTGTTCCAGCAACTCACCAAATAGGAACATGTTCTTACCAGCAGCACAAAACATTCCACAGCAGAACAAAAGGGGGAATGGACAATTCAGTGAGTTCTTGACGCTTCTCACCCTCCTACCTCTACCTTTAGTGACAACTGAAGATTTCTATCATCCACAAACAGCAATATTTCTGAGAAGAGTTTCAGCAAGCACAATTTCTCCACCTTGTAACATTTCCATGTTTGGTGTTGTTTCAGCTCAGCTTATAAACTCTTCCCCTATTCCCACAAGCCTCCTCTGCCCCAACAGTACGGCTCTAAAAATACATCTAGAAGTTAAACATGCGTCCTTCAGAAGAGCTGGAAACAACTATCACATTATTGATTCTCACACACAACTGCTTAATGCTTTAACCTAATGCTTTTATAGAAAAACTCAATGTACACTGCAAACCTACCAGATTCACCGTTAATTCATTAGTTGTCTTACCATCTTAAAAAATATTTATTGCAGTAACATAACATACAAGCATAAAGTTTGCCCCTTTAGCCATTTTAAACACATAATTTAGTGGCAATAATTACATTCACAATGTTGCACAGCCATCACCACTATTTCTAAAACATTTCTGATCACCCCAGAAACTCTAACCATTAAGCATGAATTTCCCATTTCTCCTACCCCTTTTCCCCAGGCCCTAGTTATCTCTAATCTTTTTTCTATCTCTATGAATTTGCCTATTTAATATATTATATAAATAGAGTTATACAATATTTGTCCTTTTGTTTCTGACTTATTTCACTTAGTATAATGTTTTCAAGGTATATCTAAGTTGTAGCATATATCAGAACTTTGTTCCTTTTTATGACGGAATAATATTTCATTGTACAGATATACTACACTGTGTTTACCCCATTCATCTGTGGATGGACACTGAGATTGTTTCCACCTTTTGGCTATTGTGAATAATGCTGCAATGGGCACTGTTATACAAGTATCTGAGTCCCTGTTTTCAATTCTTTTGGGTGTATATCTAGGATTTGGAATTGTGGATCATATAATTATGTTTGCTTTTTAAGGAATTGCCAAATTGTTTTCACAATGCCTGCACCATTTTACAGTCCTATCAGCAATGTATGAGGGTTCTAATTTCTCTACATACTCACCAACACTTATTATTTTGTGTGTTCTTATTTGATTTAAAAAAAAATAGCAGTCATCCCGGTAGGTGTAAAGTGGTATTGTGGTTTTGATTTTGACTTCCCTAATGGTGAATGCTGTTGAGCATTCCCTCATGTGCTATTAGATATCTGTACATATTCTTTGGAAAAACGTCAAAAATGCTCAAGTCCTTTGCCCATTTTCCAACTGAGTCTGTCTTTTTGTTGCGTTCAGGAGTTATTTATATATTCTGGACATTAAAGACTTATCAGATACCTGATTCCCAAATATTTCTCCCATTCTGAAGCTGCCTTCACTTCAATATCCTTTGATGCCCCAACATTTTTAATTTTGTCAAGTCCTGTTATCTATTTTTAATTTTTTGTTTATGTTTTTGATGTTATATCTAAGAATCCACTGCCAAATCCAAGGTCATAAAGATTTTCCTTTATGTTTTCTTTTGTTTGTTTATTTTTGAGATGGAGTTTCACTCTTGTTGCCCAGGCTGGAGTGCAATGGCGTGATCTCGGCTCACCACAATCTCTGCTTCCCAGGTTCAAGTGATTATCCTGCCTCAACCTCCTAAGTAGCTGGGATTACAGGCATGCACCACCATGCCCGGCTATTCCTTTACGTTTTCTTCATGAATTTAGCTCTTGTATTTGGGTTAATCCATTTTGAGTTAATTTCTGTCTATGACGTGAGGTGGGATTGAACTTTGTTCTTTTCGCATGTGGAAAGCCAGTTGTCGCAGCATCATTTATTGAAGAGACTCTTCTTTCCTCATTTCCAAAAAGCAGTTGGGCCATAAACATGTGGGTTTATTTCTGGACTCTTGATTCTATTCCATTGGTTTATATATCTATCTGTACCCAAGACTATACTATTTTGATTACTATAGCTTTGTCATTAAGTTTTGAAATCAGAACGCATGAATCCTCTGACTTCATTCTTTTTCAGAATTGTTTTGGCTATTTGGACCACTTGCAATCTCATATGAAATTGTGGATCTGCTTTTTCATTTCTGCAACTTTTAGCATTTAATAAACAGATTTTTTAAAACTTAGATTTACCATTAAAAATATATAGCTGAAGAGTAATGTTTTTGCCACTTTGGTATTTTAAAAGCCTGGCTTAGACAGCTAATATTCTATAAAAGACAAACAGTGTTAACTGTTCCAATAACATCTTGGAACACTACTACTGTTGCTTCACAGTCTAACTGGTTCAGATCTCCTAAGACCCTCAGGGCTCGCAGTTCAACACTATTCTGGGTTTGCAACTGGTTATGGCTTAGCTGAAACTTGGTTCTAGTCACTGACCTGTCAGTTCCCAGATGATAGTGATTGCACACGTCCTGGGGATAAAAGAAGACACCACTTTTAAATTCCTATTGTCTTTCACCTCAAAGCACATTTGAGTCATAACTTCATGCTTAACTTATCAGAGTAGGCCTGATTTCAAAACCAGTTTTTGCTGCCCAGAAGGAATGAGAACACAAAATGAAAGAGAGAAAAAAAAAAAAACGCTATAGGTTCACATGACCTTATCCAAAACCCGTGATGTCAAAACCTAGTGTTTCAGAATTTAGAATTTTTCAAAATAAAAAAAAAAAAAAAAAAAAAAAACTTTTACATGTATATATTGTCTCCATTACTAATGCATCCCCAGTGAAGTCTGGAACAGCACACCTTACCCAAACACATTCATATTTTGCAGCCAGATAATATAAATATTCATATGAGGGGGAGGACACTGAAAAATGTGCATAGTCTTGTGTTGGCTGAGGTCAGATATCTACATCAAATGAGTTCAGCTCTGTCAAATTTTATAACCAAATGAATTACCAGAAAATTTTTTTCAGCACTTTATGGATGTTTGAATTCTAAGGAATTGTGAACCTGTAACAACTAAGAATATATTCAGCATCCAATAACAGATTACACAAAACCTCAGTCTAGCTGCTTGTCATATACACACAGAGCAAAAAATTGGCCAATTACCTTCGAAGGAAAAACTAATTGGCTGGAAAAGGGAAAGACCCCATAGGGTCTCACTTCCTCTAATCATCTCACAGATTGAGTATTTACCAAATCAGTATTTCCCCCAGTGATCAGCTACAAATAAACTCTAACCCAGAAAGTAAATCCTAAATTTGGATAAAAGGAAAATCAGAATTGATATACCACTTTTAATTATCCAAATGAACAGAAAATAGTCATTAATAGCTAATATTAGCAAAGGTGCTGGGAATAAACACATATTGGCAGTGTGTGGTGGTATAAGCTTTCTGGATAGCAATTTGGTGAGTATAGCAAAAGTTTTAAAATTATTCATACCCAGCCGGGCGTGGTGGCTCACACCTGTAATCCCAGCACTTTGGGAGGCCGAGGCGGGTGGCTCACCTGAGGTCAAGAGTTTGAGACCAGCCTGACCAACATGGTGAAACCCTGTCTCTACTGGAAAAAATATAAAAATTAGCTGGGTGTGGTGGCAGGCAACTGTAATCTGAGCTACTCAGGAAGGTAAGGCAGGAGAATAGCTTGAACCCGGGAGGTGAAGGTTGCAGTGAGCTGAGATTGCACCACTGCACTCCAGTCTGGGAGACACAGTGAGACTATGTCTCAAAAAAATAAATAAAATAATTCATATCCTTTGATCTTATAATTCTACTTCTAGGAAATACTTGATTGCTTAAATCAGTTAGGATACAGCTATATGATTATATATAATATAATTATTTAAAATAATTTATAGAAGACTATTCATGACAGAAAATTTCAGCAATATATATCTCTATGTGAAAAAGTAGATTATAAAATGTTATACATTATAATATATACCCAAAAGAATTAAAAGTAGGAGCTCAAACAGATATTTGGACACCCGTGTTCATAGTAACATTTATAATAGCAATTCGAGTGTTCACTGACTGATGAATGGGTAACAAAACATATAATGGAGTATTATTCAGCTTTAAAAAGGAAGAAAATTCAAATATATGCTACAACATAATCTTGAGGACATCCGTCAGGTTAAGTAACATAAACCAGTCACAAAAGGACAAAGAATGTAGGATTCCACATATATGAGGTACTTAGAATAGTCATATTCACAGAAACAGAAAATAGAATGGAGGCTGCCAGGACAAGGGGAAATGGGGAGTTATTGTTTAATTGGTAGTTTCAGTAACAACCTTTTGCAAGATGCAAATGATTCTGGAGATGGATGGTGGTGATGGTTGCATAACAACGTGAATGTACTTAATGCTTTTAAGAGCTGAACTATACACTTAATGATTTAAATGGTAAGTTTTAGATTATGTGTATTTTACTACCACACACAAAAAAGTGTAGCTTTAAAAAAATAATCTTTTAGCTGTTGTAGGCTAGGCTGTACCAGGCAATAGGTGCTTTCTAACACTTAGATGGGTGAGCAGGAATGAGATCTGCTACATGCTCTGCTGTCCTTAGGGAGAGCTCTTGTGAGGCTTGGGTCCATAACGACCATCTGACAGGGGGAGGGCCTCTTGTGGTACTGGGGCTTTTATCATTTTACCTATACTTTAACTCTCCCCCTTGCCATGAACCATTTTCCAATAAACTGAAGGGTATATAATTTTAAAAACTGTATGTATTATATGATCTAAGACTTGTATGGGGGAAAAAATGTAAGCAAAAGGATAAGTAGTGGGATGTCAGGTGATCTTTATTATCTTAATACTTGATATTTTCCAAATGTTCTACAATGAACAACAAAAGACAAACACATCAAGAAGCATCCCAGTTTTAACATATCTACCCTCCACTGTGTCTTCCCCTCAAAAGAGGTTTGCTATACCTTGCCTTTCCCACTCAGTAAATGCCCCCAAATTCACCAAATTAACCAGACCAAAATTACCGACGTCATCCCTGACTCCTTTTCTTTATTCTCCCACATCCAATTTCTCAGTAAATCCCGTCCGCCAAATTTTCAAAACCTACCCAGAAGCCAGCTACGTTTCACCATTCCCATAGGGCTTCTATAGATAATACAGCTCACATTGAAGAGTGTGCAATAGATTCCAGTGTCTATTCTACAGCTAAGTCCTTTTCATATACAAATGCATTTCATTCTCACAACAATTCTGCAAGGTAAGAAAAGTACAACAGTTACCTTCATATCACTGATGAAGAGGCATGGAGAAGTCAGGTATTTTGCACAAGATCACACAGCTAATGAACAGTGGAATCAAAATTTGAACCCAGGAGCTCACAGGTTATGCTTTTAACCACTATATTACACTGCCCCCTCAGTCTTAGGTAGCGTTCTCTCCCACATTATTCAGCTCTCTGTTCAATATCCCCATCTCAGAGAGGTTGTCCCTGAAATCCTAATTTAAGCAGGCCCAGAGTAGAGCCACCATTCTGTTACCTTGCCCTGATGCACTTTCCTTTAGCACTTCATTAGTAATTACACATTAGGTATGTAAGTTCCATAAGAGTAGAGATCTCACGTTGTTCACGGCTGAATCCCAACCACCTAGGATAGTTCCGGGCCATGTTAGGCGCTCCACCATTAATCTGTTGAATGACTGACCAAATGAATGCATAACTAATATAAGGCTGGCTGCTGCAGTAAGACAGACCTGAATGCAAATCCCAGACCTACCACTTCCTAACCACGGGAGCTCAGATCATTCAACCTTCCCATCCCCCTCAGTGTCTGCACCTGGAAAATGGGACTAGTATTTCTCCCTCAGGGTTGTCTTGAAGATAAAATGAGTTGTGGCATGTAAAGTGTTTAGCCTGGTTACTTACACATAATAAACATTTGACAAACATTAGCTACTTGTATTGCAAATGAGAGGGGAAAAAAATGTCATGCTTAAGCCTGCCTGACGTTCTTTTCATTTTTAAAAGAGGGGTACACAGCTTTAGGAAGATCGCTGTTGAGAAATAAAGTTGCTGATGATAGTTTATTAATGTTACGTCACACTGAAGATACAGAAAACCGTACGTAAATTTGCTCTAATACTGAAAGTGGGGAGAACTCAAACACATTAGCTCTATCTAAATTCCATTTTTATGCATCCTCTGTTGTATTTCCAAATTACCCTCTACTTAAATCTTGAATGTATGGATATTTTTTAAGTCATCGGTTAAATAATGGACTGAAACAATAAAAATTCCTTCTGGATGGATGTTTTATTAGTTCAGGGTATTATTTTAGACCAAATATAACTGAATGCCTTTACGGTTAAGATTATTTTAATTCATATTCAAGTTGGGTGTGGTGATACGCACCTATAGTCCCAGCTACTCAGGAGGCTGAGACAGGAGGATTGCTTGACCCCAGGAGTTCAAGTCCAGCCTAGGCAACACGATGAGATCTCTCTTAAAAAAAGTATAAATAAATTCATATCCAGCCACCGCCCATTGTGCTGCCACTGCTCAGAGGTAAAACGATGAAAGGAGTCAAGAGCAACCCTATCAGTAGAAGCCTTATTCTTGTTCAGCCTTCCACAGCCCAGTAGCCTCAGGTAACTTTTCAGAAGCAGGACATCCAGATCGGCTCCCAGCCATTCTCTTACTGCTGAAGGGGTAGCAGCTGTGATGGCTTTTTTTTTTTTTTTTTTTTTTTTTTTGAGAAAGTCTTGCTCTGTTGCCAGGGCCAGGCTGTGCCAGGCGCTGGAGTGCAGTGACATAATCCTGGCTTACTGCAACCTCCGCCTCCCGGGTTCAAGCAATTCCCCTGTCTCAGCCTCCCAAGTAGCTGAGACTACAGGCGCATAATACAATGCCTGGCAATTTTTTTTTGTATTTTAGTAGAGATGGGGTTTCACCATGTTGGTGATCTCCTGACCTTGTGATTCGCCTACCTCGGCCTCCCAAAGTGCTGGGATTACAGGTGTGAGCCACCATGCCTGGCCTCAGTAGCCTTTTTACTGCAGTATTTCTCAACTCTGAATATACAACTTTTATAAGGGGCTTGAATCTATGTGTTTTCTCCACAAATAATCAACTCCTCATGTCTCTTCTTTCATTATACTTCGATAGTTGATTCTGTAACTTGAAATTATACTCAGTTGCCAGTTGGTAACTACTTCCTACTACTCTCCCCAGTAGATGGGGTGGGGCGTGGTGATGGATGGCAGGCAGGAACACTGCCTCCAAACTGGGAAGTTCTGTATTTAATAGGTCTGTGAAGGCCATTTCTTCTAGAATCCCAATGCAGACCTCAATCATGTGATTATATTCTCCAGGTGGCCAGGCGTAGCTAAGGAAATTCAAGCATTTTTACTCTAGAAAATATCACAATTTAGTTCTTTAGTTGAGATCTTACAAAATAAAGAGATTATCTGAATATAGCTAAATCATCTTAGAGATTCAAGCTACTTGAAATTTCTTAAATATGCACTTAACATGTTAATTATAGAAATAATAGAAATGACATATAACTCAGATTGCCCCTCCCTAGGGAGTAATAATCCTGAGGCTTATTCCAGGATTAAATGTCTTAAATTGCTGGTCCTTTGAGGTTTCATCTGAGGCCTGCTTCTGTCCTTGTCCTTTCCTTTCATGTTCCAAATTTATACAGGCATCAGACATTCACACATAATAACTATCATTTACTTAGCATGCAGGATGAGCTAAACATTCAAGTAGGTCTTAGATACATGAAAACAGTCACTAATGTATTTATGTGTGAAGGCTTTAGGTAAATAAAACATACCAGTGACCATCTGGGAAGAACAGATGCCTGCACAGGGCTGGGGGAGCCCAAGAAGAGAGCAGCCTGGCTGGGAGGTGGAGGAGGTAGCTGCTGTTGGACATCAGCAACAACACCCCTTTTAAAATAAAGGCCTTAGCAGCAGCCTCAGAAGCAAAAGTTTTTCTCTGACCTTCTCCTGCCTGCCTGTCTCTCAATTCCATTCTCCCCTGAGGCTGGCCACAGAAACTAGAAGGTGGGTCTAGAAGCCAGAATTCCTTTTGAGGGATTTTTTACAAAATTATACAGAAAGGTAGAGATAAAGAAATTCTGGCCAGAAGAATCTGGTCACAAAGTACTTATCTCTTCTCCATTGTTTGACGGTAGGTCATAAAATCCACATTCCAGAAAGTCTTACCCAGAAGGAAGGAATGCTGCTCAGAGAGGTCAAGAAGTGTCTTGAGGCCTTGCTGGGTTTCCTCACTCTGCCTATTCGCATTAGATCAGACCCTTTTTTCCAATTATGTTTCTACATGGCTGTCTATACTTTGTTGAATCTAAGCATAAAAATGGACAATTTCCCCTGTATCTTTGGGTCTTCATTCTGAAGGTTTCCATATCATCTAAAACCATGATCAAATAAATTTGTATGCCTTTTCTCCCATTAATCTGCCTCTTGTCAGTGATTTTCAGCAAACCTTCAGAAAGCCAAGGGGAAGTTTTCCTTTGGCCTTGACACCCCTAAACCATGTCCTGACAGATGCATAAGAGGAAGTAAGAGACAATCTAAAAGGTTGTTGTGATAGGAAAACCCAGCCTGGAATAACAGTGATGGTGGGAGTGGGGATAAACAGAAATAGATGGATTCCAGTGACATTAAGGTATTAGAATCAACAGGCCCTGCAGGCTGATTGGAAAGGAAGATGAGAAACGCTTAGACTACCAGTCCTGTCCGACTTTACCAGCAGGGTTCACTAAGTAAGAAGGGCCTTTTAAATCTAACTCTTCCTTCACTAGTTTCAGTAGGCAATCTTAGCTCCCATTATATAGACAGAGCAGAAAAAATAGATGCTATTACATGGAAACATTATATAACTGAATCAACCAAATTTTATTTATTCCTTCAACCAATAAACGTTTGTGGCACTCTTGCTAAACATGTTAGCATTGGGCAAGCTCTGGAAATACAGCAGTAACTAAGGACCTTGCCTTTCCCCACTCTGTCCTATCTACCCACTCCTCTTCATGGGAGTGGTGGCATATCCCCTCTGATCATAGCCCAAAGCCTCCTCCTAAGCCATGGCTCCCATTCCCACAAGACTTCTTGCTATATATTACACAGCACCTTTTACTGTGACTTCAACCTATGCTTCATTTTCACCTTTGTCAACATTTTTCATGTTCACATTTATTCCATCTTAAAAAAGTAAAAAGCCCCTCCTTAGGAAATGTAGCACTGTCAAAATGTTAAATGTGCCTACACTTTGACCTTGCAAATTCTACTTAATTCCTGTACACATTTGGAAAGATATAAATATGCATAAGCACGTTAAGATGTTGAGTATAACATTATGAGAGACACCAAAATTTCTAAGTAAAACTAAAATATCCAGACAACACTACAGCACAATAGAATAGTTTGTGTTTACTTTAGGGAGTAACATGCCTATAATGTACAGAACAAAAACACAAACTTTGGCAGACTACATAGCAATAAAGTCAATTTTTGTAATGTAAGTGTGTATGAGGGAGCGAGCGACAGCATATGTACGGAAAAATCTTGAAGGATACACCTCAAACTATTAACAGTGGCTATATATGAGAGAATGCAAATATGGAGATGATTCTCAGTTGTACTTTTTAATGTTTAGAATGTTTACAATGACTCATTGTAAAATATATTGCTTTGTAATCAGAATAAAACAATAAAGATAAAAGGTTATCAAAAAAGTTAAAACAACTTTAATCAGCCTTTCCACTGCACCTATTGCATTATAACATAGTCCTTACTACTACTGGTAAGGGTTAAAGTACGCTGGCACTCCTCTACCATGGACTCAGCCTCCATCAGTCACCAGCCGGCTCTAAGGTCCATAGTGACTTGCATGCTGCTCTTAAACCTAATGCCTGCTTTACATTTTTGCCTTACCTGACATCTCAATGAGCTTTGACATGGCTGTCCATGACTTCTTTTCGAAGACTCTCTCCTCTTGGTTTCATTCTCTTAGAGGGTCTTCCATTTCTCTGATTTCCTCCATTGGTGCCTCCTCCCTGACTGTGCCCTGACTTCTGAAACTATGCAGGGTTCCATCCAAGCCCTGCTCCTCTTTAATTTGTCTGCTGGCAACTGTTAACACATGCAGACTAAAGGTTCCAAATGCATTGCTCTATTTCAGTCATCTCTTCTGAGCCACAGATGCATGTATCCAACTGCCTATGCAACATCTTCTCTTGGATATGTCCCAGGCATCTTAGACTCTATATTCACACAGGACTTATGCTTCCCCCTCAACCACACACACACGCAAAGCTGTTCTTCAGTATTTCCTGTCTGCATAAATGGCACTCCCACTTATTTGGATGTTCAAGCCATCCTTGTCCATCCTTGACTAGCCTCCCTTCCGCATCCCCCATAGCCAAACATTCACTCTCCTATGGTGCTGAAGAGTTCTTGACTGTCTTCCTCTCTTCATCTCATCCTGCCAAGCTCCTCTCATCTGTTATTGAGACTGTTGCACCAACCTCCTGACCACCCACCTGCCAGCAACTTTCATCCCCTTTTAATCATTTACCTTTTCAGCAGCCCAAGTAACCTTTGAAAATAAAATTCTGACCCAGTACTTTTCTGCTTTAAATACTTTAATAGCTTCCCATTAGGAAACCACTTTCAAATTTAAGATAACAAACAGATGTTATTTCTGTAATGGGGAATGATATGGTTTGGTTGTTTGTCTCCTTCAAATCTCATGTCGAAATGTAATCCCAAATGTTGGATGCAGCATCTACTGGGAGGTAATGGATCATGGGGGTAGATCTCTCATGAATGGCTTAACACCATCCCCATGCTTATGAGTTCTTGCTCAGTTCACATGAGATCTGGCTGTTTTAAAAGTGTGGTATTCTCCTCTCTTGCTCTTCCTTTTGCTATGTGACACGCTGCCTCCCCTTCGGCCATGATTGTATGATCCCTGAGGCCCTCCTAGAAGCTGATGCCAACAGTGCACTTTGTGTATAGCCTGCAGAACTGTCAGCCCAAATAACCTTATTTTCTTTATAAATTACCCAGTCAGAGGTATTCCTTTATAGCAACACAAGAATGGAATAACATGGAAAAAAAATAAGATAAGACCAATGATTTTTAAAGAAGCCTGGTTAAAAAGAGACTACAAGCATCATGAGAACAGGAGCTGTACCTATTTAGTTTGCTGTAGAACCTCAGTAGTTATCCAGACTCTTTGCACACAGTTGACCCTAATACATATTTACTGAATGAATAAATACGGTAGGGTTGAGGAAGGTATATTTTTGTTCATTTTTTGGGCCTTGTTTTATAAGATTAAACTTGTATTCATATTACCTATTCACACACACACATACACATACACACATGTTGATGGAAAAGAGTGAAAGAAAAACACAGGAGGATCACTGATGGAGAGAGGCATAGGTGAAGGCATTAACATTTATCAGAAAGATGACAGATGGGAGAAGCAAAGATGAATGTAAACATGTGTTTATATATGCATTACATATAAAATATAATACATATATTTGTTATACTATATATACATATAAAACACATATATAATACAATTTACACGCACACAATGTATATGCACTTTTGGAGGGAGGGAGATAAAAGACGTTGAGGCAGTAGCCCCTGCAGGTTTCCTTTCCTTTCTGATTTAAGAAAATGATCTACTGAGAGGCCAAGAGGGTGTGGAGTAGAGGAAGGCAGTGAGAGCCTGAAACAGTTTCTACGATTGATAGGACAGCATCTGCTGACTCGGTGTGCCAGGCTCAGTTTCCATTCTGCTGGGTTTTTCTTCTGAGCTCTGTAAATATTCAAGACTCCAATTTTCTTTTTGGCTTCCTGTCCCTAAGGCAATGGTTTCCCAGAATCAGTGCAAGAATCAAACGTATAACAATAACTGGGGGAACTATGTAAAATGATTCCTACACCTTGACTGATGGAGATTTGGTGCTGGAATTGGTGAGGGGTTGGGTCCCATGTATGCGGCAATTTGTGAAGCACTGCCCTTTGGTCTGTAGGCCACAGGGTCACTGACCTCACAACCACATTTTCTCCTCAGTCATTGTACTGACCACAGCTGAGCACACTGGGTTAGTGATCAAACTCGTCACTCAAAGTCACGGTGACATGCCATGTCCACTTTGTCTTTCCATCCAGCTGAGAAGCAGCAACTTAGAAAAGAGAAAAAAAATATACAGAGATGGGCATATTATCTCTTCAAACATGGCTTTGATGGGAAGGACACATTTCCTGAAGGGTGCTCCCAGGATGGCCATCCCTGCCAGAGGGCAAAAGGGGAACAAATAGACCTCTTTCTCTATTAATCTTTCCTGTTCTTCTGTTCAAAACTAACATTTTATCTTGCTATTGAGAACATGAATCCAAGTGTGCTTTGGAGCTGAACTCTTACCAGCTGAAAATAGCCCAGAGGAAAAAAAAATTCACAATTTTTAACCTTTTAACAGCTCTTGTTCAGGAAATGTGGGTTGCAATTTTACTTGACTTTGAAAATGTCAGAATTACTGAGACTGACTAAAAAATACAAGGAGAAACTTAACTTCACATTTCTTCAATTGGCTGCCACAACTCTGTTTCCTATTCTGGTGTGCAGTTACACACAATTATCTCAGCCTCTTGGAAATAAATCTATGGGTAAAAAGAGATCTTAAAATCATTTTTCAATTCCCTAGTCTTATAGAACGGAAATAATGACAAGGCAGGATGCCCAGGATTAAAGAGTCTGTAGCAAATCTGGGAATGGAACCCAAGTGTCCTAACCACTGATCCGGGGCTTTCCACGTACTGGCCCCACAATGTAACAAAAGAATTACAGAAATGGGGACTCACAGATCACACAGATACTTGTTTCACAAGTGTGATCAAATGCCTTATAAGCAATTAAAAACTCATGTTGGTGAAACTTTATTTAAAGATGGAAGATTGAATATATGCATTTAGCTCTGTCCCCTCCTCAAGTACTACCAGAACATAAACCAATAAAGACAAAGAAAAAAGAGGAGGAGAGACAGTAACACAGTTTTGGGAGACATTGTGTTAGGCAAGCAGCAACTGACTTAGCCAACTGAGAAAGCTCAGTACTAAAATAGGAAAGCCTCAAAGCCATTTCATTTAAATTATCAGCCCTCAAGAGGCTGGCAGCACAGGCTCCTCTGGAAGTGGAACTGAAGGTAGGGCAGGAGAATGGTCAAAAGTCTGATTATTAAGGAGTTATTAAAAGTCTGTTTATAAAAGTCTGTTTATTAAAAGTCTGTTTATTAAGGGCTGAAGGTAGGGCAGGAGAATGGTCAAAAGTCTGTTTATCAAGATTCCCTTCCTCATGGCTTGAAGGCAAGTGGTTGCCTCCCAACCCCATCCTACCCAGGAAAAGACCTGAAATGTATTCTCTGGAAAGAGTGAACAGAGGCTCTTCAGACAGGAGGATACCAGGCACGGTTGAGGATGGGGATCTCATACTGAAAAGACAGATTACACAAACGATTACTGCTGAATGTTGAGACTCCCAGACTTCTACTTAGCTTTCTGACTGGTTACATATTTTCTCTTGGTCTGATTAACTTGGGGTGGGTGGGCGGGTGGAGGGGTGGCCTAAAATTACTAACGGAGTTTCCTAAACAGCCAGCCAGACATGTCACCCTAAAGTGAAGTGTATAATTGCCAAATGCCATCTACTACTACAGAACTTCCAGCTATCTTTCTAGATAGCTACTCAAAAATTAGAGGGGACAAGACTTGCCAGACACTAACAGGGCATCTAACAGAGAAACAGCAAAGCAACTTGGTGAAGAGGGAAAAATCACATGAAAAAGAAGCTTAAAACAAACAACAAAAACCTCCTGCATCATCAGAGATCTGAGAAAAGTGCATACATGAAATAAGGACAAGATGTTACCAACGAGAGAGAGGGAGAAAGAGAAAAATAGTCAAAGAATAAAAAAAGAGCTTTTGGAAATTAAAATGATGGCAGAAATTGAAAACTCAACAGAAGGCTTGAAGGATAAAATTCAGGAAATGTTCAATAAAGTTAAGCAAAAAGAGGTGAAAATAGGAAACATGGAAAATTGGAGAACCAATTCAGGATAGTCAATATCCAAATAACAGATGTATTCATGGATTAGAGAAAATGGAAGGCATGTAAGTGTCAAAGAAATTTCCCCAAATTGAAAAGGATTAGGAATTAAAGAACACCTTTCTCCCACAACTGAAAACAAACTGAAGGACACTTCTTTCCCTTAAAAAGTGGAGTTAGGCCGGGCGCGGTGGCTCAAGCCTGTAATCCCAGCACTTTGGGAGGCCGAGACGGGCGGATCACGAGGTCAGGAGATTGAGACCATCCTGGCTAACATAGTGAAACCCCGTCTCTACTAAAACTACAAAAAACTAGCCCGGCGATGTGGCGGCGCCTGTAGTCCCAGCTACTTGGGAGGCTGAGGCAGGAGAATGGCATGAACCCGGGAGGCGGAGCTTGCAGTGAGCTGAGATCCGGCCACAGCACTCCAGCCTGGGTGACAGAGCGAGACTCCGTCTCAAAAAAAAAAAAAGTGGAGTTGGGGGTTGGGCACGGTGGCTCACACCTGTAATTTCAGCACTCTGGGGGCTAAGTGGGGAGGATCACTTAAGGCCTAGAGTTCCAGACCGGCCTAGGCAACACAGAGACCCTGTCTCTACAAAAAAGTTTAAAAATTAGCCAGGTGTGGTGCATGCATATAGTCTTAGCTACAAGGTGGAGGGTGGTTTGAGTGGGGAGGATAGCTTCAGCCAGGAGTTTGAGGATGGAATGAGCTATGATTGTGCTGCCTACTCCAACCTGGGCAACAGAGCGAGACCTTATCACTAAAAAATACATATAATAATTTTTTTTATTTTAAAAAAATGAATTGGGTGGGGCTTGCCATAGTGAAAGGGTCTACTGAGTTTCCACTATACTAATCATTATGGAATTTCTAACTACTTAGTTCAAAGAAAAAAGTCCACAAAATTTCAGAGTGGAAAAGTTTTTCATACAAAGGATCGTAAGTCAGAATAGCAGGAACTTTTCAAGAACAACTATTGAAAGTAGAAGGCTTCAAAATTCTGAGGGCAGATAATTTCCACCTTTGAATTATATACTTAGTCAAGCTATCAACTGAAAACCAGAGAAAAATACAAGCATTGTCAGACCCGCAAGTTTCAAAAAAATTTTCTGCCTTTAACCCTTTCTACATAAGACACTGCGAAACGTGCTCCACCAAAATAAAAGAGTAAACCAACAAAAAATAAGACATAAATTTAGGGCTCCTATACAAGAGAGGCAAAAGGAATCCTCAGAATGGTGGTGAAAAGGAATCCCTTGCTCGGCCAAGGTCTAAGGACCAACCTGGGCAGGGTGGAGGAGATCAGAAGGCTGTGGGAGGAATCTGCCAAAAAGGATGAATTTGACAGGATTCCATGCATGATTGATTACATTGAGAGGAGATTTACAATTGGGTAAAAGTGTGAGGTTGAATCATTCGTAACTATATGAAAAACTAATAAGATCAGTATCTGCTGTATAGTCTCCAGAGGAAAAGTAATCAAACTATATTATACAGCTCATCTGTGGAAAAGTATTACATAGTTATAATAAACACTGCATACTGATCTTACCAAAATTATAACACAATACAATTGAGGGAATGGGGTTGGGAAAGTTTGTGAGAGAAGGGAAGGGGGCTGGAGTAGGTGAAAAAGAGCTAAATACTTCTGCACCAATATATAATGCCTAAAAGTGAAAAACAGATAAATTATAATTTAAGTATGTTAACTAGAGATATAGAGGTAATTACTAAAAGAATCAGCTACAGTTAAAAGTCCTGGCCTCTGGGGAACAGAGAACACAAAAGGAGATGCAGCTGGTTTTCATAACAAACCTGCAACATTATTTAATTTTCAAGTTATGTAAACATTCTAACTACGCAAAACTTTGACAAAAATAAAAACTTTTTTTTTTCTTTTTTTTTGCCCTTAAAAAAGGCGGGGAGCTCATAGCATGAACACGTATAAACATAAGAATCACTGTTCTGGCACCTACTATATGCCAGGCACGTGCTAGATGCAGATTAAAAAAAAAAAAAAAAAAACAGAAAATGTCCCTTTTTAGGAAGCTTATATTCCACAATGAAAACTAAATATAAGTACTTTTAAAATAAATGACTCTGCTTGGAGATATGAAGGAAATAAACAAGTTGACATAGCAGAGACTAAGAGATGGAAGTATTTTGGGTAGGGTGGGTCAGAGGAGCCTCCCTGAGGGGTGATATCTGAGACCTGAAGTATGAGAAGGAGTTGGTTATGCAGGGCTAAAGAAAGAGCATGCAAGGAGAAAGAAAGAGCAAGGCAATGGTTCTGAAGCAGAAAGTATCCTGGTGTGGCCGAAATATGATCAAAGGTCGGTGTGACTGCAGGGCGGTGAAACAAGGAGAGGCTGGGGAACAAGTGAGGCTGACCAGGAGGCAGGAGCCATCATACCATGCACTGACAGGTAAACAATGGGATGGCACCACAGCATCACAGAGCATACTTCTGTGGCAGGAGTGGAAACAACAGACCCAGTCATTGGACTAATGTTGAAGTCTAGGAGATGAAGTTGGCCTAAGATGACAATAGTGGAGACAGAGAAGATATTCAAAATCATTTTGAAGGTAGAAGTACTGGCAGGAGAGGAAGGACAATAGAAGAGAAACCAAGGATGATATGCAGGTTTCTGACTTTGTAAATGGAAGGATGGTGGTACCATTTACTGAGATGGTGAAGACACAGAGTGGAGAGGCAGGATGGGGTAGACGGGACATAGAAGCAAATCAAGAGTTCCTCCCTGAACACGAGATTCCATCCAGCAGTGCTGTCAAGGAGAGAGGAGGGTACAGTGTCTAGAACTCAGAAGAGCTCAGTGCTGGAGATATATAGCTTGGAGAGTCAACAAATTAATGGTATTTAAAGCCCCTGGAATAGATGAGCATGGAGACACAAGAGGTATTGCTTAAACCACAGCATGAAGAATTCTCCACATTCCCAGGTGGCCAAGTAATGAAAGAAATGCCAGTAAAGGATCAAGAAATGGCCAGTAGCGAAAGGGGAAGGCCAAGTTAGAAGGTAATTTCAAGAAGGCAATAGAAAACTGCTTAAAGCCACTCAGAGATCTAGTAAGATAGAAATGTATCTATTGGAAGCAGCAACACACAGATCTTGAATGACTCTGCCAAAATCAATTTCAGAAGAGTGATGGGAAAAGACACCACACTGTAACAGATTGAAAAATAAATGAGTAATGAAGAGGCCGTAGTACATGTAGGCAACATTTCAGAAGTTTCGCTTTAAAAGGAGACAGAGAGGCTGGGAATGGTGGCTCATGCCTGTAATCGCAGCACTTTGGGAGGCCAAGGCAGGTGGATCACAAGGTCAGGAGTTCAAGACCAGCCTGGCCAATGTGGTGAAACTCCGTCTCTACTAAAAATACAAAAATTAGCCAGTCGTGGGGGTGGGCGCCTGTAATCCCAGCTACTCGGGAGGCCGAGGCAGGGAACTGCTTGAACTCAGGAGTCAGAAGCTGCAGTGAGCCGAGATGGCGCCACTGTACCCCAGCCTGGGTGACAGAGCAAGACTCTGTCTCAAAAAAAAAAAAAGAAAAAATTAAAAAAATACAATAAAAGGAGACAGAGAAACAGGGTAAGAGATGGAGAGGGATCTAAAGGTCTAGAGAAAGGTGCTTGATTCTTTAGTATTTTTAACACAGGGATTCCAGAGTATTAATTTACTAACTCCTTCAGTTGTACAACTTAACAAGCACCAGATCAGTGTCCTTACAGAGCTTACAATCTATTGGGATAGACACAACAAACAAATATACTAATTTCAGGTGGAGATAAACGTTTTGAAGACAAAGCAGGTTAAGAGGACACAGAGTGGTCATAAAACTTAGTACAGGGGGCGGAGCAAGATGGCCGAATAGGAACAGCTCCAGTCTCCAACTCCCAGCGGGAGCGACACAGAAGACCGGTGATTTCTGCATCTTCAACTGAGGTACTGGGGTCATCTCACTAGGGAGTGCCGGACAATTGGTGCTGGTCAGTTGCTGCAGCCTGACCAGTGAGAGCTGAAGCAGGGCGAGGCATCACCTCACCTGGGAAGCGCAAGGGGAAGGGAATCCCTTTCCCTAGCCAGGGGAACTGAGACACACAACACCTGGAAAATCGGGTAACTCCCACCCCAATACCGCGCTCTAAGCAAACGGGCACACCAGAAGAATATATCCCTCACCTGGCCGGGAGGGTCTCACGGCCACGGAGCCTCCCTCATTGTTAACACAGTAGTCTGTGGCGATCTAACCGCAAGGCAGCAGCAAGGCTGAGGGAGGGGCGCCCGCCATTGCTGAGGCTTAAGTAGGTAAACAAAGCCGCTGGGAAGCTCGAACTGGGTGGAGCTCACAGCAGCTCAAGGAAACCTGCCTGTCTCTATAGACACC
>NW_016809173.1:698213-735791 GCF_001698545.2 Rhinopithecus bieti | reverse complement strand
GGAGGGGGGAGGGGGGAGGGATTGCACTGGGGAGTTATACACGATATAAATGATGAATTGATGGGTGCTGACGAGTTGATGGGTGCAGCACACCAACATGGCACAAATATATATATGTAACAAACCTGCACGTTATGTACATGTACCCTAGAACTTAAAGTATAATAATAATAAAAAATTAAAAAAAATTAAAAAAATAAAAAAAAAGAGGACACAGAGTAACAGTGACATTTTAGATAGACAAGTCAGGGGTGACAGCTCTGAGTAGGTGACATTCAAGTGAGAACTGAATGAAGTGCAGCAGCACGCATCCTAGATGAGAAAGGAGTTAGGAGGTGAGAGACGGTGGAGAGGACAATGAGAACAGTGGCCAGGCAAGGGGTGACATGTCAAGGGACAGGTGTGGCTAGAGCACAGTAAGAGACAGGCAGAGCAGGAAGAGAAGAGGATGGAGAGGTAGCAGAGACCTTACAGTACATGGCCAAGAGTTTGGATTTTATAGCTTGTAGAGAAGCCACTACAGACAGTATACAGGTGTAAAAGAGAAGGATCACTGTGACTGTTCTGTGAACTCAGACCAAGAGGTGCATGAATGGTGGCAGGAAGCGACTACAGGAGTCCTTGCAAAACTTAGTAGTGGCCTGGGCTCAGATTTAGGTGTGGGAGCAGGGGATTATGGGTGCTTGAATTTGAGAGTATGAGGTGTCACAGAAAGACAGGAATCAAGGTTGACTTCAGCTTTGGGGCCTGAGTGACTAGGTGGTATCACGGCAGAGGTTAGAACAATGGAGGAAGTATAGGCTCATGAAACAAATCAAGAATTTGGTTTTGGAAATGTTAAGGTCAACTCATCTACTAAACAACTAAGTGAAGAAGTAAAGCAGACAGCTGTAAAGCAAGGGAGAGGTAGGGAGTATACATAAGTATGTGGAAGTCATCCACATACAGATGTCGTTCAGGACCTTGCAAATAAATGAGATCCCTATGGAGTGGAGACCAGAAAGAGGGTCAGAGCACTAAGCCCTGGGTGCTCCAAAGTTTAGGGGCAAGAAGAGAAGGATCCAGCAGGAGAGACTGGGAAAGAACAAGTGAGCAGTGAGCAGAATTAAGATAAAGTAGCACCACGAAGCCAAATAAAAAAAGAATTTCAGGAAGCAGGGATGGTCAGCTGTGCCCCGTGCTGCTGAGATAAGCATGAGCTCCAAGAGAAATTCTGGGAGCCTCTGTGACTCATGATGAATGAACAATGCTCTGTGATAACATTCCTTACCCATAAGTGTATTGAGACCATTTAGTCACCCTCAGTTCATTTAGAACACTATGCCTCTGTTTCCAAGGAAGCCTCACCCCATGGCAAGCCTCCTTCAGGATTCTCCCAGGAAGCAACAGAAGAGATCCCTGTGCCTGTGAAATAGAAATGGCTCTAATGGGGAGGCATAAATAGGAAGCAGACCAATGCTCACAGCAAAGAACCCAATTTGTTGGGGCAGAATAGAACCATTCTATAAATTCCTACATTTTTCTGACTCACAGCATGTGAGAGGAAAATCAACAGCAATAAAGTTAGTATAACTCCCATTCTACTGATGAGGAAACTAGGGCACGAAGAGGTTAAGTGACTTGCCCAAAATCACACAGCTAGTAGGTAGGAAAGCCAAGATTCTCAAACCTAGGAATCAAAGGAAAAGAGCAAATTGTCAACTATTGTGCTTGGCTGCCTTCCCCAAATCAAATGTGTAGTTTCTGGGAGTCAGATCACAAAATTCTATCTGACACTATGACTTCTGATCAAAATTGGCCATCCTTTCTTCCATTTTAAAATATTTAATTGACAAAGATTGAATATATTCAAGGTATACAACGTGATTTGATATACATTGTGTAACAATTACCACAATCAAATTAACACACTGCATCACCATTCATACTGCACATTAGATCCCCAGAACTTAGTCATCTTTAACTTAAACTCTCTACCCTTTGACCAACATCTCCCATTTCCCACAACCCCCGGCAATCACTGTTCTTTTTTTTGTTTTGAGACGGAGTCTTGCTCTGTCGCCCAGGCTGAAGTGCAGTGGTGCAATCTTGGCTCACTGCAAGCTCTGCCTTCCAGGTTCACACCATTCTCCTGCCTCAGCCTCCCAAGTAGCTGGGACTACAGATGCCCGCCACCACGCCCAGGTAATATTTTTGTATTTTTAGTAGAGACGGGGTTTCACCATGTTAGCCAGGATGGTCTCGATCTCCTGACCTCGTGATCCGCCTGCCTCGGCCTCCCAAAGTGCTAGGATTACAGGCATGAGACACGGCACCCGGCCAATCACTGTTCTACTCTCTGCTTTTATGACTTTTTTAGATTTCACATGTAAGTGAGGTCAAACAGTATTTGTCTTTCTGTGTCTGGCTTATTTCACTTAGCATAACATCCCCCAGGTTCATCCATGTTGTCACAAATGGCAGGATTTCCTTCTTTTTTATGGCTGAATAACATTCCGCTGTATATATGCACCAAAATTTCTTTATCCATTCATCCATCAATGGATACTTAGGCTGTTTCCATATCTTGGCTATTGTGAATAATGCTGCAATGAATACAAAAGTGTGAATGTCTCTTCAAGATACTAAGATCATTCCCTTTGAGTATATACTCAGAAGTGGGACTGCAGGATTATGTGGTAGTTCTATTTTTGATTTTTTGTTTTTAGAATTGTCATACTGTTTTCCATAATGGCTGTGCAATTTATATTCCCAATGGTTTACAAGGATTCCCTTTTTTCCATACCATTGCCAACACTTTTTCTCATCGACTTATTGGTGTTTATTAAGAACTCTAAGGGAAGCTAAAGCCAGTCCTCTTTCACCAGCATGGTAAACGTTCATAGTTAATAATGTTTCTTCTGAATTCTCTACTTTTATGACATGAGAGGCCACATTCAGTGGAAAAACACAAGGACATCAGACACACTTGGATTTAAATTTTGGCTCCTCTCTCTAGTGAACGGGTAAATGTAAAAATCTGGTGAGAAAAAATTCTAATTTGCAGGGTAGTTATAAAAGTCTGATGACAGGACATAGATGAAAACATTGAAAATGGAGTCTTACATATTTAAAAAACCCTTTTTTCTCTCCTGCCCCTTCTCTTCCAGAATGCACTGCTGAGCATCTGAAGTTAGTGTGATAGAAGTTGGTTACTCATTAATAGTTTTGTTAAACTTTTCACCTACATAGCAGCAAAAAAAAAAAGAAAAGAAAAAAAACTCAAAAGGTGGTTCTTCAAATCTTCATGTTTTACTGTCACAAAAAATTTGCATCTTTAAACAATAAAAGTTATTTAATATAAAAATGTTTTATATTTACCTCCAACTAAATTGATTTGCTTTCTCTTGAAAGTTTCAGGAATATTTGTTTTAGGAAGATTTTCCATGATATATGGTGACTTGACTTCCACACTGCCACATTACCACTTGCTCTCCAATATGAAGGCTCTTAAAAATAATGCATGAAAGTATGACGACTTAAGATTTCAAAGAGGTTCTTCACATTTCAATTATTATTCTGTCCTGTTTGCACCATCTTAACATCTTGGGGGTCTACTCTACAATGTGGCCCAGTTGCAGTTTTAGTTTCAAAAAATTTTAACTGTGTATTTTCCACCCAAGAAAATTATTACTTTCCAGCATTTCAACAGTGAGTTCCTGGCCACCTGTAGGCTAAGCAGATACTAGCTGTGATCTTGCTTTTAGAGAAAAGTCTCTGGGACAGCTATAAGAGTAAATGTAAACAGTATAAATCTGAAAATATTTTCCAGTAAAACAGAACACTCGCCAAGGATGATCCTAAGTAAACTGCAATGACAGAAGATAGAGTTTTAAAAAATCATTTGAAAAGACAAAACATATTAATCCAAAGAAGCCAAAGGATTTAATTCAGCTATACTAACAGAATGTGGCTGCTTTAAAATATTACAGATTGGTGCAAAAGTAATTGCGCTTTTTGCTATTAAAAGTAATGACAATTACTTTTACTTTTGCACCAAATAATCCGTCCTTAAAATGTATATTTATAAAATAGCATAATTTACTTTTGCACCAAATAATAATTCAGTCCTTAAAATGTATTTTTATAAAATAGTATCATTTACTTCAGACAACTTTTTGTTGTTAGGTAATGCCACATACTCCCTTTTGTTATGCTATACACACTTGTATATTATTCGAAGGCCCCTGGATGTTGTACATACTCTGAGTAACATGTAAGGTCACTGAAATCTTGTTTTCATTATTTTGTCATCAAAATATCCTTGCCAAACTTTTTTTGCTAAAACTCTTTCTCCTGGAAGGCAGGGTATGAAGTCCTTCTTCCTTATAAGATCCTGGCCCACAGTACGGTGAGCCACAGACAGGTAAGAAATAACTTTTGCAGCCGGGCATAGTGGCTCTCACCTGTAATCCCCACACTTTGGGAGGCTGAGGCGGGTGGATCACTTGAGGTCAAGAGTTTGAGACCAGCCTGACCAACACAGCGAAACCGCAAAATATAAAAATTAGCAGGTTATGGTAGCATGCACCTGTAATTCCAGCTACTTGGAGGCGGAGGTTGCAGTGAGCTGAGATTGCACCACTGCACTCCAGCATGGGTGATGGAGTGAGACTGTCTCAACCAAAAAAAAAAAGAAATAACTTTTGCTTTCTGAAGTTGTTTTCTGAAGCATGCATATAGGAATGGATTATTTTCAGCAATCTATGTGGACTGAGGAATAAAAAGTTACAGAACTTCAACAAATAATATCTGAAACCCCACTACTGTTACAGAAATAATAAGAAAGACACAGGCCTGTTCTCCCGGAACTGACAGTCGGAGGGGAAAAGGAAGGAAGGATGCTGTTCAAATACGAAGGAAGGGGATCTTACCCAGGCTGGATGGGAGGTGAGCGTGAGGAGTCAGAAAAGGCCTCCTGGAGGCGGGAACATCACCTGAAGGATGAGGAGGTATCAATAAATACAATAGGCCAACATAAGGGTTGGTGTTAGGCTGCAGACAGAGCAGGAGGCGGCATCAGACCTGCCTCTGTAACAACAAGGACCTGACCTTGTGTAAGCCATTTGACCTTTTTTGCTCTCATTTTCCTTATCTATAATATGGGTTGGCCAGGATGTCAGTTAACCTTAACTCTTGCTGTGTATCAAAATCACCTGAGCGCCTTCTAAAAAGAATAGTCCCTTCCTCTGAAAGGTCATTTCAGGTGATGGGGCATCAGTGTTTCTTTCATGAACTCTCCAGATGATGCTAATCTGCAGCCAGGGCTGAGAACCACTGGATGAGATGAGCTCTCAAGGCCCTGACATCTTAGGTCTGTAGTTCACAACCCCTGGAGCACAATAACATCTTCTGGGAGCTTTTAGAAATCCCGTTGGAGGCTGCATTCCAGATAATTAAACCAGATCTTTGGAGGTGGCCTCAGGCGTCCGTCATTTTAAAGTTCCCAGACTGATGCCAAGCTACAACCAAGGTTGACAACCATTGTCCTAGGCCCTCCTAATACTTCAGTTCCCTATTATGGTCAATGAAGGATGGGAAAATTTAAAAGAAAACTACATTGAATTAAAAAGAAAACTAAAAGCCAAAGGCCACCGAAGGATCTTAAATGGGACTGTACCACACATGGATGTGTGCATCATTCATGTTTATGCATGACAGGTGGGAAATGCCCAATCCAAAATGCTCTCAGTTCTAAATTTAAGATTCAATGGAATACTTCTATAAAATGGCTCCATGGTGTGTTCTCTGCAATACTTAGTTAGAATTTGATTTGCATGGTTGACTGTAATATGAACATTACATTCCCTACCCACGAGGTTACTTAAATCCACTTACTAGGCAATGGTGAACTAAACAAACAGTAATTAGAAACACTCCAGACTACCTTTTAAATCTGTTGCTCAATTATGTTTTTCCTGCACCAAAGCCCATACACACAGCATGTCCACAAGCATCACAAAACCAAAGCCTCAGAAATATTTACACTAATAAGGGCATAAGCTACCTTTAGGCCTTCACACTGGATTCTGCAGGGAAGTAAGGGTTACTTTAGAAGAAGACTATTCATTACTGTTATTTCTCACATCTGGGTAAATAAAGCACTGCCCGCATGTGGTTGGAAGTCCCAGGTGAAAATGAACTCTCCAGCGGTCTGGAAATGAAGAATACCTCTGATAGACTGTCTCATTTCCTGAAATGAGTCAGAAGTGAAAGTAATTCTTCAGAAAAGAACATCTGCACTATGGCACAGCTTATAAAATAATGCCAGATGATACCTGTGGCTATGAAGATGGCCCCAGAGAAGAAGGGAGGGTCTGGGAACCAGCACCAGAGCCTCCGCATTGCACTTAATCTCAGGGCTGCCGCTGTTAGCTTGGAGGGCCTGCAAATCCAATGAGCTGCCAGGCGTCCTGGTCTCCACCATAAATCTTGATTAGCAGTCAGACTGCTCACATTCCATTAGAGAGCTGGCCCCTCGCCTATGGGTGGAAGCAGCCAGAAAGGATGCATGTGCTGCCCTGAGCACGGAAATAGCAATTCTTACAAGAAAATTGTTTTCCTTAACTAAAATAGTCTATACCCGTTAATGATTCAGACAGACCTTTCTTCCTAGGGAGGACTATGACCTAATGCTGCCAAGGAAAGCCCTTTCCCCTCCTATTATGCAGGAAGAAGAGGTATTGGCATGTGGTCAGGTACTGGAGGACAGGAAAGAATGAAATGCCTTTCACAACAACTCTAGTAAAGACCAATAAATAGGAAGGTGAAAAACAAAGACGGTTTTCACCAAGATCAGAGGCCAGTTCTTCTTCTTAGATAGCTCTTCATTATTCATTTCATCCTGGTTAAGTATATATGTACGTATTTTATTTATTTAACATTTGAGACAGGGTCTCACCCTGTCACCCAGACTGGAGTGCAGTGGTACAATCTCGGCTCACTACAGCCTCCACCTCTCAGGTCCAAGCAATTCTCCTGCCTCAGCCTCTCGGGTAGCTGGCATTACAGGCATATACCACCACATCTGGCTCATTTTTGTATTTTTGTAGAGACAGGGTTTCACCATGTTGGCCAGGCTGGTCTTGGACTCCTAACCTCAAGTGATCTGCCTGCCTTGGCCTCCCAAAGTGCTGGGATTACAGGCATGAGCCACTGTGCCCAGACCGGGGTTTTTAAAAGGAATCCAGCACTGCTGTTTGTAATGGAGTGGTGGGGGAACTGGAAACAATCTACATGCCCGTTAATAGATGATCAGGTAAATTGTAGTACGTACACAATGGAATACAATGTAGTTATTTAAAAGTCCAATCTGTGTGCAGATACAGAGATATCTGTATTCTCTCTGACACATTAATACATTAAAAAATGCACCTGGCCTTTGTATAGTAAACATTTGTGTAAATGTTTTTAAAGAATTTGCCTAAGAATAGGAGAGGGTTGGGAGAGAGTATTATTTTTCTTTTATACCCTTCAATATAGTTTTGACTTATCTTTTCATATACCTGTACCCTTCCCCTTTTAAAAATAGGCACTAAGTAAGTGGAGGGCTATTTCTGGTTTCTTCTTTATGCTAGCCTCTTCATACATACTTTAAAACAAGTGTTATTTTATTTTTTTGAGATGGGAGTCTTGCTCTGTTGCCCAGACTGGAGCACAGTGGCATGATCTCGGCTCACTGTAACCTCTGCCTCCCTGGTTCAAGCGATTCTCCTGCCTCACCCTCTCAAGTAGCTGGGATTACAGGTGCCTGCCACCATGCCTGGCTAGTGTTTACATTTTTAGTAGAGATGGAGTTTCACCACACTGGCCAGGCTGGTCTCAAACTCCTGACCTCAAGTGATCAGCCTGCCTTGGCCTCCCAAAGTGCTGGGATTACAGGTGTGAGCCACCATGCCTGGCTAGTAAGTGCTATTTTAAATAGATGTTATGGAATCGTAACTCCCCAAAAATCAGATGTCAAAGCCCTAACCCACAGTATCTCAAAATGTGGATTTGGAAAAGACAGGGTCTTTAAAGAGGTGATTAAGTTGAAAATGAGACTGAGCGTGTGCCCTAATCCAATCAGACTGATGTCCTTAAAAGAGAAATAAATTTGGACACGAGAAGATACCGGAGTGCATGCACGCAGGGGAAAGACCATGTGAGGATGCAGAAAAGGTGGTCGTTGGCAAGCCTCAGGAGAAACCAAATGTACTGACACCTTGACCTTGGGCTTCCTAGCCTCCAGAACTGTGAGAAAATAATGTCTGTTGTTTAATAACCCAATCTAAAGTATTCTGTCATGGCAGCCCCAGCAAACTAATATAACAGATAAACAGATGGATGATTCAATTCAATTAGCACAACATGGATACAGTCAACCATAAGAGTCTTCAACAGGTGAAAAGCCCACTAAGTCCACCATGATGCTGATGGTCTAATCTGCCTTTGAAGACACAGGAGTTGATGGAGCTTCTGACTAAATCATGTTCACCCTGTTAAGTGATTCAAGCCTGGACTTGAATGGGTTTCCCACCTCGTCATTTTTAACAAACTCCATAACTCAAAGAACTAGAGCCTCAGATACATACACACACACATTTGTTTTTTGAGACAGGATCTTGCTCTGTCACCCAGGCTGGAGTGCAGTGGCACAATCTTGACTCACGGCAACCTCCACTTCCTGGGCTCAAGCAATCCTCCTGCCTTAGCCTTTCAAGTAGCTCAAACTACAGATGCATGCTACCCTGCTCAGCTAATTTTTTAACGTTTTTGTAGAAATGAGGTCTCACTATACTACCAGGCTAAGCCTCACATATTTTATTTGTGACTTCTAAAAGCTTGGCTTATAGTCAAAAGGCTGATAACTAATGAAAGGGAAAGTGTCACAGTAATATTAATTCAATTTTTTAAAAAAAGACTTGGCACCAGTGTTTAAAACAAGTATGGAAAAACAAATGATATGCCATATTTATGGGCCAACTTAATCTTTTATGCTTTAATACATATGGTCCCAGACCACAATGCAATATATTTTTAAAAGTATGGTAATCCAGGGCTAAAATTTCTTTATGAAACCTTACAGATTTTTACAAATATATTAATCTTTTAAAACTGGAGTTTAGAAATCAGTGACAAAGAACCACAGACTTTGCCTACAGAATCTTTAGGCTATAAAGGCTTTACCTACAAACCTATCGTCTTTAACTTGCAAAGATTTGTAAGTGGGTCAAGATGCAGACACCTGAAAAGATCATGAACCAAAGATAAATATGTGGTATAGTCAGTTCAGGCTACAGACATTCAGAGGAAGGTGGAATCACTTTTGCCTTGAATGGCCGGGGGAAGTTTCACCAACGGTATAGGGTCTAAGTCAATCTGGGATTAGAAATAAAAGTTAAGGAGAAGTGATTTATGTTCAGGTCTGCCTTATTGCTGAGTATACTGTTCTAAAGGTGAGAACTGTGTCCCTAAGATCCTAACAGTGCCTGGCAAAAAATAGGCATCTGTCAGCTGGGGCAGGGAAATAGGTGAACACACAGCATGCTCATGTTAGGGTAGGTCTATACTGCAGGATTTTTGTAAGGAAGTTGCAGGACATAAGATTTAAAAAGTTGGAACCAACCTGTAGGTACACTGAGGTTTGGGCTTTATCACTACACAGTATAGAGTCTACGAAGATGTTTCTGAAGGAGAAAAGTACATGATGGGGCCAGCAGTGTTGTGCAGAATGGACTGGAGGTGGTAGAGAAATGACAAGAATCAGGAAGGTTAACTGGATGATCAGCTGGGTAAAGTCTCAGCTTCCTAATCTGTAAAATGGGCATCATACTACCTCTGTTCATAGGGCTGCTGTGCATATTAAATGGAATAAGGATGGTAAGGTACATAACACAAGGTTTGACAGTAAGCACTCAAGACATAATTGCTATCATTATTATTTACTATCATTATTTATTGTTATTATCATTATTTATTATTGTTCCACACTAAGATATAGAAGCAAACGAGCAAGAACAAATGTGAAGTGTGGAGCCAGGGGATGTAGGTCACCTCAGGGTCTCAAGTCCCTTACACAGAATGGTAAGGCTATCTATCTTTTTGGAAATGGAATGTGCTATATTTATTCCTTAGTTCTCCATAACTTCGTATTTCAATACAGTAGATCCAACACGGAAGGAACAGATGTCTGAAATGATCTTTAAAATTGAGACTACAAAATCAACTTTACGTTGCTTTTATATAAAAGTCACTATACAGACTAATGTCAATCAGTTTTGAAACACAAAATTAATGGATTCAGCTATAAATCCAAGAAAACCATTTTCATAATGAAAATGCCAATGCCTTAATTTAAGAATGGAATTGCCAACATAAAAGACTTACAGTCAATGAGGAATTGCTCCTTTCACTCATAAATGAAAGAGCCTGACAACCCTGAATTGTTTCTGAAACTCTGATTATCAGAAATTGTTGAGAATATAAGCTACAGGATTTTTCCAACTGCACAATTACCACTTGATATTGGAGCTCACAGCTTCAGACCAAATTTGGTGTGCTGGCTTTGTACATTCCTTTCTCTAATTCTTATTATCAGGGACCCAAGGTCTTATATTTAGTGTCATGATACAGCTATAAAGTTCAACTGAAGATAATAGCACTTTGTCTAATACAAAACAATGCTAACGTTTTTTTTTGTAAATTTGATCTTAGAAGATTTACTGTACCACAAAATAATTTTTTTTTATATTTACATAAATACGTATGTATCCACAATCAAGTTTCACCAACTAACCATTGGTAAAATTAATGTATCAGACGTCTGTGCTATTCTTACTCTCAATATTAATCATCTATTTCAAAACTTTACTCTTTGGTCCATGATAGGTTGCCATTACTACATCATTGGTGGGTGTATTACTTCTTAAAATTAATAAAAGCCAACCCCCAAAAAATTATACAAAGGGACTAAATAAGACAAAACTTATTACTTTTACCAGAGTCAACAGAAACTTTCCAAGAATCAAAGAGGCCAAGATGAAGAGAACAGTCAGCTGTCAAACCAATTAACAGGCCAAGGACAGAGAAGGATAAGGAATGCAACCTTGCCAGCATAATTTCCAGTTGACAGGCATTAGCCAAGACATACACGTATTCAACATTTGAATAACATCTTAAAAGGAAAGAGTAGAGCACAAAATCAGGAATCAAGACGTGGGAAGAAGAAAAAATGCCTTTAAGGAGAGAATAAAGCCTGAAGACAACATGCAGCAGGTAATGGGGCGACCAGCAGCTAAATCAAAAGACATGAGCTGTAACCCTGCTTTACACCTACCAAACTGGTTTCCTAGGTTTCCTTCCTAATGTTCCTTAACTTTTTTAAGTCTTAGAATCTTTAGCTGTAGGCTGGGTGCGGTGGCTCAAGCCTGTAATCCCAGCACTTTGGGAGGCCGAGAGGGGCGGATCACAAGGTCAGGAGATCGAGACCATCCTGGCTAATACGGTGAAACCCCGTCTCTACTAAAGAATACAAAAAACTAGCCGGGTGACAAGGCGGGCGCCTGTAGTCCCAGCTACTTGGGAGGCGGAGGCAGGAGAATGGCGTGAACCTGGGAGGCGGAGCTTGCAGTGAGCTGAGATCCAGCCACTGCACTCCAGCCTGGGCGACCGAGCCAGACTCCGTCTCAAATAAAAAAAATAAAAAAAAAAGAATCTTTAGCTGTAGTTTGAACAGGGAAGATGATATGATATCCAAAGGTCTCCTCCAGCTCTGATAATAGACTGGGAGTTTGTTTAGATGATGAACAGATACTTTTAAGTGGGGAAAAAATAGGCTACTTTTATTTCACAGTGACTTCAAGTTCACAAGAATGAAATTTCACGGAAGGAAGCCAAGCTGTCACCACACACAGTGAACACAGCCCTAAAGCATTTGTCAAATCAAGGCCTCTGAAATGAGTACAAACACCTGGATGGTGTGCATGTTACCTGCCACATAACCTCAGCCTCAGTCACAATCCCTTTGCCTCTGACCCTCCTTGGCTCTTCCCAGTTGGATACACTTACTTCTCAGCCCCCATTCTTCATGTAATCCTGCCAGAAGCAAGTTGTACACACATCTATAAAAAGTTAGGAGAGGTTTACGGTGAAACAGGCAATGGAAATCCTTGGTGCAGCTCCTAACCTTGAGAATAGCACAGTATGTAACAATTACCAGTATTCTAAAAGGACATTTTAGGCCAGGTAGGGTGGCTGACAACTGTAATCCCAGCATTTTGGAAGGCCAAGGTTAGAAGAATGCTTGAGGCCAGGAGTTTAAGATCAACCCAGGCAACAAAATGAGATCCCATCTCTCCAAAAAAAAAAAAAAAAAAAAAAAAAAAAAGCCCAGGCCAGGCATGATGGTTGTAGTCCCAGCTATTCAGGAGGCTGAGGGGAGAGAACACTTGAGCCCAGGAATTCAAAGTTGCAGTGATCGCACCACTGCACTCCAGCTTGGGTGACAGAGCAAGACCCTGTCTCTCAAAATAAAAATAAAAAGAGAACATCTTGTACTGGCCCCTGTTAGAATGCATTCCTCAGTAATTTCACTTCTCAAGAACTTCACAAAATAATGTGAAATATAGACAAATATTCATACCTACAAATCTTTCTCAATATTATTTATAACAGCCAAAAAATCTGATGCATGCTAGACCTGCAACAATCAAGTAAAAATTATGCAAATTATACCTCAAGTTAAGTTCCCCTCCTACATGATCCCACAGACCGTGTGCTTGCCCCTCTATGGGACTCAACTTGCCTACTAATTGACCATTTCCTCCAGCAGGTCCTGAAGGACAAACACCACGGTTTGTTCACTACTTTCACCACAAAGTGTAGCTTACAGTAAGCACAAACTAAATATCTGTTGAACGTCTTCTGGAAAACGCGTTTAAGTAAATTTTATGTGATAGAATGTTATTCAGCCATTAAATGTGGTTTGTGAAGCCTTCTTAAACATAGGGAGTGCTGATGATGAAAAGCTCTGGAAATGGATTGTGGTGGTGATTGCACAACACTGAATATACTTAATGCCACTGAATTGTACACTTAAAAATGGTTAAAATGCTTAATTTTATGTTATGTATACTTTACTCCAATAAAGGAGATAAACAGAGTGCTCACGAGGCAAGTTAAGTGAAAAGGCAGGATACCACATGTCTAAACCATATAAAACCACATTTGCATTTTTTTAAAAGGTGGGAAAGCAGCATACTAAAATATTCATGGTGGTTTATCTTTGAGGGGTAGTGTTGCGGTGATTTTTGGTTTATTTGCAGTTTTCTGTATTTTCCAAAATTTCTACAATGGCTCACATATAATATGTATAATCAGAAAAAGACATCAAGCAGCAGAAGCCAGGGATAGAAAGGTTTCCTTATCAGCAGGTCAAACCTTGCTATGATTCTTGATGTATTATACTTGTATAGTGCATATCATCTGTGCTTGCCTTCACAAAACATGCCATTTAAATGAAAACTGTACCTTTTAAAATTGAAATGTATTATTTAGCTTTTGCTCTGCCAGAAAGTATGCCTTTCAGATGTGACGTACCGTAAGTATGCTTTGCCCAGGCTGAGAAGCAGCAACTGATGGTTGTTTTAGACATACAAGTGACCAACTGGATCAAATGCACAGTTGTGCTCAGAGATGAAAGACTTTCAGAACCTGTGATGAGCCAGTCTGCAACACCTCAGAGACAGACATCCAAATGGCCTCAATAAACACTAAACTTGACACAGTTACAAACAAATTAAAAGCAAGTCCTTTGGAGTTACACAAACTCAGGACTGAAGTAACAGAGCCAGGACTACCACTTATCATGCATACCACTGTGAGTGTTCCTGGCCTCAGTTGTCCCACAAATAAATGGGGATAAAAACACTTCCCTCTTGGTTAAACAAGATGATGTTTGCAAATCAGAGCTGGAGGAAACCCTGAGCATGCTAACAGCAGTTGTCCAACCAATATCATTAACTTCCTTCCTTTCCCCTCTTTAGATCAAGTGTCCAATCCAGGATAGCAAGTGAAATGCTAAAAATGGCCCTCTAGGTATTTAATTCTCTTTGAAGCTATTGTGAATGGGAGTTCATCCATGATTTGGCTCTCTGTTTGTCTGTTACTGGTGTTTAAGAATGCTTGTGATTTTTGCACACTGATTTTGTATCCTGAGACTTTGCTGAAGTTGCTTATCAGCTTATTGGAAAAAACTGCTCTAAAGTTCATATGGAACCAAAAAAAAGCCTGCATTGCCAAGACAATCCTAAGCCAAAAGAACAAAGCTGGAGGCATCACGCTACCTGACTTCAAACTATACTACAAGGCTACAGTAACCAAAACAGCATGGTACTGGTACCAAAACAGAGATATAGACCAATGGAACAGAACAGAGTCCTCAGAAATAATACCACACATCTACAGCCATCTGATCTTTGACAAACCTGAGAGAAACAAGAAATGGGGAAAGGATTCCCTATTTAATAAATGGTGCTGGGAAAATTGGCTAGCCATAAGTAGAAAGCTGAAACTGGATCCTTTCCTTACTCCTTATACGAAGATTAATTCAAGATGGATTAGAGACTTAAATGTTAGACCTAATACCATAAAAACCCTAGAAGAAAATCTAGGTAGTACCATTCAGGACATAGGCATGGGCAAGGACTTCATGTCTAAAACACCAAAAGCAACGGCAGCAAAAGCCAAAATTGACAAATGGGATCTAATTAAACTAAAGAGCTTCTGCACAGCAAAAGAAACTACCATCAGAGTGAACAGGCAACCTACAGAATGGGAGAAAATTTTTGCAATCTACTCATCTGACAAAGGGCTAATATCCAGAATCTACAAAGAACTCAAACAAATATACAAGAAAAAAACAAACAACCCCATCAAAAAGTGGGCAAAGGATATGAACAGACATTTCTCAAAAGAAGACATTCATACAGCCAACAGACACATGAAAAAATGCTCATCATCACTCGCCATCAGAGAAATGCAAATCAAAACCACAATGAGATACCATCTCACACCAGTTAGAATGGCAATCATTAAAAAGTCAGGAAACAACAGGTGTTGGAGAGGATGTGGAGAAATAGGAACACTTTTACACTGTTGGTGGGATTGTAAACTAGTTCAACCATTATGGAAAACAGTATGGCAATTCCTCAAGGATCTAGAACTAGATGTACCATATGACCCAGCCATCCCACTACTGGGTATATACCCAAAGGATTATAAATTATTCTACTACAAAGACACATGCACACGTATGTTTATTGCGGCACTATTCACAATAGCAAAGACTTGGAATCAACCCAAATGTCCATCTGTGACAGACTGGATTAAGAAAATGTGGCACATATACACCATGGAATACTATGCAGCCATAAAAAAGGATGAGTTTGCGTCCTTTGTAGGGACATGGATGCAGCTGGAAACCATCATTCTTAGCAAACTATCACAAGAACAGAAAACCAAACACCGCATGTTCTCACTCATAGGTGGGAACTGAACAATGAGATCACTTGGACTCGGGAAGGGGAACATCACACACCGGGGCCTATTGTGGAGAGAGGGGAGGGAGCAGGGATCGCATTAGGAGATATACCTAATGTAAATGACAAGTTAATGGGTGCAGCACACCAACATGCACATGTATACACATGTAACAAACCTGCACATTGTGAACACGTACCCTAGAACTTAAAGTATAATAAAAAAATTAATTAATAAATAAAATAAAACAAAATGGCTCCCTACCTAGAACTAATAAAGTTAACATCACAGGAGAATGGGAAGATGTTCTGAATCCTTTTTGAGTTTCATTCCTCTGAAGCCCTCATCAGATGCAAACCAATTTTCCTGTTCTTTGTTCCTCGATAATTGGAAAATATTCTCTGTGTCCTTCACATACCTGGAAGCCTGATTTATCACCCTTAGGTTTCTTCTTCAAACCTTTCATTCACACCTGGCATGGTGGCTCATGCCTGTAATCATAACACTTTGGGAAGCCAAGGCTGGGGGATCACTGAAGGCCAGGATTTCAAGACCAGCCTGGGCAACACAGCAAGACACCCACATCTCTACAAAAAACAAACAAACAAACAAACAAAAACAGCCAGTTGCAGTAGCACATGCCTGCAGTCCTAGTTATGCAAGAAGCTGAAGCAAGAGGACTGCTTGAGCCCAAGAGTTTGAGGCTGCAGTGAGCCAACATGGCACCACTGCACTCCAGCCTGGGTGACAGAGCAAGAAACCTTGTCTCTAACAGAACAACAACAACAACAACAACAACAAACACTAAAAACTAAACACAAATGATAAAATCTTTCATTCCTTTAAACATATCGGTGGTTCCTCTCACTCCTCTCTGCAAGCTCTCCCTAAGTTCTGTTAGCTGGATGGCCTCTGAATCCCTCTGAGCAGGAATTGGCATAGCACAAGACTAGCACCTAATCCATGCATCCCAGAAAGCTTTGAAAAATACAACAAATTATTATGCTTCGGAAGGTTACTTGACTCTGACTGATGAGGGTGTGCAATGCCCCTGAAACAAACCCAAGTGTGACCCACAGTGCCCTCCAATTTGCTCCCATAACCTTTGTCCTTTGCTTTGCCTCACAATTTGCCAACATTGTTCAGCAAGCTGATCGAGTCTGAGATTGCATCAGATTCAACACTGCACCAAATCCCTCCCTTCAAAAAAGCAGCCCCTCTCTTTGCTAAAGATCTGCCTGCTTACTTCTTGATTAGCTCTTACTTGAGTGCCTCACTGGGCAAAGGAGGAAAGGAGCTGACAAAGCAAGGATAATGGAAATCTTCAGCTGTTTAAGGTTACCTTTGTGCAGGCTGAACTGCACAAACTGACTTCACTACCTTTGGGCTACAAAACTCAAGCTCTTTCTTCCAGTAAACATGTACTGAGAGCCTTGCGCCAAGTGCTCGGCATTCAAAAATCAGTCATTTTTTCCTTATGGAAGAAAAGAATATCAACAATTCTGCCACAGTGCAATACGTTCTAGAACAAAAGTATATACAAGGTTATTACAGCTTAACAGAGGGCAAAGAAGGACACTGAATCTGCCTGGGCAGGATTTGAGGAGTTGGATAATTCACACATCTCTTTCTTTACTCGCCACGGAGGAATGAATGAGCTGACCTACAGTGCCTGTGGGAGGCTAGTGCTGTTGTAGCCTTTTAATGCAGTCTATTTAATGCCATTGCCACTGAATTGCTTTGGTTGCTGTACATGCTTTCCTGTTCTCACATATTCACCTCTTACTTTACTTTCAAAATAGAACATATGGTGTTTCCATTCTCTCTCCAGTCTTTCAACCCCATCATGTTTCCTGCCCTGGAAAGTTGCTTTGACTATCAGAGAAGGAATACTATAATGGCTTAGCTGGAGCAAATAAAGAGGCAGGAATAAGCCTGTTTGCTGAAAGGAGCTGGAAAAGCGAGTGCAGAGCCATTATCATAAGTACCCATTGCAACCAGGCCCTCCATGGCTCCAGCAGGTGGGTACCTGCCCTGTGAATGCCCAGGGACATCCCTGCCAATTGCAGCTGGAGATATTTGTCTTTACATTAGTTTCTATCCTCTACATCTCACCTCATCCCTTTCCAGGGTGTATTTGTTAAAATCGTGGTTCTTAACCTTTTATAGCTCATGAAATCCTCTGAGAGAATCTAGTGAAATCCAATGACTCACTCCCCTGAAAAATTTTCAAAAGCACATAAATGCAAAATATTACATTCAACTTCTAGGGATACACAAACCCCTAAACCCTATACACAGAAACCAGGAAAAAGCATACTGTTTAGTTCAAAATCCTTGAGCTTGTACTATGTGCCAAGCACCACAGGGACACCACCTCAAACTTAATGCTTCACCATTCTGAATGATGGACTGTCCTCAAACATCCTGCCTTTGTTCCACGTAAAGTTTCTGCCTGGAACACTTGTCCCCATGTTCTCTGCCCAGGAAACATCTATTCAGTAGTTTAAGCATCACCTCTTAAATGAAAATAGAAACTTTATGAACCCATCACCCCAATCCACCCCTCCCCCAAGAAAGGCAAATTACTCCCCTCTTCCTGTCCCACCATTTTCTGAAGATATGTGAATAAGAGATCCTACAATATTTATTACTTTAATGCAGTCACATCCCTTTCTCTATCAGACTGTCAGCAACCTGAGGGCATGGACTGTAACTTAATCATCTCTTATTTCCAGCTCCTAGTATAAAGTCTCTATTCTGGAGGAAAACATTCCTTTGGGGGAAACAAACACAAAATCAGTTAATTTTAACATGAGTGTCGTAATGCTCAAACCTGATGAGTGATTTTTAAGCAAAATCTTAGGGGAGGAATGGCAATAAACTAGACAAAATTGGTGTGTTGCGGGGCACATTATTGGCAGGGGGACAACAAGGCATGCAGCAGAATCACAGTGTACAGAGAAGGCAGTAATTCAGGATTCATGGTGACTAAATAGGGAGACAGAAAACAGGTGTAAGAGGTGAGGAGAGAGAAGTAAACAGGAGTATGGGGTTAGAGGGCACCAAATGAGGTACAGGGAGCTTGGATATATCCGAGGTAGAAATCACTGAAGGATTTTTTTTCTCCCTTTTCTACTTAGAAAAGTAATGTGATTACTGTTAAAAATGGAGAAAAGGCAAGAAGACGACAAACTCATAACTCCATCATATAAAGACAACCATTATTGCTATTCTGTCATCCTTATGTGTTATGTTAATATGTATGCATGTGTATGTAACTGTGGTTTGTATTTTACTTCGATTTTGCTAAAATTAAGTATTTACTAGTAGCAGGCACTATACTGAATACACTACATGCATTATATCATTTCATCCTCAAAATAATTCCTAGTAATTCACAATTATTCATTGCAATCCATTTTAAGGAGGACAAAGTTAGGGGAAGGGCGTCCAACACCACATGACTAATATGTATTTAATAGCAGAACTGAGAGATTCCACACCAAGTTTTCTTCAAATACTTCAGTTTTTTTCTTTATTCTCACGTGTTTAACTTCTAAGTGAATTATTTTTTCCAATTTTCTCAGAAAAATCCCTTTGGGAATTTGATAAGCATTGTGATAAACCTAAAATAAACCTGGAAAAAAACCTGAATCCATTACTACATTATTTTCCCATATAGAGAGCAGATAAAACTCCTGGCATTCATTTCAACCTTTTTATAATCTTCACAAAGTTTGCAGTTTCCTTCATTGAAGGCTTGTAGGTTTAGGAGGGTGGCATATTCAGATATACGCTTTGAACAGATAAATCTGGCAACAGTATGAAGGAAGACAGATTTGAGGAGACGAGATTGGAGGGCTGAAACACAAACTAAGAGATGGCCACAGTCCAGGTGAGACACAAGAGCCTAGAACCAAAGCAGTGATGTGTGGTGGGGAGGGCAGGGAACTGCCTCAGGAAACATGGAAGGCAGAATTTAAAGGACATGGAGTAAAAAGAGGAAGCAGAGTGGTAGAGGAAAGAGAGGAAGTCAGGGAGAGTGGATGAACTGGGGATGCCATTCACAGAGAGGACACAGAAGGGATGCAATTTGTGGTGTGGGGTAGGAAATAACAAGTTCAACTGTGAACTAAATCACCGAAACCATCCCAAGTGCCTACTCTATGCTGAGTGCCTTGCTGAGTGCTGGAGAGTCTGTGGCACATCAGACTGGGGTGGCCCAAGGACGGGCAGACTGGGGTTAACAATGAGCAAGGAGACCAGGCTGGGCAGAGGGGTGCAGCCTGGTGGAGATGGCCTGGATGGGGCTCTGAAGCTCTAGGAACAGATCTGAAACTGCAAGTGTGAATGAGACTGCCCTCAGAAAACATGCAAGCAATGTGAGAACAGAAGCCAACCAAGGTTGGAGCTTGAATTAAAACAGTGTTTCAAGTTGAATGGAGGAAGCAGGCATGCCAAGAGAGGAATCGAAGTTATAATAACTCAATCCTGAGCCCATACTGCCCCTGGACTTCTTGGAAAGAATGATTTTTTTTTTTTTTAAATTCAAAGGTCACTGAGTCGATTTTAAACATTAAACAAAATTACACAAGAAGTCCATGATGAGGGCAAGAATTTGCATCTCCTGGCTGCCTGAGCTTTATCCACCAGCCATATGGAATTGATGATTAATATTCAGTAGGAAGTGAATGTATAATCATGTGCCTGCCATTCAAATGTGAAAAGAAATGTTTTCTGCTCAGTACACCCAATAATACATTAATATATCTTCAGTTTAAAATACATTTATGAATAATTTTATACATTTTATAAATTTCCTGGCAAGGATGATAATAGAACAATCTATTTTCACTGCTACATGAAACAAAAAAGAGGAATGAAAGGTTCAGTTAATCAAGGAATTTAATATGCTTTATAATAAATATCAAACAGTCATTACCTGGGCTATACAAAGGGTGGCTGAGGTCACAATATGATTATAATAGCAAGAGTTTGTGTCCATATATATTCTGTCAGTTACTTAAATTTGCATAAGAAGTTTCCTCTATGAATTTTTTTTACCACATTAGAAAGCTAGAAATCAAATTTGCTTGTCCTGATTTATATATGAGCAGCAATAATAAGATTTTATAATGATTAACAGTAGTAACAATCAAATAAACGGAAAACACTAATCTTTCCAAGGTACCGATGCAATGACAAACAGATGGATATGAAAATAAATTACCTGCACTGCCATATGTAGATGTTGTTTAGAATACCAGGAAAGCACCAGAATCTGAAATGATTACTGTGGCAGTGTTTGATGAGGCCAGGAAAAAAAAAAATGCTGTGAATTCTTCATCTTTTGTCATCTTTGTCAACAGTGTGTACCCATGTGTGGTGTATACACATGTGCATGTTCAATTTTGTGGCATCCTGATCATAAGGAGAGATGCAGTTACTTCAAGATCATAGGGAGAGGCTGGGTGTGGTGGATCACACGCCTGTAATCCCAGCACCTTGGGAGACCGAGGCGGGCAGATCACCTGAGGTCAGGAGTTCGAGACCAACCTGGCCACCATGGCAAAACCCTGTCTCTACTAAAATACAAAATTAGGTGGGGTGGTGGTACATGCCTGTAATCCCAGCTACTCGGGAGGGAGGCTGAGGCAGAATTGCTTGAACCCAGGAAGCAGAGGTTGCAGTGAACAGAGATCCTGCCACTGCACTCTGGCCTGTGTGAATGGGCAAGATTCAGTCTCAAGAAAAAAAAAAAAAGAAAGTCACAGGGAGAAACCTGGGGCCAGACAGAAATGTACAATCCATCCAGGAGGAGCTGATGGAGTCAGTTTCCCCTCTTAACAACCACTGCCACTAAAATATGTTTCCAGGGTTGTTGCATTAACTCTGTCATAGTCTACTAGTTGTAACTCCCAGGGTTCTCAGTGAGCAAATAGTTTTGTTTAAAAATGGCTTTGTTGGGAGGCCGAGACGGGCGGATCACGAGGTCAGGAGATCGAGACCATCCTGGCTAACACGGTGAAACCCCGTCTCTACTAAAAACTACAAAAAACTAGCCGGGCGAGGTGGCGGCGCATGTAGTCCCAGCTACCCGGCAGGCTGAGGCAGGAGAATGGCGGGAACCCGGGAGGCGGAGCTTGCAGTGAGCTGAGATCCGGCCACAACACTCTAGCTTGGGTGACAGAGCGAGACTGCGTCTCAAAAAAAAAAAAAAAAAAAAAAAATGCTTTGGGATGATTCTTGATAAATTAAGAATCCTATGATTCCATGATGCTTCCTTTAGGAATAATATCCAAGGAGTAATGTCCACTACAGTCTCCTTCAGCAACATTCCTATTTTTTATTTTTTTGAGATGTAGTCTCACTCTGTCACTAGGCTGGAGTGCAGTGGCACAATCTCAGCTCACTGCAACCTCTGCCTCCCGGGTTCAAGCAATTCTCCTGCCTCAGCCTCCCGAGTAGCTGGGACTACAGGTCCGCACCACCGTGGTCAGCTAATTTTTTGCTGTATTTTTAGTAGAGACGGGGTTTCACCATGTTGGCCAGGATGACATTCTTGCTTTTATTGAAGAAAAAAATTCCAAGGCAGAGGGAGAACGCTCTAATGATGGCTAATCTCTAAGTATTCAAAGGTGACCAAGATTAAGGGCCTCAAACATGTTAAACACTTAACAAATGTCAAAATAATAAAAGGGAAGAAAGGGGAGAGTATAAATGAATAAATGATAGATAACAAGATGCTATAAAATTAAGAACATTCTAGTAAACAGAAATAAAGTTGTGCTCAGTTTGATAATCTAGACAATGCAAAAATTATGAATTTTTTAGCATTTATAATGTAAGAGATATATGGAAAGTTTAAGTTAAAAACTAGCTTATTCTCATATTATAAAATATAGGAGGTAAAATTTTGAATCAAAGTTTGATGAGGGTTATTTAAAAATGTGATTTTGTTAGTGTCTTGACAGTAAAATGAAAGTATACAATTAAACAACAGAGCCAGGAAACTGCTCTTTTATTCATTCAAATATGCTGAATCTGTTTATGGAACTTAGCCATAATGTATACTTCTACTTCATTTTTAACAAACTAGGTATAATCTTATATATTTGTAATTCTGGGAAATTTTCAGAATCCATTTAATCACAAGTATCCATCCAACGAAAAAGTTTACTGTCACCATTTTATGTTCACTCCAAAGAGTGATAAACATTTGATTAGCTACATTTTAAAAAATCCAACCAAATTACCAAAACTAAATTGTACTTAACTGATTTTCCAATAAAACTTAGAATGTGACAAAGAGTTGGTCCTGTAAGTACAAGTAATTGTTAGTATCTATGAAGCCTTCAACAAACTGTCTGGTGCTCTGCAGTCCTATCTTCTGGGAGACAGAAAACAGGACTTTCTGTTTCTGTTTTGAAAAATTACCTTCACTAGGCCAAAGTTATGGATCTGGCAGACACTGCCTCCCCAGACAACGATGACCCACAACATCCCCATCCTCCTCGCCCCCTATTCCTTGACCCACCTTCAGGAGGTATGGACAACTGGGTTACAAAGTTGGGCTTTGTCCAGAATCCTGGAGTAGGCTTCCCCTGGCCCTCCAACTCAATTCATACTCTTTCTCTACTGCCTTCTCTCTGCAATCCAGCATCCACCAACCTCCTCATTCGTATGAATAGCGAACGTTTTTCTTTTTCTTTTGAGATGGAGTCTCGCTTTGTCACTAGGCTGGAGTGCAGTGGTGCAATCTTGGCTCACTGCAACCTCCGCCTCTCGGGTTCAAGTGATTCTTCTGCCTCAGCCTCCCAAGTAGCTGGGACTACAGACACATGCCACCACACCCAGCTAATTTTTGCATTTTTAATAGAGACGGGGTTTCACCGTGTTGGCCAGGATGGTCTCAATCTCTTGACTTCGTGATCCGCCCACCTTGCCCTCCCAAAGTGCTGGGATTACGGGTGTGAGCCACCACACTCAGCGGTGAACTTTCTTGATGAATGGTGAATTCAATGGTGATTTATAACATGGAGAGTTCTGAGGAGCTTTTGTAAATCTAAAGCATAAACCAAACACTTTCTAGCCTTGTTATAGCAGTTATTAATACACAATCATGACATCAGCAAGCTGGGAAGAATCTTGGATGTAATCTAAGCCTAAACTCCTCATTTTATAGATAGTGAACTATGATACTGGTGATCGTCTGCAACCAAAATAATAACTGACTCAAAGTAACCTGCACATTCATGTAACATCAGTGGAACATCTCAATTACACATTTTCATGTTTTGAGGCCTTAAATCCTTGCTGTAAGAGGTTGTTCATTTGAACCCAGGTTCTTAATGTTTGCATGTATCTTCTAGTTTACAGTCATGTGCAGATTTAGAAATATTTAAAAATTTCAAATCCTGTACTTCTTCCATAGACCCTGAATTCACATTTCATTGTTATTAGTGGCATCAACGTGCCTCTCATAAACTATTTAAAACAAGGAATAACTTTATACATTTAAGAATTCTGAATTCTATTTTCTGTTCTCTGCAACTGGATCAGCGGCAGGGGGCTTGGAGGGAGATGAGAAAAACAAGCTCTGGACTCCCACAGACTTCAGACATTATTAGGTGCTGTCATTTTCTCCATATATTCTCATTTTCTTCCAGTGACAATGTAATGCTTAAGAAATTAAACAAACATGATATTAAATAGCCTGAATTACAGAATGTTCCCTGCTCCCTGCAATGATCGTGATATACATCTCACTATTAACAAATTTCTCAGGAGAACAAGGGTGGACAGTTTAAAAAAAGCAGACATGATAAGCTTTTAATAAAACAATGTTATACCAGTATCTACATAGAGTAAGCAAGAAAAATTCAGTGATGATTTTTCTCCCCAAGGAAGTCTCAAAAGAAAGATATCCACATCCAGGTAAGTTGGGAACCATGACAATTCCCTGTTGTGTGAAGGTTTCCACAAATATTTAAAGCTGACTTAGAGAAAGACATTAATACAAGATTATATCCTTACCATAATTTGTCCCTTGGAGCCAACACATTTACATTTTGACTTAAAGTATGTTGATGACCAAAACCATTGTATACAAAATGTAAAGAAATGCAATACAAAAATTAAAATAAATGCTGTTCTCCCTAATACCTGCATACTGTTAACTCTGAGCCTTAGAAAAATGTGAGAACTGTTTTGGCTCAGTAGAAGGGTGCTCTGCTCCAACACTACAATGCTTTACAGACCCCGGGTAACAAAACTCCTTCACAGGGGTGAAATGAGTATTTAATGAGAACACTGGTTGTCAGCCAAATTTTAGCATGTGCCCTAAGAAACAACGGAGATACATCATTTCTTATAACAGTAACTGATAAAACAGTAGTTGAAAACAACAACAACAACAAAACACCACGACTTTTAAAAAAATGATTATGCTTCTTTGGGGATGCAGATATGTCTGTGTTTGGATTTTTCTGACCACTTTCCTGTAATATTTGCTTTAATAATTTCTTTCAACCCTTTACAACACCAGCTGTTATACTGAGGATAAATACAGGTCTCCAGGAGAGATGCTTCAAAGTATCTCACTTTATGGAACCACAAAAGCATCAAATCAGGCAGTTTGGTTGTTTAATCATAAATTGCTATTTTCCAACTGCTAAATCTTTTTGTGTGTGTGACAGAGTGTTCTGCCAGGTGAAACTGGCACTGTCACCAGCTTCTTTGTGTCACATAATGATTTATTGGAAATGAAAAGGCTGAAAAACATCCTGTGCCCTTCATTCTATGTTAAATTCATGGAAGATGTTCTTAAAGTCTACTTTTCAAGATCATAGTATTCTTTATATTAAATAACAATAATAAAGCCTAAGACTCACGAGGTGTTAGCTGAACAAGTAAAATGTCTGTTTGCAAATACTATATTGGAGAATGAACAGGTAAGAAGGAATAGAGTATAGGGTGTATTTTTGATCATCAATATTCTCTCAGAGGGCAGAAGGCTGTCTTTTCAACTTGTCAAGGGTTCAAGAAGGCTAAGTTTAAAACAGTAAGTTTTACCACAATTGAACAAACTCTACCACACACAGTGAATGGGACTATATCAACTTAAAAACATAGCCTTTAAAATTCCTCTCATTAGATGATGGAGGCTATGGCCCCTCCCCCTGAATCTAGGCAGCCTTTTGACTGCCTCATCCAAGGGTGCATGATGAGAAAGGTACTTGTGACTTGGAACGCTAAGTCTTTAAAGACCATGCATCTTCTGTCTTGTCCACTGGAATATTAGTCTCTGGGTCCTGTAGTAAGTCCTCCTACAGAAGCTGCCATGATGGAGGGATCACAAGTAGGCACACCGATGCACAGCCCCACCTAAACCCAGCCTTCCAAATCCTCAACAAGGTCAGAGAAACATGCCTGATGCCATCTTGAATCAGACCGTCTGCCAGCTAAACACCACTCAGCTGAGCCCTGGCTGAATCTCTGTGCAAAAACTATGAGATACAATAAAATGGTTGTTGCCTTAATTTGCTAAGCTCTAGTATAGCAACAGAGAATCAAGAATTTGGAAGAGACTTTGAAGATCTGCTAGTCCCATTGTTTGCTTCTAAGGAAACTAAGACCCAGACCGGTTAAGTGTGTATCCAAGGACACTACTTAGTAATCGGGTTAAAACTAGAATCCAAGTCTCTAGGATCTCAGCTCTGTTCTTTCAAAGAGCTCATCTTGGTTTCCTCATATCCCGCTTCCACTTTTACTCTTCTGGTTTTTTTGTGGGTTTTTCCTTTTTTTTGAGATAGGGTCTCACTCTGTTGCCCAGGTTGAAGTGCCATCAGGGCTCACTGTGGCCTTGACCTTCAGGGTTCAAGAGATCTTCCCACCTCAGCCTCCCAAAGTGCTGAGATTACAGGCATGAGCCATCATGCCCAGTCTATTTTGTTATCATGTGAACTCAAAAAGTACCAGGACCAGGTGTGGTGACACATGCCTATAGTTCCAGCTACTCAGGAGACCAAGGATTGCTTGATCCCAGGAGTTTGACACCAGTCTGGACAACACAGTGAGACTCTGTCTCTTTTTTTTTTTTTTTTAAGTAACCAGAGCATGCCCATAAAGGCCGTATCTCCTCCCTCTTTTTAAAAGTTAAGGCTGGGCAGGCACAGTGGCTCATGCCTGCAATCCCAGTGCTTTCAGAGGCAGAAGTGGGAGGATCCCTTGAGATCAGAAATTTGAGACCAGCCTAGGCAACATAGCAAGACAACCCCTCAACAACAACAAAAAAATAATAAATAAATAATAATTTCATTAGCTGGGCATGGTGGCATACACCTATACTCCTAGCTACTCAGGAAGCTGAGGCAAGAGGAATGCTTGTGCCCAGGAGTCTGAGGCTGCAATGAGCTGTAATTGTGCCACTGTACTCCAGTCTGGGTGACAGAGCTAGATCCCATCTTGATAAATAAATAATAAAGTTAAGAATAATTCTGACATATTTTCTTCTGTCTTTATCTTAAACATTTTCCTTAGATGAAATTGGGAAAGAATTACTATTTACAGAGCATGGAATAAAACTTCTAAGTTTGTTTCAGCAATGCAGACATTAGTATTAGCCTCAAAAACCTGCCTGACATTTTACTTCTTCAATCCCATTTCATGTGAAACATCTTCAGGTAAACATTGCTGTTACTTTTTTAGTACTTATACAGTCAATGTTTTGCTCCAACTAGTTAGTTAAGACAACCTATGACCGTTTATTATCTCTAGTAACACAGTTCTTGGTTTTATTTCTTTAATCAGCTGGCATACTTATTAAATACTGAGCTTCCCAAGGTTAGCCTTTTGTGTGAACAGTTTACAGGAAACGTTTCAGGTGATCTTTAGCCTCCATATGAACCTGAAATTGAAGATTAATGATCTGCTCAGTAAGAAGTAATAATTCTCATTAAGCACGTTAGTCTTTAGGATACTGTGTTCATTAAACTGTTAATGAATAAAGAAAAGACCATTTCAAAGATAAACAAGTTCTGGCAGCTGTTTTAAAAGGAAAAGTACACAAGATACTGGTATACGCAGGGACTAGCGCAATGTAAGTAACTAGAGGTCACAGGCCCATAAACGGTTGAATGATTTTGGGGGATTCATCAGTGTCTCTAACATTTTCATCCAGAAGCCAGAAGTTGTTTCTCTAAATTTACATGAAATATTATTTTTGAAAATCACGCCTACTATCTGATGGCTCTCTCTTCCCTTAATAAACCTGTATCCTCTATCTCCTATCCTGAACACAAGAGATGCCTTAAAATGGGAATACCTTGCCCTACCAATGAATTATTTCTCAGTAAAACACTAATTTTCAAATGCATGACAGCACCTTCCAGAATCAGAAGAATTCTATTACACCAAAAGGATTTTTTGAATTTATAAGCCTTTATAAACTTTCAGAATATTTAATACACCAAACTTTAAAAGGCAGCAATCTAAAGAATAAATATCTCAGAATTACTCAAGATGAAATGCTAATCACAACCTTAAAAATATTTGCAAACATTTCATGAACATGATACAATTAGGTAAATTTCTTGTGTAACACACTATTTCCTAGACAAAAGTTTTTTAGTCATGCATTTTGTGATTCTGTTTCTTTAACAGGGAAGCTGCAGTTTCAGTTCAAACTAAGTTGCTGTATTTCTATGGCATTCTAGGCCCAGGATATTACAGCAGCTGGGATAATGCATTCCGTCAGCTTGTAATTTAAGATCTTTCAAAGCAACTTAACATTTGTGTTATTTCATCCTCACAAAAAGTCCTATGTGGTGCCAATACATATTATGATGATTTTAAGACAACCTGAGGACCAGAGAGGCTGGGTAACATGCTACACCACCAGACTACACCACCCTGACGCAGGAAGCAGCTTCCATTTCCACAGCAGATTCATCAAAAAATAAAGTACTATATAAATGGCAGTCTTACTTTCGACTAAGGCTGGCCAAATGGGCCCAGACCAGGTATCTCTGAATTGGAGAATTCTAAGACTGACTAAGTGAGGACCCACATCTACTACTTAGTAGCACAACCCTTTGTTAAAATGATTCTGCCAGGATCTTCTTCCATATTTCTTCAGGCCAGTTGACTCCAAATTCTTGTTTTTGTTTTGTTTTCTAAAAGTCTACTTTTGTGCCGGGTGCAGAGGCTCACACCTGTAATCCCAGCACTTTGGGAAGCTGAGGCGGGCGGGTCATGAGACCAGTCTGACCAATGTGGTGAAATCCCGTCTCTACTACAAATACAAAAATTAACCGGGTGTGGTGGTGCGCGCCTGTAATACTAGCTACTCAGGAGGCTGAGGCAGGAGAACTGCTTGAACCTGGGAGGCGGAGGTTGCAGTGAACCAAGATGGCACCACTGCACTCCAGCCTGGGCAACAGAGCGCAACTCTTATCTTACTGCTCTCTGACCTCGCCAAAAAAAAGTCTACTTTTTGTAAAATATATTTTCTTTACTACCTCATCTGTTGTCCTTATGGACTCAGAAGAAAATTCAACTGTGCTACTTGGCAGAAAGCTTAACTGAGTAGTGGGGCAGGGTAATGGAAGTACAGGCTGACTCTGCACATCAGTTTCCTCATCCATAAAATGGATGTTTTTATATGACTCTTGTAAGAATCAAGTGAGATACAAGTGCTTTGTTAACCGTAAAGTGCTACAGCTACACAAAATGAAGCTATTACTGTTACACATGCATGTCAGGAAAAGAAATTAATTTTATAGTACTATTTATGAAATTTTTCCTTCCATTAACTCATTGTCATATCCAAGTCAGTCTTCTATCTGTGGCGATATTAGCTGAATTTTCAACTGAATGAAACAAAACTCACAGAAATGAGACAATATAGATTATAAAATTCATAATCTCCCAAGACATTAACAAATCGAATATTTATACTATCCATATTGTATCTGTTCATGCTTTTATATATAACTAGATGCTATGAACTGAACTGTGTCCTCCCAAATGTATATGTTGAAGCTCTAATCCCCAGTACAATGGTATGGAGAGATGGGGCCTTTGGAAGGTCATTGGGATTAGATGAGGTCATGAGGGTGGGGCCCTCATGAGGGGATTAGTTCCCTCATAAGGGACAGGGGAGTTCACACAGTCATGCACACATTCTCTCTCTTCATCATGTGGAAAGAGAGAGAGACAGTGGTCATCTGCAAGCCAGGAATAGTGCCCTCACCAGAAACTGACCACAGTGGCACTCTAATCCCAGACTCCCAACCTCCAGAACCATGAGAATATTTCTGTTTAAGCCATGGAGACTGTGGTACATTGTTATGGCAGACATAGCTGATTAAGACAGTAGACTGACCAGGAACCACCTCAGTGATTCAGCCTAAGTTCCAATCCTGCCATAACCATCTGCTTGCTACATAACATTAGGCAAATTACTTAACTTTTCTGATCCTTAATTTTAGCATCCAAAAATGGGTAATATAATAGTACTGACCTAATAGCATTATTATGACTATTAAATGTTTTAATATACATTTATAATTATGCCTGGCACTTAATATATGTTGCTTTCTTTATGCACCTTCTTAGTTTTTTTAACAGGCACAGAGTAGACAATAAATCTGAAGTGATGAATTTCATTATAAAGTAGGATGGAACTGCCAGCTGTGGTGGCTAACGCCTGTAATCCTGGCACTTTGGGAGGCTGAGGTGGGCAGATCACTTGAAGTCAGGAGTTCAAGACCAGCCTGGCCAACATGGTGAAATCCCATCTCTACTAAAAATACAAAAATTGGCCAGTCGTGGTGGCGAATGTCTGTAGTCCCAGCTACTTGGGAGGGTGAGGCAGGAGAATCACTTGAACCCAGGAGGCGGAGGGTGCAGTGAGCCAAGATCACGTCACTGCACTCCAGCCTGGGCGACAGAGCAAAACTGTCTCAAAAAAATAAAATAAAAATAATGAGCTGTGTGTGGTGGCACACCTGTAATCCCAGCTACTCGAGAGGCTGAGGCACAATAATCGCTTGAACCCAGGAGGCGGAGGTTGCAGTGAGCAGAGACAGAGCCACTGCGCTCCAACCTGGGAACACAGTGAAAGGAAAGAAAGGAAAGAAAGGAAAGAAAGGAAGAAAGGAAGAAAGAAAGAAGGAAAGAAGAAGGAAAGAAAGAAAAGAAAGGAAAGAAAAAAAGGAAAGAAAGAAGGATGGAACATTGGAAGCAGGGACACATCCAAATGATCAGACACTGATCACTCCTTGTTTACTTGCAAACATTTTCAGGGAAACAAGTCTACATTCGGACCACATTAAGTGTTTAACAATCTATACCATTAGGTTAGTTATAGGAATGAATTCCCTAAATCTGACAGGATTCTCTCTACATTCACTTCCACAGCTAGTGTCCCTATATTATCACAGGCTGCTAATCAACTTTCTCTTTCAAAGCCCAGCAACTTCAGCTCCATTGCTCTTTCCTTGCAGTTAGCAATGTTTACTCTGACTTTAATTCTCAAATGTAGAAATATTTCCGGCACTTTATTGACCCAGGTTAAAAAAATCCTGAAGAACTCAAAAAGGATTACACTGGGAAGTGCAAGAAAACCAAAAACCACAAAATAAACTTTCACCAAGTTTCAGTCTTTACTCATTGGCTCCAAACTGTGGCTGATGAATGATTCTAATCAGAACTATTTATCGTAGAAGGTAAATGAATATATTCATTTTTATTCATTCCTATTATAATATTATGAAAAGTGAGTCCCAGTATAAACTGAATAAAGTCACCAGAGGAATAAAATCAATTAAAGACATACGGTGTACTTACACTCAGGCAGACTTGGCAATTCAGTGCTTTAAGCTAATTTCTCTCTTGATATTTTCAGAATCTAATTCAGTAACACAAGTAATGCTTATTAGTAATATTAATGTACCATATGCTATGTCTGTCAACTTAATAATGTTCTTAAGTTTTTTTTTTGTTTTGTTTTTTTACTAAAATGTCAATCTAACCTGTGGAATCCTACCCCAAGAGAATCTATGCAAAATTACAATTAACAGATTCATTCTATAGACATAGTAATTGGGACCATTCATGAATGCCTGTAATTAAGTTATTTTACACATTACAATAATTTTACTTGAAATCATAAGATTTGCATTAACTACTATAAACAGCTACTAGCACCACACACTGCACCAAGCCCTGTAAGTGCATTATTGCATTTCAACTTTACAATGGGAAAAATGCTCAGAGAGCGTCAACAATTAAGGTTGTACAACCAGTAAGCAGTGGAGTAATGATTTTAATTCAGGCATTCTAATATCAGAAAATAAGCCTTTTCTACTGCTTTGTACTGGACATAGATGGAGAAAAATGCCAGTAAAACAGTGAAAAAGCAGATTCAGGCGAGCAAATACATTTTCTATAAAGAGCCATAGACACTACTAATCCAAGGAAAGGAAAGAGTCTATTGAGGGTCTCAAAAAAAAATCAGTTTTAATATTGATTTTAAGACAGAAAATAGAAAATGTCTTATGCCTCCAATCTTTATATTAAGAAAAAAACATTAATACTAAAATTATATTTTAGTATACAGAATTGACAGATGATTTCCCACCAGATTTAATACTTTAGAAGAAAATACAAAAATTTTTTAAATGTACCCATTTCCCATTTTCATTTATGTGGCTTACAGAACTCCACTACCAGCTGATGCTGATCAGCATACCAGGCAACTTCAGCCCACAAGCGTGGTTTCAGAACTGGCACACACATAATTTCATCAGAGCCACTTGCTGAGATTTCTCGGCAAGAGAAGCTATCAGAACTTTTTCTTCCTGGAGGCTGGAGGAGGCAGTTCTTAGTTGAGAAACTACCACTGCCACTCTACTGCAAGGAGAGAGCTGAAGTTAAGGGGTCCTTTCCATGGCACCTAAGAGCAATCCTGGCTCTTGAAGCTAGAGATTCCGCTGAACCTTTTTGTTACTGCATTAATTAATTCCCTTTATTGTTCAGGTCATTTGATGTAAGCTCTCCATCCCTGCTATGACCAAAGATTCCTAATAGGAAGTCAAAAGTCAAGAAATGTTTAAACACGCACACATTCTCTATTCCTTCTTTTGTCTTAACGCCACTACCCAAGGGAAGCCATTGTAATGCACCCATTTTAAAGCAGGCAAACCTTATGAAATCTCAATATGGGACCCGATGATGACAGCACAGGAAAACTGAGACTTTCAGTCTCAAAAAGCAGCAGTGTCAGTCAAGATTTCTATGGCACCATGCAGTTAACAAATCTTGACTCACGAGTTCTGTACCATAATTATCCCAGTTTTACAGAACTGACAAACCAGTCCCCTTTTGGATCAAGGATCCCCTTAAGAATCTAATGAAAACTATAGATTCCTCTCACCAGAGACCTGCATGTACGTAAATAAACACGTTTTCCATAAAGTTGAGGGGATTCAAGAACACCCCTCCTCCAGGCCCACCGATGCAGATCCATCAACCCCCAAATTAAGAACCCCTATGTAGTAACCACTGCTTGGGCAGTAAGAAAAACACTAATGGGACAACCAGCATCTACTTGTTCAGTTTCTCAAAAACTATGCCTGAGACTTCTACAAGTCTCCTCAAAGATACCTAACAGATACTCTCCTTTAAAAAGCCTGATTCCCAAACTGTGAAAACTTTCTTATTCATCTTCTTTTGGTTACAATAAAAATAAGGCGGCAATAACAAGAACATGAATAGAAACTTACATATTCTGTCACCAGAAGTCAAATATGATTTTAGATTATTACTATATTTTCTGGTTCAACAATTCAAGTTATTGGGAAAAACTCTGTATAGCATTTATATTTATTTGTAATCATTTCTATAAAACAAGGTAAACAGCCCTTAGTATAATTTCCCTTTGTACACTGTTAATACGAGAAAATGAGTTTTAATTTATTTTCTCAAACTGCATAGTATCAGGCAAGTTGCTGTAAATGAGAAGGCAATCTATACTATGCTGAATCTGTTAATTTGCAGTAATTAATTACACTAAAAATTTATTCAAGCTGGGCATGGAGACTCACGCCTATAATCCCAGCACTTTGGGAGGCTGAGGTGTGCAGATCACCTGAGGTCAGGAGTTCAAGACCAGCCGGGCCAACATGGCAAAACCCCGTCTCTACTAAAAATACAAAAATTAGCCAAGCATGGTGGCAGGCGCCTGTAATCCCAGCTACTCGGGAGACTGAGGCAGGAGAATCACTTGAACCTGGGAAGCGGAGGCTGCAGTGAGCTGAGATTATGCCACTGCACTCCAGCGTGGGCGACAAGAGCAAAACTCCATCTCAAAAAATTAAAAAAAAAAAAATTCATAAAACATCTCTCAGAAGAAAACAGGTAAATTCAATCACTGCTTTATATATCTGGAAAGATATATAGAAAAATTAAATGCTTTACTCCAGGTTATCATGGGTGCACAACATTAAGAAAGTGGTACTTTTAAAAGTTTAGAATGCATGGCCAATGTGACTCCTAAGTAAGTTCATTTGGACTTCAAAAAGCTATTAAACAACTTATGACAATTACTTTTTTCAGAGAGGGTCTCAGTCTGGAGCCCAAGCTGGAGTGCCATGGCACAATCATGGCTCACTGCAGCCTCAACCTCCTAGGCTCAAATGATCCTTCTGCCTCAGCTGCCCGAGTGGCTGAGACTACAGGTGCACACCACCACACCTGGCTAATTTCTTTATATTTTTAGTAGAGAAGGGGTCTCACTACATTGCCTAGGCTGGTCTTGAACTTGGCTAGGCTCAAGCAATCCTCCCTCTTCAGTATCCCAAAGTGCTTGGATTACAGGTGTGAGCCACTGTGTGTGGCCACGATTACTATCTTAATATCCAAATAATCTCTCATTACTCATAGAAAATAAAGTAACAAGTGTACAGGGTTACAGCAGAAATCACAGATAGATTTTCTATACATGATTGCAAAATATTAATTATTGTATACTTTTCTATTCCAGTTGCAGATTAAAAGTCAGTAGTCATGATCACCTTTTCTACCCAAAGGTATGTGAGAAACTGTAAACTTTTCTATTAAAAAAAAAACACTCAGAGGGGAACTTTTCTCAATCCATTTTGAAATTTATATGTGAGAGTTCATAAAAATTAACAATGACAGGTTCTGAACCAAGAAGGCTGAATAGGAAGAGCTCCGGTCTGCAGCTCCCAGTGTGATCGACACAGAAGACAGGTGATTTCTGCATTTCCAACTGAGGTACCTGGTTCATCTCATTGGGACTGGTTGGACAGTGGGTGAAGCCCATGAAAGGTGAGTCGAAGCTGGGCGGGGCGTTGCCTCACCCAGGAAGCACAAGGGGTTGGGGGATTTCCCTTTCCTCGTCAAGAGAAGCCACGACAGTCTGTACCTGGAAAAAGGGACACACCCACCCAACTACTGTGCTTTTCCCATGGTCTTAGCAACCGGCAGACCAAGAGATTCTCTTCCATGCCTGGCTTGGTGGGTCCCACGCCCACAGAGCCTTGCTCACTGCTAGTGCAGCAGTCTGAGATCCACCTGCGAGGCTGCAGCCTGGTAGGGGAAGGGGCATCCACCATTGCTGAGGCTTGAGTAGGTAAACAAAGCAGCTGGGAATCTCGAACTGGGCGGGACCCACCACAACACAGCACAGCAAAGGCTACTGCCTCAATAGACTCCACCTCAGTGGGCAGGGCATAGTTGAACAAAAGGCAGCAGAAACTTCTGCAGACTTAAATGTCTGACAACTCTGAAGAGAGCAGTAGTTCTCCCAGCACAGCGTTTGAGCACTGAGAATGGACAGACTGCCTCCTCAAGTGAGTCACTGACCCCCGTGTAGCCTAACTGGGAGATGTCTCCCATTAGGGGCAGACAGACACCTCATACATGCAGGTACCCCTCTGGGATGAAGCTTCCAGAGGAAGGATCAGGCAACAACATTTGCTGTTCTGTAATATCGGCAGTTCTGCAGCCTCCCCTGGTGATACCCAGGCAAACAAGGTCTGGAGTGGAACTCCAGCAAACTCCAACAGACCTGCAGCTGAAGGGCCTGACTGTTAGAAGGAAAACTAACAAACAGAAAGGAATAGCATCAACATCAACGAAAAGGACATCCACACCAAAAATCCTATCTGTAGGTCACCAACATCAAAGACCAAAGGTAGATAAAACCACAAAGATGGGAAGAAACCAGAGCAGAAAAGCTGAAAATTCTAAAAACCAGAACGCCTCCTCTCCTCCAAAGGAGTGCAGCTCCTTACCAGCAAAGGAATAAAGTTGGACAGAGAATGACTTTGATGAGTTGACAGAAGTAGGCTTCAGAAGGTTGGTAATAACAAACTTCCCTGAGCTAAAAGATTATGTTCTAACCCATCTCAAGGAAGCTAAAAAACTTGAAAAAAGGTTAGATGAATGGCTAACTAGAATAAACAGTGTAGAGAAGACCTTAAATGACCTGATGGACCTGAAAACCATGGTATGAGAACTTTGTGACGCATGCAGAAGCTTCAATAGCCGATTCGATCAAGTGGAAGAAACGATATCAGTGATTGAAGATCAAATTAATGAAATAAAGCAAGAAGACAAGATTAGAGAAAAAAGAGGAAAAAGAAACTAAAAGTCTCCAAGAAATATGGGACCATGTGAAAAGACCAAATCTACGTTTGATTGGTGTACCTGAAAGTGACAGGGAGAATTGAAACAAGTTGGAAAAGACTCCAGGATATTATCTAGGAGAACGTCCCCAACCTAGCAAGATAGGCTGACATTAAATTCAGGAAATACAGAGAACACCACAAAGATACTCCTTGAGACGAGCAACCTCAAGACACATAATTGTCAGATTCACCAATGTTGAAGGAAAAAATACTAAGGGCAGCCAGAGAGAAAGTTCAGGTTACCCACAAAGGGAAGCCCATCAGACTAACAGCGTATCTCTCGGCAGAAACCCTACAGCCAGAAAAGAGTGGGGGCCATTATTCAACATTCTTAAAGAATTTTCAACCCAGAATCTCATATCCAGCCAAACTAAGCCTCATAAGTGAAGGAGAAATAAGATCCTTTATAGACAAGCAAAAGCTGAGAGATTCTGTCATCATCAGGCCTGCCTTACAAGAGCTCCTGAAGGAAGTACTAAACATGGAGAGGAACAACCGGTACCAGCCAATGCAAAAACATGCCAAATTGTAAAGACCATCAATGCTATGAAGCAACTGCATGAATTAATGGGCAAAATAACCAGCAAACATCATAATGACAGGATCAAATTCACATATAACAATATTACCCTTCAATGTAAATGGGCTAAATGTCCCAATTAAAAGACAAAGACTGCCAGACTGGATAGAGTCAAGACCCATCAGTGTGCTGTATTCAGGAGACCCATCTCACGTGCAGAGACACACATAGGCTCAAAATAAAGGGATAGAGGAAGATCTACCAAGCAAATGGAAAAGAAAAAAAGGCAGGAGTTGCAATCCTAGTCTCTGATAAAACAGATTTAAACCAACAAAGATCAAGGACAAAGAAGGCCATTACATAATGGTAAAGGGATCAATTCAACAAGAAGGGCTAACTATCCTAAATATATATTCACCCAATACAGGAGCACCCAGATTTATAAAGCAAGTCCTTAGAGACCTATAAAGAGACTCAGACTCCCACACAATAATAATGGGAGACTTTAATACTCCACTGTCAACATCAGATCAACGAGACAGAAGGTTAACAAGGATATCCAGGAATTGAACTCAGCTCTGCACTAAGCAGACCTAATAGACATCTACAAAACTCTCCATCCCAAATCAACAGAATATATATTCTTCTCAGCACTACATAGCACTTATTCCAAAATTGACCACATAGTTGGAAGTAAAGCACTCCTCAGCAAATGTAAAAGAACAGAAATGATAACAAACTGTCTCTCAGACCACAGTGCAATCAAATTAGAACTCA
>NW_016809173.1:673229-695874 GCF_001698545.2 Rhinopithecus bieti | reverse complement strand
AAAAAATGCTCATCATCACTGGTCATCAGAGAAATGCAAATAAAAACCACAATGAGACATCTCACACCAGTTAGAATGGCGAACATTAAAAAGTCAGGAAAGAACAGATGCTAGAGAGGATGTGGAGAAATAGGAATACTTTTACACTGTTTGTGGGAGTGAAAATTAGTTCAACCATTGTGGAAGACAGTGTAGCGATTCCTCAAGGATCTAGAACTAGAAATACCATTTGACCCAGCCATTCCATTACTGGGTATATACCCAAAGGATTATAAATCATGCTACTATGAAGACACGTGCACACGTATGTTTATTGCGGCACTATTCACAAAAGCAAAGACTTGGAACCAACCCAAATGTCCATCAATGATAGACTGGATTAAGAAAGTGTAGCACACATACACCATGGAATACTATGCAGCCATAAAAAAGGATAAGTTCATGTCCTTTGCAGGGACATGGATGAAGCTGGAAACCATCATTCTGAGCAAATTATCACAAGGACAGAAAACCAGACACCACATGTTCTCACTTATAGTTGGGAATTGAAGAATGAGAACACTTGGACATAGGGTAGGGAACAGCACACACCGGGGCTTATCGGGGGTGGAGGCTGGGGGAGGGATAGCATCAGGAGAAACACCTTATGTAAATGACAAGTTGATGGGTGCAGCAAACCAACATGGCACATGTATATCTATGTAACAAACCTATATGTTGTGCATATGTACTCTAGAACTTAAAAAAAAAAAAAAAAAACTGACAGTGGCACACACAGTAGCTCTACCATTAGTTTGACAATAAACTCTACAGGTTACCTCTTCACAGAAGTTATCACTTTTTTAAAATTAAAATTTGAGCCAGATGTCTTCTAAGTTCTGTCATATCACAACAGGATTAGGGTTGTTTTGCCTATGCCTGTGCCTGTAACTAATTTTCCTCTCCTGAGGCAGACAGGACCCTTCTGCCCTTCACATGTAGCCTCTTTCACTTCCAAGGACAGTCAGCGTGACCCAGCCAGGATCCAGGAAGGGGCACTGGGGGCTGCCCCAGGAACTGCCCCAAGGGTGAATTAAACAACTGGGAACAAACCCAGCTCACAGCTGAAGGAAGGCCACCTGGGAGGACTCAGTCACCCAGAAGCGTAGAGACAGACAGGCATGCTAGTTCAGGAGTGCCGTCAGCATGTGGGGGGGAAGGAAAAAGCCAGGAGTGGTTCTCAACTTTTCGGATTCCTGGTACCTTTCCAAATACTGGAATTTTTGACTAGGGGACTTTTATTGAAGCTGTATTTACGCAAGACTGAGAAAATATCCATTTTCCACACGGAAGAATGAGGAGAGTGCTCAAGAGCCACAGGTGCTGGAGTTAAAAGGCGGCACACCACCAAGCCATCAGCTCTCCTTGCTAGCTCTGCTCAGATACCATGCCACTCAACTAGGCCATTCCTCAGCCCTGAGAAGCTGCTTTTGAATAGAACTGTAGTTACTGCCAGGCCTGGATTTCTATTATGCCCAGGAGGTGGTTTTCCCACATTGCAATAAACACTTGATCTTTCTTACATGCCAGCTGAAGTTAAGCCTCCCATCTCTTATTGCAGGAAACTGTACCCTACTCTTATTCACAGCCCTACTTAGGACAGCCAGCACAATATGACTAAGGAAGTCTTGTGAAAATACAACAGTTTGGTCACAATTTAGGGCTAAGATGTAAGATACCACCAGTATGCTAGCTAAAGAAGAAAACAGAAAAGTACAGCTCCTGTTACTAAATCTGCGGGCACAGACAGGCCACAACCAGAGTCTGCCACAGGAAGGAGTAGAAGTAGCACCACATTGGAGAGAACTTTATTTCCAGGGCAACAGGGTGATTAGGAAATACTGACAAGAGCAACACAGAATCCAAAGAACTAAAGAGACTGAGGTCCTAGGCATGTTTCTGAGAAATGAGTTTGAACAACTGAGGAGGAAAAGGACAAGTCAAATTATTAGAACTGAAAGGTTACTGTAGGACTGATAGTAAATGCTGAATTGTTTCATCTCGCCTGCCTGGAGTAAGAATTGGCTCCGGAGACTGGAATGTGGCTGAGTTAGGAAGTGGGAATCAAGAGCCCAGGGGTGGGGGTTGGGGGTTCTGTCAAGGCTGGAATTCAGGGACAGCCTAAAGCCTGTTTTAACTCAGGCAGGGAAGATGACTAAGAGTGGAAACCAGGCTCGAGAAATCATGAGTCATTCTTAAAAGAAACCAACATCAGTGTCAGTAACTTCCCTGGGAACTTGGAAAACGGGCCTGAACAAATACTTTGGAATGTAATATCCTGTACCAACACTGAACTGCTCCTTCATTTGGATAGGTCACTCTAACTTTTCTGTTCTCAGAGCTCTTTCAGTTACCAAACAAGACTAACAGTATCTGTTTACAATATTTTTACCAGTAAAAAAACATCAGTAGGAAAAAAGGTGACTTTCTGGAGAAATAAATCATTACACGTGAACTCCTTATACACAGGGAGAGTCTGCAAACAGTTCCCTCAGAACCAGTGTCACACTCATCAGTAAACTCATCAGTGGAATAATTCTCAGAATGAATGTGCAGTTCAGTTTCACAATCACAGCAGGGCAATTAAAATCTGAATTTCTATAAAATGAGATAGGAGTGAATTTTCCTCATACATTCTCCTCCAATTTAAGAACACATTTGCTAATTTCCCATAATAGGCAAGGCATCATGTGAGCTGCTTCAAGAGATTACGAAAATAACTAAGGCCAAAAGCTACTTCACTTGAAAGGAAAAACAGAATTAGAAGGTTAAGAATTGTTAGTCCGCTACCTATCAGAAACGAATACTTCAAGATTTAATTCAAAATACTTTTTCCAGATATTCCTATAGTTCCAACACACTGGATTACTACTGAAACCTATAACATGGATGAATCCCCAGAAATATTGTGCTAAGTGAAGCCAGGCACAAAAACTACATTCTACATGACTTCTTTAGAACGAAGCTCAAGAATGGGCCAAATCAATTTATAGAGGAAGTCTTTAAGTGCTTGCAGGGACCATGGGGCAGAAGGTTGACATGAAAGGGGTACAAGGGTGCTGGAAGTGTCCTCCATCTCTTGTTCTGAGTGGTGGCTATACAACTGTCAGAACTTAAACAGTTAACAGTACATTTTACTATATGTAAAATGCGCTTTTACAATGTTAACCAAAGAGATCACTGGACTAAACAAGCAGCACCAGGAATAGAGGGTTCAGACAAGAGCATGACAAAAGATAATGTTAGTATTTCTTATACTTGATCTCAATGCATTTATAAAGAAAAGATTCCCAATTTGAAAGGAATTAGAGGTATTACATATAACAATGATACAGGTATATTACCTGCTAGATTTCAATCATGTATGAAAGATGCTTACATAGAAAAATAAGTCACAGGACTGTTTAACAGCAAATGAAAACAGAATTTGCATCCATTTCTTTTTGCCCTATGAACTGAAAACAAAGCAAGCTTAAATTTGCTTCTTTCGCATCACTCTATTACTAGAGAGTGCTTTGGCTATTCACAGGGGAGGAATTCCCCAGTGTGATTCCCTAATGTTAAGGTTTTTCACAGGTAACAAATCTTGAGAGAAGCATATCAGAGTCATCAGTAGTTATTTTCCACCCTCACAGATTCTGATTCATGCCTTAGGTGCTTGGTTGTGACTCCCAGCCGAAGTCAGGTTAAACTCTTCCTCCAGACAGGAATAAGTCACATCCCTCAGCCAGTAGAGTAGAAGTCTGGAGAGCAATTTCTGGCTGAGAATCCAGAGGTCCGTTCTCTTCTAGCTCCCTGCCTCTCCCTTCCTTGAGAGGAAAAGATGGAGTGCAGGGAACAGATGTACCTGCTCCCTTTCATTCTTCCTCCTTTGAAAACTTCGAGAAGCTATACAGAATTGCTGCGATCCAAGCTCTCCATGGCCTCTCCTTTAGCACAAGGAAGGAAGATAATAATGCTACACAGCAATGCAAAGAAAGAATGAAGAGAACTGGGGTGACTGACCAAGTTTTGTTGCCTCCCAACCCAGGGCTATTATTTCAGCAAGGAACAAAGGGGCATTGGAACCACTAGCAACAGTATTACTTTGCAAGGTGCATTAACAGTTGTAGAAATCATTATAAACAAAATCTCTGCATGGTGAATTCCCTTAGTACGACTGGACTTGTGAGCCTGAAAGCATTTGTGGTGTTTTACACATTAATCTAATGTATATCTTGAGCCTTCTCATAGACCTGTTTTGTAAAGAGTTGATAATCTAAGGTCATGTTATTTTTAGAATTATAAAAATAACAGGTGCACTTGTCAGCCATCTCCCAGTGAGAGCCCATCCCCTTGAACTAGTTTTGGATACGTCCAAGTTCTGTTCTCAGCTATCCTGGTTCAGTCTCTTTTTTCACAATCTTTAAATATAATCTGCTGTCATTCTGTTGGTATGTTTGTCTTCCCTGCTAGCCTGCCTACTTTGAGAACAGGGGTCACTTCAGTCCTCTTTGTTGCTCAATTTCTAGTACCTAGCACAACAAGGTGCTGAACAGATACGTAAATGAATGCATTTCTGTGTATATTCTTAGTTATTTTATCACTTATTAGAATATAAGCTCCATTGAGGATGGGATTCTATCTGCTTCCTTATCTCTACACCTTAAATATACCGCACATATTTACTGAATAAAGACTGCGAGACAAGATAAATCCAGTGCTCTAAGCTAAATGAAATCTCTATGCACATGACTTTTTCCAAAAGTAGTGGGCTTCATTTATGAAGATGACTCATTGCTAGCAAATTCCAGTCAGCTTTCAGAGGATTTTTTTCTTTGCCAAATAACTTAGTCAAGATGGTGACTGAACTCTTCAAAATAAGTATTTTGAAGTATAAAACAGGCCACTAGCCACAGTAAAGGCAACTGTAACTCTCAAGAAAACCATGATTACCCATGGCTCAAAAGCCTTTTGCTGTGTTTGCTTACCCTTAGAGCAGATAAAAGGCCTGTTTGGAAATGTTCATGTCTCCACTATGATTTGTAGGCTGTGATATGCCTGTTATAGAAACATGTACCGGGTGGGCACTAAGTACTATTTACATTTAAATGGAGGCAGAAAATATGAGCTGGTCTGGCAACCTTCCGAACAGGGTACAGCCTGAGATCCAGTGGACAATGAGAACTGCAATTCTAAATGCAATGAGAAAGATGGAATTTTGGCTTTCAAAGAAAAAGTAACTCCTATGAAAGGCTTAAATATAAAGCAAATAAATCTTAAACTCTACTTCATTTGGGGATAAAATAAAAGCAGCCTTCTTCCTTTCATTTTGCTCTCACCTAACCAAATGAAACGGAATGTTGAAACTTTTCTTAGGTCTGATAATGCTGAAGGGGGCCTGCCAGTGTTTAAGTTCTAACATTTGGTTACAGGTTGAGTCGCCCCCAACTTTCAAGCATACAAAATGACAAGCATTAATTCATGTGCCTATTTTGCAAATTAGATAGAGATTATTTCATTTTTTTATCAGTAAATTTGAAATGACTCAAACTACCAGGGTAATAACTTGTGTGTTCATTTTCCCTGGTATTATATTCATCTCTTTTAACAAGTTATATTTGACATCAAACTTTAACAATACTCAATGAATAGAAATTCCACTTTTGTAGGAAAATTAAACATTTTAGAATTTTTCCTTCTTTTATTGAGACAGAATCTTGTTTTGTGGCCCAGGCTGGAGTGCAGTGGTGTGATGTTGGTTCACTGCAACCTCTGCCCCTGGGATCAAGCAGTCCTCCCACTTCAACCTCCCAAGTAGCTGGGACTACAGGCATGCACCACCACTCTTGGCTAATTTTTTTATTTTTGTAGAGATGGGGTTTTGTCATGTTGCCCAGGCTGGTCTTGAACTCCTGGGGAACTACAGGTGTAAGCCACTGCTCCCAGCCCAAAATTTTCCTTTAAAATAACCATTGAAATAGGTAAAACTACAAATATTCCTTTATTAAAATTCACAAGATCAACATCAAGAACACTACTTTTTAGACCTTAATACAAGACACTTTAAAATCTTAAATTTGCTAAATTAAGAAATACTCTTATTCCTTAGATATTTCTTTAGTAGAAAGATTATCAAAATGTCATCTGATATTCTATTATGAACCTTACCTTTCATGCTAGAATTATATATTCAAAGTGATGATACAATTCTGTTGTGAAATGCATCTACTGGAAAATACAATTTTATTTAAATGACCTCAGTTATATTTCTCCATTTAGTTGTTTTACAATGACTATGCAAGGAACCATCCCTTGTATATTTTATACATATTATATATTTTGCATATGTCATTTATATTTTGTATATATGTCAAATATTTTGTATATGTTAATATTATAATAGTCCAGTAGAGTACCACTACCCCTTCTGTATTATCCCTACATTTTTCTGACATGGAAACCAAGACCCCAAAGTTGTAAGAAGCTGCTCAAGACGAGGTTCTTTTCAGTCATATCACACAGCTCTTCAATAATCAATATCTTTCATTCATTTACCCATTGATTCAACAAAAACTTACTGATTGCCTACTACACATCAGGCACTATGCTGCTCACTGAGGTGAAAGTTTTCCTCAAGGTACTCCCGGTTTAACGCAAAAGACAAAACGTGACAATGAGCTGTATGAGTGGAAGGAACAGCCTTGGGGGAAAAGCAAAATCTCTAATAAAAAACAAAAGAGGTAAGACTGGGTTAAGACTTAGGTAAAAGCAGCTACCCATAATATTAATAACTTTACCTTATAATTATTGGAAGGCTTTTAGTGTATCCGGCACCACCATCCTGCAAAGTGAGATTTTTAAATGGCATTCTTCACCTGATACAACCATTTCGTATGAAGTAGGTTCTAATATTAGTTCCATCTTACAGAGGAGGGGGAGGTTGTGTTAATTATTCAGGGTCACATGGTTGATGAACGTCTAGGCCATAATTTGAACTCACATCTGTCTAAAACTAAAGCTTAAGTAGTGGTGGGTCTCCATCTCTGTGCAGAGCCAGGCTAAAGCTGTCTGATGAAAATAATGAAACAGAGGTAGAATTTAAAAATACAAAAATAAAAAAAACTGAGGAGATTGATAGGCAGCCCAAGAATAAGGAAAGAAGCTGACATGGGAACATTAAAAGGATCACAGGCCAGCATGGCGGCCCATTTCTTCCTCACCATAGCTCGCCACACTACAGCAGGGTGCCTGTCCACACCCTTGGCCAAATTAAGGTGAGGATATCTATATCTGTAGCAGAGAGCAGAAATAATCTTTCACCACAGAGAAGAGTATCCTTTTCTTTTAATCTGCATAATAAGTACTTATAATCTAATTCAGGTTTTCAGCTTCAAATCCCAGACCCTGAGAAAAGATCACCTTCACCTCATCTCTAATACCCACACTTAGCCGGGGGCTTGGAAGGTAGATCTGCTCCAGTACATGGCCTGGTCTCTCCTTCTCCCCTCCAGATCCAAGTGGCTATAGATTACCACAGCATTACCACAGTCCTGAGAGTGTGCAGGGATATCAGGGTGGCTGAGAAGGTCCTCTCTCAGAAACCCAAGATAATCTCCAATTTTAGAAGATTCTTAGAGAAATGAGGGGCGGAAATTGATGCTGCCTGCATACACAACAGTTGAAAACTGACAAGGTGGAACATGAGTAGGAAGGATGAAGAGGTCAAACAGGTTTTAAACAAGATCCTTCGCCCTAGGTGCTACCTGACTGTCCTACTTCCACCAAACACTGCCCTCCCACTGCGAACAGTGAGCTCTGAAAGACTCCTCCGTATTTCCACATCTCCAGTCCTAAGAACAGAATCATGTAGAACCCTAACCATGAGAATCTCACCATTAATCTTCCCTCCTCTGTTCTCCTGTGATATTCTAAAGACTTGAACTGTAATAAAAGCTAGTAACTTCTTAAATGTTTCCTTCTGCACTTTTTGTGCATACAACTATACAATGACACAAAGGAGCATGCATACTTTAATTAGAACTGCTTGGGCAGGTGCAGTGGCTCACACCTGTAATCTCAGCACTTTGAGAGGCTGAGGCGGGAAGACTGCTTGAGCCCAAGAGTTTGGGACCAGCTGGGGAACACAGTGAGACCAAACTCTAACATACATACATACATACATACATACATACATACATACATACATAAAATAAAAACAAAATAAATAAATACATAAAGGAGGCCTGGTGCATGCCTGTGGTCCCAGCTACTCAGGAGGTTGAGGTAAGAGGATCACTTGAGTCTGGGAGTCAATGCTATAGTGAGCTATGATTGTACCACTGCACTTCAGCCCCGGCAACAGAAAGAGATCCTGTCAAAAAAAAAAAATCTGGGAGAATAGGATAGGGCACAGGGACCACTGATGGAACTATAATCCCTACATTCATGAGCCATTTATTGGGAGCCACTGTGTGTCAGCCCCTAAGATCTTTTGTTAAGATTTCCTGAAAGGGATTCCCTCTGAAATAGGTTTCTCGGCATCAGGAGAATATTGTCAGTCTGCCCAAAGATCTGCAAGATAGGAAAAAACACACACAATAATTATCTCTTTGCTCTTTGCAGAAACCACATGCAATTCTTCAACCACCTTTATCTTTAAATGCATGTGTCTGCAGCACAGCCACTGTCATTACCCTTAATCTGACACTTACACTTGTTGAGCAGTTCCTACAGGCATAATACCACTATTGAGCAGTTCCTACATGCATAACATGATAGAGAGCAACAAAAATGGACAGCAATGTTTGAGGGGAAAAGACTAAGTGATCAGAAGTTAAAAGTAGCAGTTTCCATGACAGCTTTTTTTAAAAAAAAAAAAAAAAAAAAAAAATTTATTATGAGGGTGATAATGTAACTGCCACTCATAAGTGTCTAAGTGAAAAGGGCCCCTGCCCAGCACTGTGCATACCACCTTGCATCCTCCCAGCAACCACACAGGACTGAAGAAACCGGCTCAGAGAGGCTGAGAAGCGTGTGTCATTCAATCAATTCTAGGAGACATGGCACAAGGTGCTAGGTGACCATAAACTGAGGTCATCTGACCGTAAGACTTTTCCTCTTCACTCCTTACCACTCTACATCAACTGCAGCCCAATTACCTACATAAGCTCATCTTTCCTCCTTATAATTTTACTTTTCTTTCTTCTTAAGCAGCATCTAAGATCAGTAAACGGTTTCTTTACTATGGGTATCACTTTGGGAGGCCAAGGCGGATGGATCACTTGAGGTCAGGAGTTCAAGATCAGCCTGGCCAACATGGTGAAACCTTGTCTCTACTAAAAATACAAAAAATTAGCCGGGCGCAGTGGCGTGCACCTGTAATCCCAGTTACTCAGGAGCCTGAGGCAGGAGAATAGCTTGAACCCAGGGGGCAGAGGTTTCAGTGAGCCGAGATCATGCCACAGGACTCCATTCTGGGCAACAGAGCAAGACTCCATCTTAAAGAAAAAAAGAAAAAAAAAAAAAAGACAATGATTTTGTTAATTTTTTTAAAAGAAAGACTATCTTATGTTTTAGGCAATTTAGGCATTCATGGCTTGTTTAACAGGAAGAAACAATGCAACTGTTTCAAATCATAATTATAATAAAAATTTTTAAATAACGTTAAGGATCTTACTGAGTTTCATATGCAGAGACAATGTATTATCTTTCTTTAGAATTTAGTGGGAAATACATTTTTCTTAAAAATTTAGTACAAATCAGAAAAAAAAAGCACGTATAAGACTGTCTATGTGACGCTACAAAACTTTAGCCATCTTTTTTTGTGCAAAGCCAAAGATTATTTTTCAAACATCTAGATAGAATGTCTAGAGAAATCATGAAAAATTCAATTATATAAACAAAATATTGGTTTAGATAAAACAAGCTTTATAAACAAGCCTGTAATTTGCATAATTGTACTCCGTAAAAGAACATCTATTTGCATGGCTTTGACCTAAGGCTAAAGTTCTGCCAAAGTTATAATAAATATTAGAAAAGAGAACTTTTAAGTGCCAATGTCCCTTTTTTTTCAAGTATTTGTACTTTAAAATAGTGCGGGAAATAGTAGAATTCCAATGTCTTATTATGAAAGCATTAAATATAAAAGCAACATCTGGACTTCAAAAAAGAATATATTTTCTTTCATTTGTATTTCTGGCTGATGAATAACTTACTGCAGCAAGATCTTGCAATTAGTATTCAAACACGTAGCCAGGGCAATAATAATTACCATGGCAGAGAAAGTTGCCTATTAACCCTTCAACTTGTCTTCTATGCAAGCATTCCATCTGATGTGTTTTGGCTGAATAGTATTTGAATTGCTCTTTGGTCCATGTCCAAAATATTCTATTGTTGACATACTCATCTACTAGTATTCTTCAAACTGTCTGCTTTTTGGGATGGATGCTAATTAATTTTAGTTGCAATGCCCAAAAGACAAAACTAAAGAAAAATAAAAATAATGTCATAAGGCAATCATTTGGCTGAATAAAATTCCCTCAATCTGTATCTTTACATATGATTTACCAATCAGTCAAGCAGTACATTTCATTGGCTAAAGGTAATTGGAAATATTTTCTGTTCTAAAATTGACCACTCTTGCAGACCCAGCCCTGAATTCATTATAATCAGGCAGCTTAAATCATATGGCATGCAAAGCTTCCATTAAAATCTAAAAATGTCTCACGCTTGTAATCCCAGCACTTTGGGAGGCTGAGGCGGGTGGATCACGAAGTCAGGAGATCGAGACTATCCTGGTTAACACGGTGAAACCCCATCTCTACTAAAAACACAAAAAATTAGCCGGGCGTGGTGGCGGGCTCCTGTAGAGGCAGGAGAATGGCGTGAACACGGGAGGCGGAGCTTGCAGTGAGCGGAGATCGCGCCACTGCACTCCAGCCTGGGCGACAGAGTAAGACTCCATCTCAAAAAAAAAATAAAAATCTAAAAATGTCCCAAAACATATGTTTTGTTGAATACTACGTGAAAAACATTACGATATTCAGGCTGTGAGATACAAAGACGAATAAGAGAAATCTCCCTTCAAGACGAGTGTTTTTGGTTAAGACGTACAGCTAAAATACAAAATACACACCAAGTAAAGTATAACAGAAGAAACCCTAAAGGATTAAAGTGAAAACTTATTAGAATACAATCATTTTAATCATCTGTTACAGATATCACTGAGAGATCAATATCATCCTTTAATTTAAAGCCAAATTGTGAGTTTTTGTTTTTTTTTTTCTTGAGACAGGGTCTCACTCTGTTGCCCAGGCTGGAGTGCAGTGGCACGATGACAGCTCACTGCAGCCTTGGCTTCCTGGGTTCAATTGAATCTTCCACCTCAGCCTCCCAAGCAGATGGCACCACAGGCGTGTGCCATGCCCAACTTATTTTTGCAGTTTTTGTAGAGACTGTGTCTTGGTATGTTGCCCAAGCTGGTTTCAAACTCTTTGGCTCAGGCAATCTTCCCACCTTGGCATCCCAAAGTACTGAGATAACAGGCATGAGCCATCATGTGTGGCCCTTTACTTCCGGTATTCTTAATCCTTTATAATTTCCCTTCAAGAATATCAGAATTGGCCGGGCGTGGTGGCTCACGCCTGTAATCCCAGCACTTTAGGAGGCCGAGGCGGGCGAATCACGAGGTCAGGAGATCGAAACCATCCTGGCTGACACGGTGAAACCCGTCTCTACTAAAAATACAAAAAAATTAACTGGGCATAGTGGCGGGCGCCTGTAGTCCCAGCTACTCCCAGCTATTTGGGAGGCTGAGGCAGGAGAATGGCGTGAACTCGGGAAGCGGAGCCTGCAGTGAGCTGAGATCCCGCCACTGCACTCCAGCCTGGGCGAGAGAGCTAGATTCTGTATCAAAAAAAAAGAATATCAGAATTAAAATCCTATATAACTGATGGAAATCTTCATAGGAGCATTTGGTCTAAATTTCTAGGTTTCTAAAAGAAAAAATAATAAATGTAGAACAATCAACATATGTTGACTGCTGCAACCCCTTGAGAAAAAAGGAGTGTGTATAGCTAAAACACAAATTAAGTAAGAGTAACTCTTGTTCTTTTAGAGCTGTGTTTGTCTCAGATCCAAATAAAGTATTTTAAAAGGATACTGGAGAACCTTTTGGAAAGCTATTATTTGACTTGAAAGAATGTGCAAGATAAATCATGTCTGTGGATTTGAAACTGAAAATAATAAAAGATTTATAAAAAGAAGCAAGACTATTCTAAAAGAGAGTTTGAGGATAGTTTGCTTTGTTTATTAGCTGCCATCTCCTTGGTAGAGGGTGTGCATACACACACACACGTATATATAATGTATACATATATATTTATACGTGTATATATTTATGATATGTATATAACATGATCCCCTTGCCATAGTGAATAAGGCCAGGGCAGTATCAAGGTTTAATTTCTGAGAAATCATCATGCCTTTAGGAACACTCAGGATGCTCTGCAGTCCTAGCCCCATGACTTCACCTGTCTTCTCATCCCAACAGGGCTGGCTCAAGTACTGCCCCAGTAGAGTTGCCCTGGATTCCCCTAGGCAAGGTCACATGCTTTCTCCTTGGTATCACCACTGAACCTGGTACAGATCTTGATTACAGTATTAATCACAAGTTACTGAAATTATCTGTTTCCTTTCTAAATAGTGAGGTACTGGAGAACAGTGAACCTGGAACCTAGCAGAGTACCTGGTAAAATACATACACTCAGCATTTTCAGAACAGATAACTGGGGGTATCTCAAAGTGCCACAGAAGAAGAAAATTCTACTAGGGCCATGAAACCACTAGGCATTATGTTAATCAAATTACCTTAGAAGAATAAATCATCCATTCTTTCCACAATTATTTGCTAGGCTCCTACCAAGGTGCCATGAGGGGCACAGCTTAAAACACAAAGCGCACAAGGTACCAGCCTTCAGGGAGCGTACATTTTAGAGGAGAATGAGGAAAAGAGACAACTCTTAAAAATCATAGCAATGGAATATGTATAACATTTAAGATATTTTGCATGATCTCTAGAAGACTCAAATAACCTAGGCCAGTCACCAAGAAATGTACACGCTAGTTGCAGGAATAATAAATGCAAAGCTGATGAATAGCAAAGACAAAATACAGGATGAATGCTAACTGCATAGAACAAAAAAATTTAAAAAAATGAGAATTCATTGTGAGCACTTTGGGCTAGGAGGATCATTAACAACTTTCTGGGTTTGTGACAGACTTGGGAGGAGAGGCAGGCTGTGAGCAGAAAAACACAGTGTTTTTTCCATTCTCTTACTCAACAATCAACACAGAAGACTTCAGTGACCAAATGTGCAAGGATTTCTCCCCAGCAACAAGCAAGCAATCAATTCTGCAGTGGATACCAGCTGGGTATCCTCCAAGTGAATTCTGACACTATTTACCTGGAGATGGTGTCAGATCCCAGTTAAGGGTTCAGCCCCACAAAACTGCCCCCCACTACTTCTGATGCCAATCACAGGCCCCAGGTCATTTTACCTGTGCTTCTGATTAACTGTTTATAAACTGGGGTTCCCACGACACCCTCCTTGGGTTCCATTAATTTGCCGGAGTGGCTTGAGGAACTCAGGGAAACACTTGCATTTACCAGTTTATAATAAAAGATAAAGATGAAGAGATGCATAGAGTGAGGTATGGGGGAAAGGGCACAGAGTTTTCATGCCCTCCCAGGGCAAGCCACCTCCAGGTACCTCCACTGTTCAGCTATCCAGAAACTCCCTGAACCAGTCCGCTTGGACCTTCATGGAAACTTCATTGGATAGTCATGATTGAACCATGTTGAAAAGTGATTGGACAAAAAGCATATGATTTAATACTAATAGACTGAATGGGGAAACCCAGCAAGGCCTATCTGATCAGATTTTTCTGGCATCTCTGTGCAGTATTCCTTCCTCCAGGGTGTGGGGCAGGATCCCTTCTGAAATAGGGGGTCTTATGGCCTACATTCAGACAAGGTAGATGGGAGAATTTCTTTATGGGCAGTTCTCACACAGAAAGGTGGGGGAAGATTACAATTTTAGTTTCTAAAATTGGAAAGACAAAGATAAAAAGAGGGCAGGTCAAAGCTGGAGACTGTTTTCTGAGGCCTGCTTCTGAGGCCTAAAGCACCCCAACATTATAGGAGGAGTTATGGGAGTTTTAAGCGAGGAACCATGGACAAAAACATATGTGTCATAATATCACAGGGAACCACTGAGAAAAAGAGGAGGTGAGGCTGAAATTACTAAGAAGGGGAATGGTCTTGCCTGGCATGGTAGCTCACGCCTGCTCAGCACTTTGGGAAGCTGAGGCGGGCAGATACCTGAGGTCAGGAGTTCGAAACCAGCCTGGTCAACATGGCAAAACCCCATTTCTATTAAAAATACAAAAATTAGCTGGGCATGGTGGTAGGTGCCTGTAAACCCAGCTACTCAGGAGGCTGAGGCAGGAGAATCACTTGAACCCAGGAGACAGAGGTTGCAGTGAGCTGAGATTGGGCCATTGCACTCCAGTCTGGGCAACAGAGTGAGACTCTGTCTCAAAAAAAAAAAAAGGGGGGGGGAGGGGCGCTGGGCACGGTGGCTCACACCTGTAATTCCAGCACTTTGGGAGGCCGAGACGGGTGGATCACGAGGTCAGGAGATCGAGACCTTCCTGGTTAACATGGTGAAACTCCATCTCTATTAAAAATACAAAAAAATTAGCCAGGCATGGGTGGTGGCGCACCTGTAGTCCCAGGCTGCCTTCGGGGAGTCCTGAGGCCAGAGAATGGCGTGACCCAGGGACGGGCAGAGCTCTGCAGTGCAGCCGAAGATAGCTGCCACTGCACTCCAGGGCCCGGTGACACAACGAGCACTCGGCTTCTCCCAAAAAAAAAAAAAAAAAAAAAAAGGGCTGGGGTGGCGGGTAATGGTCTGAGCCCAATGGCTCAGAGGGGGGAAAATTAAAAGACTTATTGCGAACAATAGAAAATTCTCTTCTCCTGCCACCATCATCCTGGGCTCCTCTCTGCTTGCTGGAAACAATCAGCAGCTGAGAACACACAGATGCTGCCTCTTTCATAAAGCTCTCAGACCCATTCTTCTCTATTTCATGACCACTGCAGGCATTTCTGACCCTAACTACTGTAAAGGTTTAGCTCTACTGTCTCCTTTCCCAACCCATTTTAGAACGTGCTACCACGGAGATCTTTCCAAAAGCAAATCCAATCCTATCTTTTCATTAACATCCTTCAGGAGCTCCAAAATATATACAAAGTAAACCCCAAAATCCTTAAAGTATATAGGATTCACAGCATAGCCTCTCCCCACCTTCCCTTGCAGGCAACTATTTGGAACTCCAGACTCTCCTCTGGCCATCTCTGCACTACATTTGCCTAGTCTTTCAGCATCTGACCCAAAAATCTCTTCTGTGAAGCTCTCTCCCAGTCTCTCCTTCGGTTTCATATGTACCTTTTATTGCAAATCTCTGTCTGATGATGCAGAGAAAACCAAACTCAGGTTCTTCTGTACTCCCGATACAATCAACACAGAATACGTTTATGACCAGATGTGGGAAGAGTTCTCCCCACATGACAAACAAGCAGTCTTTCAACAATGAACACCAGCTGGGCATCCTCTAAATCAAGTCAATTCGGATACTATCCACCTGCGGTAAGCCTCAGAGCTCAGTTGAGGGCTCAGTCCTACAAGGCTGCCCCCCCAACTTCCGACAACAATCACAGGTCCCAGGTTGTTTTGCCTGGGTTTCTGACCCACCAGCTACAAATTGAGGTTCTCGCAACACCATCTTTGGGTTCCATTAGTTTCCCAGGGCAGCTCACAGAATTTTGGGGTTCTTACGGAGGCTTTATTACATAGGCATGATTGATTAAATCATTAGCCACTGGTGATAAACTTAACCTTCAGTCTGGCTCTTACCCCTCTCCAGTTTGGGAGAGGGGCTGCCAGCCATCTGTCAACTTATTAGCATAAAAAAGACACTTATCACTTTGAAAATTCCAAAAGTTTTAGGAGTTGCATGCCAAGAAACTGGAAGAATACCTTATATATTTCACAATCTCACAGTCTGGTTCTAAGGAACTTTTCTCCTGAAAGACACAGGTATGTCTTACTCATTTTTGGTCTCCCAACACCTGGCCCAGGGCCTAATCCTGAAACTAGCACAGAATGATTGCTCAATCAATGTTTATGAAGGAAGACTGGGGCTAGTATCAGATTTACAGGTGATTAAACCTAAAGTAGGTAATTAGGAAATAGAGGTGGGTGTGGAAAGGTAAGTCTACGTAAAAATGTGACAGTTGAAAAGGGAGCAAATAGCTGGACCATTATCTCTCAAAGGTAACGGACTATGTCCTCTGTCTACCCCTCAATGACATGGCTGTTAGGGATGGGGATCAGACAGTAAACTACATAAACAGATTAGAAACTCAAAGCAACCAACCAACCATCCACAAACAAAGCCTTGTTATCTGAACAGTCTGAATAGTTCCTGATAGTCTTTTTTGGAACCACTTTTCCTCCTTCAGCAAAGCTTGACCACAGAGAACAGAATTGAAGAAACAAAATAAAGGAGCATACTAATCTGATTTCTGCATTCTGGCTATAAAAGCTGTTCGTATAGCTTTCTACACGAACAGGAAGAGATACTGAATTTAATTTGCTGATTAGTGGGGGAAAGAGGGGGCGAAAAGCAGCCAAGGACACTCTTTTGCACATTTGGCAGGGTACCACACAACCTGCCTCCCAGGGGCTTGCAACAATATGTGATCTCCACCAGCGCAACAGGGGTTTCAAACACAAATTTCCCACCACTACTGCCTGGATGTGGCTTCAGTGGTTGGTTGTTGGCACCGCTTTAGAAATAAGTGGCCTATTGCAAAAATGCTCTAATGCCAACAGGTTGCCACACAAGCACACCTTTGGAAATAATTTCTGCTGGCTGTAACTTAAGCAAACAAGGAAAAGACACCCATAGTGAGATACACCATCCTTGATTCTCCATATCAGTTCATTCTAAACTAGGAGGCAACACTGACATAAAGTACTGAAGAGCCAGGCATGGTGGCTCACACCTGTAATCCCAGCACTTTGGGAGGCGGAGGTAGGAGGATCACTTAAGCTCAGGAGTTTGAAACCAGTCTGGGCAACAGTGAGACCTTGTCTCTACTAAAAGAAAAAAACCAAAAATTAGTCAGGCGGGGTGTCACAGGCCTGTGGTCCCAGCTACTCGAGAGGCTAAGGTTGGAGAATTGCTTTAGCCCGGGAAGTTAAGGCTGCAGTGAGCCGTGACTGCGCCACTGCACTCCAGCCTGAGAGACAGAGGGAGACCTTGTCTCCAAATGAATAACTAAAAGTACAATAAAAGCACAGTGTTTCAAAAGTAAGGAGGAACCCACTGTTTAAAAGGCTCTAAATCTCAGTTACTAGAGGGCACATTTCCATATATACACATAAAGCATCTCTATGATATAATCAGGGACCTCATTAAGTTACAAAGTTTTTTCTTTGCAGGGGCGGGGGGAGGTCTCTTGCAAATTAGGCCATTATAATGTCCGATAGTATACTCAGGAACTCGTGTCAAAATAATTCTAAGGCTGGGTACAGTGACTCATGCCTGTAATCCCAGAGCTTTGGGAAGCCAAGACAAGAGAATGGCTACAGGCCAGGAGTTCAAAGCTGCAATGATCTCGCCACTGCATTCTAGCCTAAGTGATGGAGCAAGACCCTGACTCTAAAATAATTCTCCCACTCTGAATTATAAAGGTAATATTAATAGAGGGATTTCACAGAAATCTTCCATACCCAAGTGGGTTTCAAACTATTATACAACTACTGACAGTGACAATCAAGTACTAGGAGAAATATATTAGTCAACAGCGTAAAAACAGATGTGCATTGCAAAATTAAAGGCAGAGGTTAAAATTATTTTCATTTCATCAGTCTCCTCTCCCACAGTTGGAAATAATAATTATTTTGTAAAAGGTTTTCCACCACTATCAGCCTACTCCCGGTAATCTTTAAAAAGGCGTATTCTTTTGTAAAGCATAAACTTAACATTGGCATAGTTAAATATTTTCTGATATAAAATCACTACAACCCACATTAAATTTGTACTTCCAAAAAAACAACCAACAAGGTGGACATGGTGGTGCCTGAAGTCCCAGCTACTTGGGAGGCTGAAGTGGGAGGATCGCTTGAGTCCCGTAGGTCGAGGCTGTAGTGAGCCATGATTACATCACTGCACTCTAGCCTGAGTGACAGAGCGAGACCATATCTCGAAAGAAAGAAAAGAGAAGAAAAGAAAAGAAATCACATTTATAGATACTGGGTGTTAGAACATCAACAATATCTTTTCATTCACTGAAAGAAAAAAAATTGCCAAGACCTGTTTAAATGGTACCTGTTGCTAGACATAAAACATGTTGAGATGATCCCTACAGTAGAGGCCCCAGGGCCCCACAGGAATACTAGGAAATGCCCTACTAATATTAACACTAAAGTATTAATATTAGTAGTTTCTAGAGGGTGAGGAGGAGTACAGATATTTAACTTTTTCTTAAATATATCTACACTGACTTGACAAAACTAGCATGAATGACATCTGTCATTAAAAATAAAAAGAGCTTATTGCCACACACTTATACGATGAATTTATACTACGCCTCAATAGGTAAACACAGGCTAGACCAAATTACTTTCTAAACTGAGATCTATTGCTGGCACAGTAAAACAAATAAAGCTCAGAGCCTCTTTCTTACTTCAGTTTCCATTTGAGCTTCTGCCCTCATTTACTTACAATACTCACTATAAACAGTGCACCTCACCATAAGAGACAATAATACTTTCCTGGGAAACAGACTGTGCCAATTTTATTGTAACTTTTTAAACTTCGCTCCTATATTTTTATGTAATCATCAGGCACTATGTAATCTTGCTAAACAGTAGTAACAGCCAGAGCGACCCAGTGGTAAGAGTATTAATCTTCACTGGTCTTACAAGCCAGAAAACCTGGGTTTGAAAGTGAGAAGCTGGGCAGATCAACCTGTGTGCTTCAGTTTTCTCTCCTATAAAAACTACTACTATGTGCTCCCTCCTTAAGGATGAATACCTAGTAAATTGTTCTTAAATGAACGAATGAAATGTGAAACTAAATCATGGAGTGTAATCTCCTCCATTCGATTTGTCCCTGGAAAACCAAGAAGTTACCAAATTTTTTTGATCTAAATGATCCGTGCCCAAACTGTAACAGAAATAAAAACCACACCCAACTCCTAAAATTAAGTTACTTTTAAAGTTATTAGAGAACAACAGGGCTTTAGAACATCAGCAGGATGTTCTGTTTTAAAATTGATTTGGCATCCAGGAGTCTAAGCCGAGTCGCCACAGCAGACTGGCTTGGTAATTTAATTAGAGTCTTCTGGAAGGACCCATTAAATCGTCATCCCCCGACAGTGTTCTCTTTAGGGACCTGATTTTCTCTCTAGTCCTCCCATTCCTTTCTCCTTCCTCTCTTCCTCTCACCCCTTTTGTTTGCCCTTTTTTTCTTTTTTTGCTCTTAAAACAGCTCTCCCTCCGTTTGGCTTGTCACTCCCATGCATTTTTCACTCTAACTAGAAATGGGTCACCCCAGGTTTGCTCCCCAAGCCCCAGGGCCCCTCAGGGCGAGTGGCCAAAGGCCCTGCGGTCCACCCCGCCTGGGGGATTCCTACTCTGATCACAGCCCGGGCGGGCTCCGCAGATGGGAAAGGATTTCCAGCGCGCGCCTAGCGGCCACAAATCACTTCCCCGGGCCACCCTGCCAGGCCTCAACCATCCCAGAGCCGTCGGTCGGCTTTTACTTTAACGAGGATTCAGGTGGGTCACACCTTGTCCTCCAAACGCGGGCCTGCTACCCGGACCCCGCCCAGGGGCTCGCCCCAGTGCCCAGGTTCCTCGGCATGCTTAGCACTGTGGGAGGCGGGGAAGTGACCCCAAAGTTGCTTGAGTGGAGACTTCCGCACGCAGAGGCGTCCCCGCAGCTGCCTGCCTCTTTCAGGGGCAGCATCCCCCGCTAGTCCGGAGCCTGTCCTCTGGGCCACCACGCACCCCGCGCCTCCGCCCCGCCGGGGCCTCAGTCTGCAGGAAGCCGGGGACAGCTGGCTTCCTCCCCTAGCCCGGAGCAGCCGAGTGTCCCGGCCAACCTCCCCCGCGGAGAGCGCAGCGCCCCCGCGCAGTCCCCGAACTTCTTCCCGCGTCGGCTAGGGCTTTCGGGTGGGGACGCGGGGACCCCTCGCTCACCGATATCCCCATCGTCGTCGTCGTCCTCCTCCTCCATTTGTAGCAAAACATTCCTGCTCATCTTTTTCATGTCTCCTTCAGAAGGCGGCTCCCAACTTGGCGCGAAGTTGGGGGCTCCCAGGTTCCGGAACGGCGCGGCTCTCCCAGGGGCCGGATCGGGGACCGCGGGGCGCTTGTCGCTTGGGCTCAGGGGCCGCTCTGCCCAGCCTGCGCCTGGGAAAGCCAAGCCGAAGCGCCCACCGACCGGAGCCCAGAGCCGAAGGAAGCCTCTCGCCTGCCGAGCGGAGCCCTGAGACTGAGCATGCCCAGTGCGGCCGCCGCGGCTCGCTGCGGAATGATTGAACTTCCCCGGTTTTAGGAGGCTCGCAGAAGGAAGTCGGGAGGCGAGACTGGAGAGGGAGTAGTCCGGTGCTGCGCGCGGGGGAACTAGCTGGAGTGCGAGGCGGGAACACGTGAGTGCGGGAGTGGACGGGGTTCACTAAACATTGATCCCAAACAGGGCCGCTTTTCGTTCCAAGGTCGTCTGTGAACACACACTGCGGCTTGCTTTGTTTTAACGTCTGATACTAGAGAGGGGGGAAATGCTGCTACAGCACAACTGCAGAACCCTGGAAGGCGAGCTCGTTTGAATGGCTTTTAAAGGCGACGTGGAGCTAGTAATGGGGGAATCTTAAATTCCTCTAACTCCGACCTGGGAAAGTGGAATCTTATACGGATAGGGTAAGATTACGGGGGAATGGGGGTGGGAGGAGAGGCAAAACTCAGAGAATAAGCAAAAGAAGAAGGGGCGGGACGGAAGGGAGTGGCGGTGGAGAGAATTTTCTAAATAAACGTGTGCACAAAGGCAGGAGGATTTCCGCATACATTGAGGTCGCGGAGAGTGGAGAAGCGCCCCCTACCCCGCCCGCACGAGCACACAGGGAGTGGTCGGAAGATAATCGCTGAAGCTTCCAGCCTATTTGTACAATGGAAACTAGTCCTCTGTGTCAAAGAGGCAGAAGAAGCCGAAGACCACTAGAGTTAGATGTAAACTCTTCTAAAACATTGTGGAAAGCTATAATAAGAGAAAAGAAAGAAGTGAAATAAAATTAAGGCAGATAGTTTTATCTTTATTTTAGTGCTTTCCTGGAAACCAAAGGGACCGATAGGACAAATACAAAGGGATTTAGTACTTTAAAGACCCTTGGAGTTGTTTGAACGGCAGTTTTGGGGGATCGCGTGTCTACAAAACTTTTTTCAAAAAAGCTGGTGCGTTCAGGTGGTTCAATTTTGACTTCTCAAAAGGGCTAGAAGGTATATTTGAAATCTTGGTTATATGTGTTATTGTCTACTCCTCATTGAAATTTTTTTTATATTTTTTCCACTGAAGTGCTAGGGTTATCACAATAACACGAAATCTGCTGTGCATGTTTTTTCTTCCATATGCTTTTTTTGAGACGGTCTCGCTCTGTTGCCGAGGTGGGAGTTCAGTAACTAGAACTACAAGCGGAGCACACCACCATGTGGGGCTTAGTCTTAAATTTTTTGTAGAGATGGGTGTCTCACTATGTTGCCCAGGCTGGTTTTGAACTCCTGGCCTCCAGCAATCCTTGCACCTCAGTTTCCTAACTTGTTTTTAATGTTCTCTCTGAAAGAAAGAAAACATTGAGACCAATCTTCACTGGGAAAATAGCTATGAATATATACATGAAAAGACATGATGAAATTACTTTTAAGAAAATATCTGGGAAACACTATACTTCTTGAGGTACTTTTTTTGAATAAAGAGAATTGTTTTTAGTATAAAGAGACAACAATACAGTACTCTGAAGTTAGGATAAAAAAATGATGGGAGAAGAAAGATGGGAAGAGATTGTTTTCTTTCACTGAACCCTCTCCCCTGAGCTTATGAAACTCACTAAAAGTAGAAACTTCAAGTGTTTTGGTTACATGATCAATTTTACAATTTTCCTTTAACAAATTTTGTGTAGTCATTTTTATGTACTGGGAAAAGTTTTACATGTTTTATAAGCATCCAGTCGTTCAACCCTCATAACAACCCTAGAAATTGTTATCATTTTTCTTCAGGTGTGAGGCAACTTGAGCAACTTGTCCAAAATCACAAACCCGAACAGCTTGTTTTAGAATCAGTGCTCATAGCCACTTCATAAACCACCTCCAGAGACATGTCCCAATCCATTTTTTTTTTTTTCAGATCACTTTTTCCCCCAACAATTCTAAATTCAAAGTCTCATCAACTCCCTGCCGTGGTTCTTTCACCAAATGTTCTTTTTTTTTTTTTTTTTTTT
>NW_016809173.1:659768-673002 GCF_001698545.2 Rhinopithecus bieti | reverse complement strand
TTTTTTTTTTTTTTTTTTTTTTTTTTGACAGAGTCTCGCTGTCGCCCAGGCTGGAGTGCAGTGGCGCGATCTCGGCTCACTGCAAGCTCCGCCTCCCGGGTTCACACCATTCTCCTGCCTCAGCCTCCTGAGTAGCTGGAACTACAGATGCCCGCCACCAAGCCCGGCTAATTTCTTGTGTTTTTAGTAGAGGCGAGGTTTCACGGTGTTAGCCAGGATCGTCTGGATCTCCTGACCTCGTGTTCTGCCCGCCTCTGCCTCCCAAAATGCTGGGATTACAGGCATGAGCTACCGTGCCCGGCCTTGTTCTCATTTTTATGGACTAAGACTTTGCTCAAAGTTACTTTGTAGTTAGAAAATTATCATAGTTGATTTTGCAACAAGTTTTAATTAGTCATTTAGAATTCTTCACAGATTTTTAAGAGTTTACATTTTTCTTCCTTAATAAATGTTGTAGTGAAACATTGTTGGCCTTATATGTAAACGTAGCTGTTGCTAGAAGAGAACTGAATTGTTTACTTACCTTAGCTGTGAGTCTATTATTAGTAAATTACGTTCTTTCCCCTAATCTATTTTATTTCCTACCACTTGTGCATTTTTTTCAATTGAGCAATATATGCCTCAAAAATAAGATAATAGGCCTATGTAAGAACCACGCACTTACCCCTGAAGAATTATCATCCATACAATAATAATTTGTGAAATAGAATATTCTTAATATATAGCCAAGTTATTTGTATTTGCAAAGGTTTTTCAAGTCAGGGATCACAGAACAATTATTTTCTCATTCATTCGTCTGATTAACTACAACTTTTGGCCACCAGGATATTCTTTCTCTGCCCATCCTGTAAACGTTGTTGCTTTTCTAGCTTCGGGCCCCAGGTCTCTTTTCTTCTCATCTTTCCCTGTAGAACTCATTCAGTCCTATAACTTTACTATCTAGTCCAGGCCGGGTCAGCCTCATGGGCATTCAAACAGTCTATTCACACAGAGCCCTACACCCTCATGGGTCTAATACTTGGGATTTAAATGTTCTGTGGTTAATGCTCATCAATGATAGACTAGATAAAGAAAATGTGGTACATATACACCATGTAATACTATGCAGCCACAAAAAGGAATGAGATCATGTCCTTCGTAGGGACATGGATGGAGCTGGAAACCGTTATCCTCAACAAACTAATGCAAGAACAGAAAAACAAACACCGCATGTTCTCACTCATAAGCAGGAGCTGAACAATGAGAACACATGGACACAGGGAGGGGAACAACACACACTGTTGGGGAGTGGGGTTGGGGAAGGGAAAGCTTCAGGATAAATAGCTAATGCATGTGGGGCTTAATACCTAGGTGATGGGTTGATAGGTGCAGCACACCACCATGGCACACATTTACCTATGTAACAAACCTGCTCATCCTGCATATGTATCCCAGAACTTAAAATAATTTTTTAAAAAAGGTTCTGTGGTTACCATCCTGAAATTCTTTTCTTCTAGTTTTATTTTAGGTTCTGGGGGTACATGTACAGTTTTGTTATAGGTAAATTGTGTGTTGCTGAGGTTTGGTGTGTGAAGATCCTGGCAGCCAGGTATTGAGCATAGTACCCAGTAGATAGCTTTCCAAACACCCCACTCCCACTATCCCCCCTAAGCAGTCTCTAGTGTCTACCATCTTTGTATCCATGTGTATTAAATGTTTAGCTCCTCCTTATAAGTGGGAACATGCAGTATTTGGTTTTTCTGTCCCTGCATTAATCTGCTTAGGATAATGGGCTCCAGCTGCATCCATGTTGCTGCAAAGGACATGATTTGGTTCTTTTCTATGGCTGCATGGTATTTCATGGTATATATATACCACATTTTCTTTATCTAGTCTACCATTGATGAGTGTCTTGGTTGATTCCATGTCTTTGCTGTTGTGAATAGTGCTGCAGTGAACATACCAGTGCATGTTCATCTTTTTAGTAGAACAATTTATTTTCTTTGGGTATATATACCCAGTAGTGGGATTGCTGGGTGGAATGGTAGTTTTGAGTTCTTTGAAAAATCTCCAAACTGCTTTCCATAGTGGCTGAACTAATTTACATTCCCACCAGCAGTGTATAAGCATTACCATTTCTCCACAACCTCAACAGCATCTGTTGTTTTTGACTTTTTAGTAACATCCGTTCTGACTGGTATGAGATGGTATCTCATAGCAGTTTTGACTTGCATTTCTCTAATGATTAGTGATGATGAGCATTTTTTTCATATATTTGTTGGCCACGTGTATAGCTTCTTTTGAGAAGTGTCCATTGATTTCCTTTTCCCGTGTTTCAATGAGATTGTCTCTTTTTTGTTTGTTGAATTAAGTTCCTTACAGATTCTAGATATTAGACCTTTGATGCATAGTTTATAAATATCTTCTCCCATTCTATAAATTGTCTATATACTCTGTTGACAGTTTCTTTTGCTGTGCCAAAGCTCTTTAGTAGGTCCCACTTGTCAATTTTTGTTTTTGTTGCCATTGCTTTCTGGGACTTAGTCATAAATACTTTGTCAAGACCAATGTGTAGTATGGTACTTTCTAGGTTTTCTTCCAGGGTTTTTATTTCTTTCTCTTGCCTGATTGCTCTAGCTAGGACTTTCAGTACTATGTTGAATAGGAGCAGTAACAGTGGGCATCTTTGTCTTGTTCCAGTACTCAACAGGAATGCATCCAGCTTTTTGCCTGTTCGGTATGATGTTGGCTGTGAGTTTGTCATATATAGGTCTTATTATTTTGAGATATGTTCTTTTGCTATGTAATTTGTTGAGGGTTTTTAATATGAAGCGATGTTGAATTTTATTGAAAGCCTTTTCTGCATCTATTGAGATGATCATGTGGTTTTTGTTTTTAATTCTGTTTGTGTGGTGAATCACATTTATTGATTTGTGTTTGTTGAACCAACTGTGCATCCCAGGAACCAACTTTGCATCCAACTTGATCATGGTAAATTAACTTTAATGTGCTACTGGATTCAGGGATGACTGGTTTTTAAGACTTGCTTGTCAGAGAGTTCACTCTCATGGTGCTTCTTAGCAGGAGCCTCTGTTTCTTCCTGCGAAGGCCTCTCTACAGGCTGCTTGAGCATCCTCATGGCATGGTGCAATGCAGCAGAGTAGATGAGATGGAAGCCAGAATGTCCTTTATGATCTTGCCTTGGAAGTCACTAATTGTCTTTTTTGCTATTGGTTACATGTGTCAGTCTGCTGTATAAACTGTAGGAGGAGCTGATGCAAGAGCATGAATACTAGAGGCAGGGACCACTGGGAGCATCTTGGAGGCCGGCTGCCACACATTTCCACTATCTGTGTTCTGACTCATACTGCCATCATTCTTCATTCAGTTGTTTATTCATTCAACAAATATTGGCCAGGTGATAATCCCAGCACTTTGGGAGGCTGAGGTGGGTGGCTTGCCTGAGCTCAGGAGTTCAAGACCAGCCTAGGCAGCATGGTGGGCCCTGTCTTTACTAAAAATACAAAAATTAGCTGGGCGTGGTAGCGTGCACCTGTAATCCCAGCTACTCAGGAGGCTGAGGCAGGAGAATCACTTAAACCAGGGAGGTGGAGGTTGCAGTGAGCCAGGATCATGCCACTGGACTCCAGCTTGGGTGACAGAATGAGACTCTGCCTCCAAAAAACAAACAGCAAAAAACCCTCAAACATTTACTGAGAACTGTATGCTGGCCACTTGCATGGATGTTGGGGATTCAATAGTTAAAATGAAAACAGACCACTTTGCTGCCCTCATGACCTTCCATTCTAGTGAATAGAGACAAGTAAATAAGTATATGTCAAGAGATGACGGGTACTAGTGAGAAAAATGAAGCAGGGCCAGAGAGATAAAAAATGATGACTGAGGAAGGACCTTGTGTGGGGTGGTCAGGAAAAGCCTCTGATAAGCTGACATTTTAGCAGAGATCTGAAAGAAGTAAGGGAACAAGACATATAAGTACCTGTGGGAATAGGGTTTTAAAAAGAGAGAAATACAAAGGCCAGAGCCTTGAGGACACTCATGCTTAGTGTCTTCAAGAAGAATAGAGAGGCCATGGTGACTGTGGTATAGTGTCTTAGTTCACTTTGTGCTGCTATAAAAGAATGCCACAGACTGGATAATTTATAGTAAACAAATGTATTAACTAATATTCCTGGAGGTTGCAAAGTCCAAGATCAAGGGGCTCACATCTGGAGAGGGCCTTCTTCCTGCCATCCCATGGTGGAAGGTGAAGGGCAAAAGAGGGTAAAGCTTGAGATGGTATTAAACTCATCTTTTTATAATAAGCTCACTCTCAAGATAATGGCATTAATCCATTAATGAGGGTGGTGCCCATGACTGAGACACCTCTCATCAAGGTCTTGACACTACTGCATTGTGGACCAAGATTTCAACATGTGACTTTGGCGGACACATTCAAACCATAGTACATACTGGTGGAGGAGGAGAGTGGTAGGAGATAGGGTCAAGGTTGGTGAGAGAGAGGGAGTGCTACAAATCACTTTGGGCCATGTGGGGCAACGGAAGGACTTGTGCTTTTACTCTAAATCATATGGAAATCATATTTGAAATAGATGCGTGGCATTTAACTTATATTTTAAAAAGATCTTTCTGACTGCTTTATGAAAAATGGACTGTAGAATAGCAAGTGTCACAGGGAGACCAGTTGGGAGACTAGTCTATAGACTATAATATAGTGAAGAGATTGGCTGGGCACAGTGACGCGTGCCTGTAATCCCAACACTTTGGGAGGCCAAGGTGGGCACATCACCTGAGGTCAGGAGTTTGAGACCAGCCTGGCCAACATGGCGAAACCCTGTCTCTGCTAAAAATACAAAAATCAGCTGGGTGTGGTGGCACATGCCTGTAATCCCAGCTACTTGGGAGGATGAGACGGGAGAATGGCTTGAACCCGGGAGGCAGAGGTTGCAGTGAGCCAAGATCGTGCTATTGCATGCCAGCCTGGGCAACAGAGCAAGACTCCATCTCAAAACAAAAAAAATATATATATATAATATATATATATATCGTTATATGTATATATATTACACACACCAAAAATATGTATATCCAGAATATACATTATATACCGTGATATATATATAGTCTATTCAGAAATATATCCAGAATGAATATGTATATATAGTGAAGAGATGATTGCAGTGAACTGGGTGGTAATGGTGAATGTGGATTATATGTTTTGAGGTAGATCTGAAAAGAGTTTCTGATGTAGTGAATCTGGGTATGAGAGAAAAAAGAAAGTCAAGGATGACTCTCAGGTTTTAACCTAAGTTATTATGAGAATGGAGTTGCTGTGTCTGAGATGTGAAAGACTACAGGAAAGCAAGGGGGTGGGGAAGTAGGTGTATTTTTTGGACCTATAAGTTTGAATGTAATATTAGACATCTATGTGGAGAAGTCCAGTAGGCATGAATCTGAAATTGCAAGGAGAGCTTTGCACTAGAGATACAAAGTTAGGACTGAATAAGATAACTTGGAAAATGAGTTTCTACAAAGGGATGATGTCTGAGGATTGAGCCCTAGGATACTTCTCTTCAACATATGCATGGGGAAAATGAGTAATAGTCAGCAAAGAAGACTAAAAAGGAGTGGTCAGTCAGCAATGGGGAACAACAGGAAAGGGTGAGGTTGCAGAGGCCAAGTTGAAATTTTTTTTTACAAAAGGAGGAAATGATCTCCTGTGCCAAATGAATCTGATTGGGTGGCTTTGTAAAAACTAGCTTTTTTTTTTTTTGATATGGAGTCTCGCTCTTGTTGCCCAGGCTGGAGTGCAGTGACATGGTCTCAGCTCACTGCAACCTCTGCCTCCCGGGTTCAAGTGATTCTCGTGCCTCAGCCTCCCGAGTAGCTGGGATTACAGGTGCATGCCACCACACCTGGCTAACTTTTGTATTTTTAGTAGAGACGAAGTTTTACCATGTTGGCCAGACTGATCTCAAACTCCTAACCTCAGGTGATCCACCTGCCTCGGCCTCCCAAAGAGCTGGGATTACAGGTGTGAGCCACTACACCTGGATAGAACAGTTTTATTTCAGATAGAAGAGAATCAACCATTGAATTTATTGGTGACCACAATAGTTTCAGAGTAGGGAATGAAAGTCTGGAATGGCTTCACAGGAGAATGAAAGAATAGGAAGTGGTCATAGTGACTATAGACAACTCTCTGATGCCACCTGAAACTCCTTGAGACTCATGAATGCTAGACTTCTCTCCATCTCCACTTGAATGCTAATAGGCAACTAAAATTTAACAGATTGAAAATTGATCTCCTGATTTTCCTCCCAGACCCCAGTCTACCCATAACCTCCATCTCAGATCATCAAAACTCCATCCTTCTAATTGCTCAGGCCCAAAACTCTGGAGTCAGCATTAACTCCTCTATTTCTTTTTTTTTTTTTTTTTTTTTGAGACGGAGTCTCGCTCTGTCGCCCAGGCTGGAGTGCAGTGGCCAGATCTCAGCTCACTGCAAGCTCCGCCTCCCAGGTTCACGCCATTCTCCTGCCTCAGCCTCCCAAGTAGCTGGGACTACAGGCGCCCGCCACCTCGCCCGGCTAGTTTTTTGTAGTTTTAGTAGAGACGGGGTTTCACTGTGTTAGCCCGGATGGTCTCGATCTCCTGACCTCGTGATCCGCCCGTCTCGGCCTCCCAAAGTGCTGGGATTACAGGCTTGAGCCACCGCGCCCAGCCAACTCCTCTATTTCTTGTACACCCCATATCCACTCTATCAGCAAAGCCGTTTTAGTCTAATCAGAAATATATCCAGAATTAGATCACTGTGCCCATCCTTCACTACCATCGTGTCATCTGTGACATCATCCTCTGTCACTTGGATTATATTCCTATCTGGTTTTCCTGCTTCCACCTCTGTCCCCTACAGTCCACCCATGACATAGCAGCCAAAGTAATGCTTTTATTTTGTTTTTTTGGCAAAGTAATGCTTTTAAACCATGAAGCAGATCATATCTCTCTTCTCTAACTACCAACAGCTCCCTATTCTAGCTAAATTCTTCACAAAGCAATCCTATTTAAATTGCAAAATCTCCAGAGTCACTCTGTTTGGTTGTGCAAGATGTTTATTCTGCAAAATGCCTGGTCCAGGGGGATCAAATGAGGGCTAGCTCAGGCTCTGCTTGCCAAGCCACGTCGCTTGGTATGAGGCTCTGTCTATATAAATTTCCCATACAGGTTGTCAGCCACCCTGAACACCTCTAAATCTGTATTCCTTATCCCTCTTTGCTTTCTTTTCTCCTTAATTTGTAGCCCCCTTTTACATACTATAGAATTTGGTTCCTTATTCTGTTTCTTGTCTGTTTTCACCAACTAAAAGATAAGCTCCATGAGAGAAGTGCTTTTGTCTTTTATTCATTACCATGTCTCCAGCATCTAAAACAGTGCCTGGCACATAGTAGATACTCAGTAAATATTTGAATTGAGTTTTTCTGTAGAGTAGTGGAGAAATGCAGTGGTAGAAAAATAAATGGGGGTCAAGAGAGGGAAGGGTCTATAATGTGGGAGAGAGAAGGAGACGTTGCTGTTCTGATGTCCTTGGGTAAGTGAACGTAATAAGTTCCAGCACACCCTGGAGGTGTGGGCTATGAAAATCAGGCCAAAACTTGCATCACAAGAACCACAGGGAAGGTAGAACATGTGGATACAGATGTAGGTATATTTATTTTGAAAGCTTTAAAACATATAGAAAAGTTGAAAGAATAACAGATACCTGTAGATCTATCACGAAGCTTCAACAATTGTGAATATTTTCCTATATGTGATTTATCTGTTTGTCTTTCTGTGGATATTTCACTGAACCATGTCAATGTTGCAGACATCATAATACTTCATCCCTACTTAAATAATATATTCATTCAGAGGATATTTGACAATATTTCCCTGAAATCGACTAATATCAATTCATATTCAATTCTCCCCAATTGTCTTAGTCTTGTATGGCTAAGTTCTTCATACAAGCACCCAATCACATTTCACACACTACAATTGGTTATGCTCCTGAACTTTGTTCCCAATGACTTTGACTTTTCAAGAGAACAAGATAGCTGTGGATGATGTTTTTCCTCTAATGGTGGTATGCAATGTCCAGTATTTCCTGTAATCTGGACATTAGGCAAAGGCTTAATTAGATTCAAGTAAAACATAGGCAAGAGACTGTCACAGAAGATGCTGTGTACTTCATGTTGCATTATGTAAGAGGTGTACACTGTCTGGTTGTCCCACCATCATTGTTGCTCAGCTTGATCACTAGGTTACATGGGGAATGCCAGATCTTTCCACTGGGTTGAGACTCCATTCTGGGCAGTCTGACTCCAGGGTCTGTGCCTCGAACCACTTTGCTATATTGCTTCTCTGTGTAAGAGCACAGGGGTCAAGAACCAAGAGCACACATACAAGCTACAAAGCTAGGATTCAAATGTGGGACCTTACCCCCCACCGCAAAAAGCTGGTTGTTCCTCTTACTACCTAAAAATGTCTTGTCAGTTTAGGGTCTTAAGAAAGGACTTTTGGAACTTGCTATACCTTCCCAGTGAAAGCAAACTCCTTCTTCTAAAATTCTATATTTATTGGGAAGGAGAAAAATATATCAACTTAAAAGCTGGGTATCAAATACCAAGGACTGGGTTGATTTGCTCCAGTAAAGAGATAACTCAGATTGCAGCTGATTTTTGTTTCTATTTTGATTCATTATCATTCCCCAAGATCCATCTTGCTTATGCACAGAACAATGAGTAAATGAAATGGGAAACTGGGCTTTGATGTGGGCTTTAATCTCTGATTCTATGATAACCTGGGTTCTGAGGAGAGAGGGTTCTAATGTTGGGAAAGCAGAAACTTGAAATTAGAATTCTTTTGTTGAAGGAGGTGGGGAATTAGGCCAGATTACCTATAGCCCTGGTCAAAAATGAACTAATACAGATAATTTTCTGAGTTAAGTGTTCTTGTTTTTGTTTTGTTAGGGAAGATTGGCAAACAGATCCACTTGAAGATTTTAGGGAAAAAAAAATTGAATAAAGTGCCCTTTTCCTTGGCAATCTCCTGAGTCCTGATGTGTACCTTCTTGCTGTGGTACAAGGATCATTGCAAAAATTAGGATTAGAGCTACCCACATTGCTGGATTAGATTAGAGCCACAGCATGAGGGCAACTGTGTTAGTGGGCAGGATACTTTTCTTTAAAAAAAAAAAACAAACTTGATTCTTTGGGCTTGTGGAGTTGAGTAAGGCCGCAGCTTTGCCCATAGTTTGCCATACAGGATGGAAAACATCACAGATCCACAAAATATCCACATGCTAAGTTCAATATTATGGAATCTGAGTCATTGCTGGGGTTGGGGGTAGGAGGTAAGGACAGGTGGGGAGGGGATTTATGACACAACCTCAAAGTTAATTTGATTTTAATTCCATTTTTAAAATATGTGATACTTTAAAAAGCAAGGTATCAGGGAAAATATGACATGAGAATCTCACACTTACAAAGAGATTAGAAATAACCCCTGCAGGCTGGGCGCAGTGGCTCACGCCTGTAATCCCAGCACTTAGGGAGGTCGAGGTGGGTGGATCACAAGGTCAAGAGATCGAGACCATCCTGGCCATGGTGAAACCCTATCTCTACTAAAAATACAAAAAAAAATTAGCTGGGTGTAGTGGCACGCGCCTGTAGTCCCAGCTACTCAGAAGGCTGAGGCAGAAAAATTGCTTGAACCCAGGAGGCGGAGGTTGCAGTAAGCCAAGATCATGCCACTGCACTCCAGCTTGCCTGGTAACAGAACGAGACTCTGTCTCAAAAAAAAAGAAAGAAAAAAGAAAAGAATAAAGAAATAACCTCTGCAATGATTAGAGCAGTGGTTTCAACATGTGGGCAAACCACATCATGGCTGGACTTCCCATGGCACTTTACCGACTTGCCATCTAGTCTTCATTTTCACTAGTATTTAATTCACTTATCTCCTTTTCTACAGCATTGCTAGGTACTTTTTATACTTGACAAAGGAGCATATTTTCATGACCGTATTTAACTCAGAATTACCTAAGCCCTCTTGGCACCTTTTATATCTCATTTACTGAGATTGTATGGCCTGCAAATCTGAATATATCTACTATCTGACTCTTTCCAGAAAAAGTTTGCCAGCCACTGGGTTATACTGGACCTTCCCTTGGCTGAATTTTTAGATAATATATTATACATTGGAGATGGAGCTGTTTCAGCTCATAAACAATCTGCGAAATTAATACTTACAAAGAATCACTTTATGTGTTGATTTTCACTCATTATTTTCAGAAATTACACATTTTTTCCCTATAGATTATCATGGAAAAAGTCACAAAAGACTTCTATAGACTTAGCAGGCAAGTCAAAGTGGAGGTTGTTTTGGACAAGAATTAAATGTCCTTTTTGGTTGAATCAGGAAAGTAAACAAAATCATGCACAAGAATGGAGATGTGAGTCAACATTTACTTTTTCTTCCCAAAGTGTCTGTAGGGCCCCTCAATATCTGGGAGCAAATAGGCCAAATACTTGGGTGTCTCTGCTTCTTTGGTGGCCTTGGGCACCCCTCAAGTTTGTTCTCACCCACCTGGGCAGTGTGCATTCAGGAGGATCTTGTCACCTTTCCTCGACTCACTTCCTGGTGTAGACTCTGGTCAGTGATGCTGATTTGCCTCCCTCTGTGTGCTGTATTGGGCCAGCCTTCCTTCCGTGTGTTCCATTCTCTGTATCTTCCACAAACTTGTTTTCCTCTATGACAGTCTTACTTGGAACCTGCTGCTGCAGTTCTGGGCTGTGATGTTTAGGAGCTTTGAGACTCTTCATAATGGACACATCCACCTCTCTGCCTTGGGGTTTTATTGGGGGCAGTAACTCCATGCAGACATCTCTGATTTGTTTTCATTGACACCCCTGCTTATGAATACACAAGAGTGTGGGATCAAAATTGCAGGTGATGCCCTCATTGCTGACCAGCATGAGGAGCCCTCGCAGTCCTGGTGAAGGCAGTCGTGCAGGGCAAGGATGGTTGGCTGTGGTGGGTGTCCAGCTGTGCAAGGGCAGGCTGAGGCCCCTGGCCTGCAGCTGCTACTCAGCTGCCCAGCCCCATACCACATCCTGGTCCCTGAGCACCACCTTCCTTGGCAAATTTGATGCCCTCGTTGGCCTGGGTCGCCATTCCACACAGCTGTGTGGGTCAGCATCTGCGAGACAGGAGACTGCAGGTAGGCTGAGAGCACCTGGCTGAGAGCAGACTTAGCTGCAAACAGGAAGCTTTTTTTTTTTTTTAGATTGCAGTAAAAAAAAATAACATAAATTTACTATTTTAACCATTTCTGAATGGTTCAATAATGTCACATATATTCACATTATTGTGCAACAGATCTCTTGAACTTTTTCATCTTGCAAAACTGAAACCGTATACCCATTGAACAACTCCCCATTCCCTCCTCCCCCAACTTCCATTCTGCTTTCTGTTCCTATGAGTTTTGCCTACTTTAGATAGCTCATCTAAGTGGAATCATACATATTTGTCTTTTTGTGACTGGCTTATTTCATTTAGCATAATATCTCAAGGTCCAGAAGCTATCTTTTAGTCATTTCTATTTTCTCAGTAGAATGGAAAATAAGGTCATTAGCAGAAGTGAGCACATGGAAGAAGGTTTAAGCAGAAAGATGTGGAATATCTATCTAGGACAGCTTGAAAGCAAATGGACTAGGGAAATAGCCAAGGATTGCACCAAAATGTAAAGTGAAACCTGTTAGTGTAGTCATGTATTTTTTTCCAGACACACTCTGCACTTGTCAGGTAGGTAGACAGTTGTATATAACTAAGGTTGAGTTTGGCCAGGAGAGTTCAACAGAGGGAAAGAGTGGGAGGAAGTTGAAGGCATAAGCACGGGAATGCTTTTGCTGATGTATTATGGGTTCCAAAAGTAGAAAAGTGAGAATGCAAGTGAAAAAGACCAGTAAACTGCATATTCTGGTGGTGTGGAACTATTGCAATTGCTGGAGTTATTTATCACCTGGATTACTGCTAAAACCTCTTTAGCAGTTTTTTTTCCCTTTCCAATACATTCTCCCTGCTGTGGTCAGAATGATCCTCCTGACACGAAATTAATGGAATCGCTCCTTTTAAACTCTCTCAAGAGCTTCCATTGCACAGTAGATAGTGGCCAGACCTTCTCGTGACTTGAGCCCCTGTCTATATCCCAAGCTTTATTCTCAACCCTTCTTCCGCATCTTCAGCTATTTAACAACTTCTTCCCCATCACACCTCCAAGACTTTGCGCATGCTTTTATATCTGCATGGACGATTTATCTCCATCTTTGAACCTGACTTTCATTTATCCATTAGGTCTCAGCTTATAAATTTTACTACATCCTGGAAGCTTTCCTCATTCTTCCCCAGTCTATATTGAATACCCCTAATACATACTTGCAGCACATCCTGTATTTTTCCATGCTAGTATTTAATACACTTTAGCATTAATGCCTACTTACTTACATTTTAATTCTCTGTATTTTCTGTTGAGGAAAGTGACCCTGTATGAATTTCTCGCCCAATATATGAAGCATTTGAGAGTTTTCAGGGTTTGGTTTTGTTTGGTATTCTGAGACAAGGTCTCACTCTGTCACCCAGGCTAGAGTGCAATGATGCAACCATAGCTTGCTGTAGCCTTGAACTCCTCCCAAGTAGCTAAGACTATAGGTATGAGCCACGATGCCTGGCTAATTTTTTTTTTTTTTTTTTTTTTTTTTTTTTTTTGGTACAGATGGGGTCTTGTGATGTTGCCCAGGCTGGTCTTGAACTCCTGGCCTCAAGTGATCCTCCTGTCTTGGCCTCCCAAAGCACTGGGATTATAGGCATGAGCCACCACACCTAGTCTGATGGTGTTTTGTTTTTTGTTTTTTAATATTAAAATCCTAGCAAATAGTAGGTACATTTTAAAAGTGATTCTATTTCCTCTTTGAAACCCTTCTTCTCTGAGCTTCCAGAGCATCTCACTTATCTGACTTCTTACGTGCTCAATGGCCAGTTCTCCTCTACCAGATCTCTAGTCCTCTATTCTATCTCTTTGCTATTATTTATTTATTATGTTATAAATCCCAAAGTGCTGGAATTACAGGTGTGAGCCACTGGGCCCAGCCTTTATTTTCTTTATGTTTGAAATTTTACAAAATAAGAGGGGAAACAAATT
>NW_016809173.1:655036-659533 GCF_001698545.2 Rhinopithecus bieti | reverse complement strand
AAAAAAAAAAAAAAAAAAAAAAATTTGCCTTCTTCCTTTGAGACAACCATGCCTGACAGGGCCTGAAGAGCTGGAACCAAGAGGGCAGTCAGAGCTGAGGAAGTGGCTGTGGCTGAGGAGGGGATGGAGCCAGCTTCTAAGGTTGAGGAAGCAGCAGTAAGGTTAGAAGATTGATTACAGAGAGGAGTTATGAGCAAGTACATAAATAAGCTACAAATATGGGAAGGCAGAAGGCCAGAATGAATTTTGTGCTTTTGATTGGAACTGGAGATGTTAGGGTAAAGTCATGGTACTTTAAAATATATACCTAGCTAAGTAGATACAGATAGATGTACATATGTTTGTGCATTATATGTTTTATGCATATGTTGTTTATATCTGTGCATTTCCTACTTCAGTCCAATGAGAAGGTGTAGTGGAAATAAAAACATTGTAGCTATGGCCACATTTAGCACCCAGATCTTGGTTTCTAAATACCATTTGTCGCTAAAAGGAACAGGGCTACTGGGAGAAATGGCTGGTTCCAGGACTGGGCAGAAAATGCACAAGAGGAGCCTGCAACATTTTCATAGGCCAGACAATAAGGAAGAGTTTAAAAAATGATGAAGATGGAAGGATGAGGCAGGAGGATCGTCTGAGGCCAGGAGTTTTAGACTAGTGTGGATAACAGAGCAATGCCCCATCTCTACAAAAAATAAAAAATAAATTAGCTGGGTGTGGTGGCATATACCCATAGTCCTGGCTCGTTGGGAGGCTGAGGCAGGAGGATTGCTTGAGTATAATATAATAGAAGCCCATGAGTCCACGCCGATATATATGAATGAATGAATGATGAATAGGGAAAAAGGGAAAAGTCCTTATTGCACTAGAATGCTAGTAATAAATATCACCACAGGGCAACTGTCATGATGATAATGGATTCAGACACAACACCAATGGATGCTAAAACAAGTAGGTGAAAGTTTATTGAGGAATGGGACATGTACATAGTGTCAAAGCTTTTCCCCCACAAAATAATGCATTACAAAGGTAAAAGTAATAACTTTATAGTGGAAGAATCTGAGAAACAACAAATCTGATATTAGTCAAAATAACATCACTAGAAATGAGACAAAGTAACAACACATACTGTCTGATATGTCATACTGAGAAGAATACAACATAACTCTGTCAAATTCCTATTATAAAGGCATAACCTGAATCTAATCATAAGGAAACAGAGAAACCCAAACTGAGGGACATTCTACAAAATAATTAGCCTGCTTTCTTGGAAAAAAAAAAAAACAAAAAGTCTAGGTTGCAGAAGACAGAGAAAGACTGAGAAATTATCAGACTGAAGTAGATTAAAGAGAGATGACAATTAAATGCAATCCATGATTCTAGATTGGATCCTGGACAAAAAGGAGATAAAAACTTCCTATCAGGACATTATTAAGATAATTGTAGAAATTAAATGGGATATCTTAGATGACAGGGTTATATCAGTATTAATTTCTTAGTTTAGATGGCTATCCTGTGGATTTGTAGGTGAACATGGGAACAATTAAGGAACCTTGTATATTCTTGCATCTTCTCTATAATTTGCAATGTACCTTAAAATAAAAAGTAAAAACAAGTAAACCCGAAAGAAAAGGCTCTGGTGGATTACTGCCGCATTGAGCTCGATAAGCACACCCCACTTGTCCCTGCTGGTTCCTGCCTTCATCTCTTTTCACTCTTCTCTTGCTCTTACCTTTCCAGCCACCATAGTCTTTTGCTTCTAGGAGCATGCCAAATGGGTTTCCATCTCACAGATTTGGCATTCACCATTCCTGGTTCCTCAAAAGGTTCCTCCTCATCTTCATGAGCTCTCATTCCTTCTCATTCAGCTGTTGACTCAAATGGGTCACCCTAGACTTTTTCATTTTTTTCTACTGCATGGTGAGACTTATTTGTTTACCTGTTTGTTACCTGTTTGTTGAGTAAATCTAAGCAAGCTCACTGAAGGCAAGGACTTTGTCTCTTCCACCCAGCATCCCAAACAATTAGAACAGTGCCTGGAGCATAATAGGGCTTAATAAGAAATGCTGTTGGCCGGTGCGGTATCTCATGCCTGTAATCCCAGCACTTTTGGAGCCTGAGGCAGGTGGATTACCTGAGGTTGGGAGTTCAAGACCAGCCTAACCAACATGGAGAAACCCTGTCTATACTAAAAATACAAAAAATTAGCCAGCGTGGTGGCACATGCCTGTAATCCCAGCTACTCAGGAGGCTGAGGCAGGAGAATCGCGTGAACCCAGGAGGCACAGGTTGTGGTGAGCTGAGATCATGCCATTGCATTCCAACTTGGGCTACAACAGTGAAACTCCGTCTCAAAAAAAAAAAAAAAAAAAAAAAAAAAAAAGAAAGCTATCTAGATGGCTTCAGAAACATTTGTGGAACTAATGAAATATTAAGCTTCTAAAGAAGGCTTCTAGTTTGCTCCTTGGAATTCTAGTCCTTTGACATGACCTGATTAAAAGAAAACAACAACAACCAAAAGAAAGAGAGAGAAGGAAATAGATGTGTGGCCAAATATAACTGGGAAATGCCCCACACCATATCCTCTCTTTGGAATTCACACAGCCTCTCAGAAACCCTCCTGTAGTGAATCCTGTTTTCCTGAATTTAACAAAGCATTTCTTAAATTTATTTGAACATGGAATTCTTTTTCCATTTGATTTCAGAATATGAAATATTAAATGCTATGCTAGGATCTTTCTAACGTCCATGTTCGATAATAGAAGCAAAACACCCTACAGTGTATATATATGTAAAAAAAAAAAGTTTTAACCTTTTATGTTTTTTGAGACAGTCTCACTCTGGAGTACAGTGACATAATCTTAGTTCACTGCAACCTCCACCTGCCAGGTTCAAGCAATTCTCGTGCCTCAGTCTCCTGAGTAGCTGGGATTACAGGCACATGCCACCACACCCACCTAATTTTTGTATTTTCAGTAGAGATGGGGTTTTGCCATGTTGGCCAGGCTGGTCTTGAACTCCTGACCTCAAGTGATCCGCCTGCCTCGGTCTCCCACAGTGCTGGGATTATAGGCATGAGCCACCGCGTCTGGCCTTAAAAATCTGTAAACACATAGGAAGTCTCATTTAACTGGACAGTGCAGCTGTGGATTAGCCACACTGTGCTTACTGCAAAGTACTGTTACCTGTAAGCAATAGGCTTGCTTCCTGATACACATAGAAGCAAGTACTATGGCACCAATTTTTAAGAAAAGAAAAAGCTTTATTGCAAGTTTGACCAGCAAGGAGACAGGAAACAATGCTCAATCAAATCTGTCTCCCCGAGCTGGTTCTAGGGGCAGGTTTCATAGGCAGAGCGTAACTGTGAGGGAGATAGGAAAATGCAAGGAGGCATGATCATATTGGGTCACGCAGCAAAATGGTGTCTGGTCCTTGGTTTTTAAGTTCCTACTGCAACAAAATAGGTTACCCCTTGCTTCTTAATTTGGTCCCCATTTCTTCTTCCTGGTATCTACATTCTGCACGTGGTTGACTTTTTCATTCTGGCTCACTCCAGGGCACAAATCGGGCACACTTGGTTTATCTGGCCATGCTTAGGTTACGTGACTTGCAACCTGGGAGTTCATTGCAACTGAGAAACCATTCATTATTTTGTTCCTGGCAAAGTTGAACCAGATTGTACAGTGGGGCCACCTCTGCATTGACAATCAGATGTGTGACGTCCCTTCCCCGGGGACACTGTCTCTGACTGCCGTGGGGAAGGAGCTTGAGAGTGGGTTGTGGATTCTAACCTTGCCGTTGAGTGCAGGAAAGAACTGTGCAGGCAATGGGGCTATTGTGTTTCTTTTTGATCCCAGAAATGAGAACTCAGCTTAAAAAACGTAATTATAATGGACTGTTTTTTTTTAACCAATAATTAGTTTTTCTCCTACTAATTTATGTAAGGTATGGTATTCCTAAACAATCATTGTTTTATACTTTTGAATGTATTTATACTTTTGAATGTTTTATACTTTTGAATGACTTTTGAGAATGATTATTATCTATGTGTAGATTGTAATTGTTACTAAGGGAGTTCGTTTTAAATCCGTGCTGTACCCCTGTTTAGCCTTGATTTGGTTTTACTAGCCCCTTGGTACTATCACAGCTCCTCTACCCTCCAAGCAGAAGATTGACTATATTTTAAAACTGGGTGTGAGGCCAGGCGTAGTGACTCGTGCCTGTAATCCCAGCACTTTGGGAGGCCAAAGTGGGCAGATCACCTGAGGTCGGGAGTTCGAGACCAGCCTGACCAACGTGGAGAAACCCCGTCTCTACTAAAAATGCAAAATTAGGCATGGTGGTGCATGCCTGTAATCCCAGCTACTCGGGAGGCTGAGGCAGAATTGCTTGAACCCAGGAGGCGGAGGCTGCAGTGAGCCAAGATCGCGCCATTGCACTCCATCCTGGGCCACAAGAGCGAAACTCTGTCTCAAAAAAAAAAAAAAATCACATAAA
>NW_016809173.1:637355-652907 GCF_001698545.2 Rhinopithecus bieti | reverse complement strand
AAAAGCTGTTGAATTGTTCAACAGCTGGGTTTCGGATAGACATCATGGAGCAGAGATCCAAAAGGTATAGATACACATATATAGGAGGAAGAAATGAGAGGAGATGCTTTCAAACAGTGTACACCCTCTAAGAAGCAAGGAATGGGAAGAATGTTCCCTGCTGTAAGGTTATGTATGTTACAGATTTGCTAAGCACTGAGTAGACCCTCATATTATGTGCTAAACAAATCTGTAAAATGAGAGAAAACGTTCCAACTCAGCTTCCTCTTTTCAAATCTCTCCTCTTACTCGTTGCAAAGTCTGCCCTAGAAAAAGAGTATCGGCTGGACACAGGCTCACACCTGTAATCCCAGCACTTTGGGAGGCCAAGGCAGGTGGATCACCTGAGGTCAGGAGTTCGAGATCAGCCTGACCAACATGGTGAAACCGCATCTCTACTAAAAATACAAAAACTAGCCGGGCATGGTGGCGGGTGCCTGTAATCCCAGTTACTCAGGGGACTGAGACAGGAGAATCACTTGAACCTGGGAAGTGGAGGTTGCAGTGAGCCGAGATCACGCCATTGCACTCCAGCCTGGGCAACAAGATCAAGAGTAAAACTCCATCTCAAAAAAAAAAAAAAAAAAAAAAAAAAAGAGTATCTACCTAGGTTGAAAATGAGATCTCCAAATACGAACCTAGTAAGGAATTTAACTCAAGTCTTTACTGTGCTACTTAGAAGCTGTGTCAAGTTGGGCAAATTGCTTAACTTTTATATGTCAGTTTCCTTCTTTGTTGTGGGAAGAAGAGACCTGATGGGGATAAAAATAGCTCACCCATTGTATATCAATGTTCTCCTTATACAACAAATATTTACTTACTCTTATTATGGGCTGTTCACTTGGGGTATAGTGGTGAACAAGACACAGAACTCATCCTCAAGAAGCTTATAGTCTGATGAAAACTTTTATTTGAGTGCCTACGATGTATGAGTCATGCATTTGCTAGGGACTTTCACATATGTAGCATCAATTAATCTTCTCAATAGGAGTGTTATCACTCAGGATTTCTGGGCACTTACAACTTCCACTCTGATTGGCCTGTGGCTGAGTAGCTGTTCTTTCAATAAATATTTATTGAGGACATACTGTATGCTGGGCACTATGCTAGACACTGGGGATTTAGTGGGGAATCTTGTTGGTGCATCAGCTGTATTCATTGGGCACCTCTCATGTGTGAATTTCTGGTTTTCTCATTTAGTCTTCAACATCGTGGATGTGTGGTAGAAATTATCCCCAGTTTACAGAAGAGGAAATGGGTTCTGTGGGGTTAAACACAAAGGACACATAACAAGGATATTTTCAAGGTTATAGTCTGAACTGCTGTAATAAAGAGACTACAAAATATAGTGGCTTCATTCATTAAAGTTTATTTCTGTCCCTCCTAACAGGCCAGTGTAAGCATGCATTTCAGGTTGTTGGAGCAGCTCTGCTCCATGATGTCTATCGGAAACCCAGATTTTCTTTCTCTTGCCACTGTCATCTCCTGCATGGCCAAAGCTAGGTCACCATCATAGTCATGTTTCAGCCCATGGGAAGGGGGAAAGACAATATTCAAGGCAAGTAGCTTTGTCTCAAAGTAGATGCCCCCAAATTGTGGAAATCTTTTCAAATTACATCCTACTAACCTGAACTTAGCTGCATGGCCACATCTAGCTGCAAGAGAGGCTGGGAAATGTGGCCTATGGCCAAGTAGTCACGTGCCCAGCTGAAACTTAGGAGATTCTACTGATTAGTAAACATAAGATGACAATGAACACTAAAACAATTAGTGGTCTCTGGCATAGCTAGTAAGTGATGAAGCAGGAGTTTAAACTCAGATATGCTTGAATCCAATTCCATGTCACTACCTCTTAGACACAAGAGCTAGAGAATTCTGGTTCTGTTATCTGCCTGTCTGCAATGTAAAATAATAAATAAATAAAGTTTCATTGGCATTGTTTAGGAACAAACAGTTGGAATAGTGTGTCAAGTTCCCGAAAATGTGGGAGTAGGAAAAAAATATTTTTTCTTATAAATGCCAGTTTTTTTGCCCACTTTTCTTGGAAACATCTTAAACTTCTAACAGCCTTGCCTTGTAACTCATATGAACTACTTGTGTAAAAGTTATATAAGCTAGAGAAATAAATACAGCCACTGAGAGAGAGAGAGAGAGAGAGAGAGAAAGAAAAGAAAGAAAGAGAGAGAGAAAGAAAGAAGAGAAGAGAGGAAAGAGAAGAGAGGAGAGAAGAGAACAGGGAAGAGAAGAGGGAAGAGAAGAGAAGAGAAAAGAGAAAGAGGAAGGAAGGGAAGGAGGGGAGGGAGGGAAGGAAGGAGGGAGGGAGGAAGGAAGGAAAGGAAGGGAGGGAGGGAGGAAAGGAGAGGAGGGGAGGGGAGGGGAGAGGAGAGGAAAGGGGAAGGGGAAGGGGAAGGGAAAGGGAAAGGGAAAGGAAAGGAAAGAAACCTGCCATCTCCTTGCCAAATCTGTAACAGGAGATATTTTTTAAGTTGTATGGTGCAGCAAACTCTAGGTTTGCTTAAAGTTAGCTAATGCAGGAAGAGTTAGGAAAACAGTAAAATGTCTTCTTTTTTTTCAAAGCTTTCTCACCACCCAACCCCTACCAACAGAGATCTTTGAAACTGTATTTTAGGCTGAAAGGAATAAACCATGTTTTCATATTTTTGGCAAAAAACAGTGATTAACTAGTGTTTTGTTTTGTTTTGTTTTGTTTTAATGTTTTAGACATGGGGTCTTGCTCTGTTGCCCAGGCTGACCTCAAACTCTCGGTCTCAAGCAATCCTCCTACCTTGGTCTCCTGAGTAGCTGGGATTACAGGCGTGTGCTATCACACTCAACTAGTGATTAGTTTCTTTAAAAAAGGCAGAGGTTGGGGGAACTCTCTCTATTTCAGAGCAGAAAAAAAAAACACCATGTCTGTTTTAAACTACTGTTTCTATAATGTCACAAGCTTTGCTTGTTTTTATTTATTTTTCTCATCTTTATAATTAAATTATTATACAGAGTGATGCATTGGTGTAATGGATAACCCAAGCCCATGGGTTCCTTTATAGTTGGGCTTCTTATGGTAAAATACACACTTTTTCTTTCCTTCTGTGCACAATCACTAAAGCATTGTTGTCTGGACCACAGTCAACACAAACCCTTTCCCCTTCTTTCACTTTTTCTTTGTCCCTGAAATCTTGTCTGTTTGATCTTTGCTCCAGTCACTCCAAATGCTTTCTAAAGCTTAGTAAAGATCAGGCTGACGTGGGAGGATCACTTGAGCCCAGGAGGTCGAGGCTGTAGTGAGCCAGGATCATGGCACTGCACTCCAGCCTCGGTGACAGAGTGAGGCCCTGTCTCAAAAAAAAAAATGTAGTTAACAAATTCAATGCTTTTATCATTGATTCTTTGATTCTTTTTTCTTTTCTTTTCTTTTCTTTTTTTTTTTTTTTTTTTTGACACAGAATCTCACTCTATTGCCCAGCTGGAGTGCAATGGTGCGATCTCGGCTCACTGCAGCCTCCACCTCCTAGGTTCAAGCAGTTCTCTTGCCTCAGCCTCTCAACTAGCTGGGACTATAGCTGTGAGCCACCACACCCGGCTAATTTTTGTAGTTTTAGTAGAGATGGGAGTTTCACTGTGTTGGCCAGGCTGGTCTTGAACTCTTGTCCTCAAGTGATCCACCCGTCTTGGCCTCAAAGTGCTGGGATTACAGGCATGTGCCACCATACCCAGCCTGCAGCCTTTGATTCTACCAACCATTCCTGTCCTCTCATTTTTTCACATCTGAACTTTGAAAACATTTTGCCCTTGACCCTCAGTTCTCTCTCTCCCTCAACAGCCCATTCCTGCTAGGGCTCTTCTCTCTCATTGCTTCAACCTGCACCTCGATGTACATTACAATGGATCTACCTCTATGGCTCTCCCATGAGGTCCAACCTTATATTCCTTCTTTCTTTCTTTCTTTTTTTCTTTGAGACTGGGTCTCACTCTGTCACCCAGGCTGGAGTGCATGCAACCTTGAACTCCTGCGCTCAAGTAATCCTCTCACCTCAGCCTCCCAAGTAGCTGGGACTTACAGGCATGTGCCACCACACCCAGCTAGTTTTTTAATTTTTCGTAAAGATGGGGGTCTCGCTTTGTTGCCCAGGCTGGTCTCGAACTCCTGGACTCAAGCAATCCTCTCGCCTCAGCCTTCCAAAGTGCTAGGTTTATAGGTGTGAACCACCACGCCCAGCCCCAACCTTGTATTTCTAAGGCATTTCTGCCTTAGTGTTTCTATTTAAATGACCCTACCAAAAGCAACAGGTGTGGCAGAGAACACGTTACATTTTTCTCCAAAGCCAGTTCCCTCTCCTAACCTTCCTAGTTCTGTCAGTGGTACCAGCGATCTCCACCGCTCTGGCTTGGAACCTTGATAAATTAATGTTGCTTGCTGGATCCATCACTAATTTATTCTTTTCCCTAAAGAATGTCCTTTCTTTTCCTCATCTCCACATCAAAGCAGTCACTAAGTACTGTCAACACTGCCTTCATGATGTTTCTCACATCTTGTGGCTTCTCATCCTTTCCATATTGTCTGCTATCACTATGGTGTAGGACTTACTGTCTAATCCTTGGATCATGGGAAGACTGTACTTGCTAGCTTCTCTCCTACCTCAGGACTTTCTTCCTCTCCTGGCTCTGTTTCTCCTCTGTAAGAGGAGATATTTGAAAAGAGGAAGCTGAGTTGGAACGTTTTCTCTCATTTTACAGATTTGTTTAGCACATAATATGAGGGTCTACTCAGTGCTTAGCAAATCTGTAAAATACATAACCTTACAGCAGGGAACATTCTTCCCATTCCTTGCTTCTTAGAGGGTGTACACTGTTTGAAAGCATCTCCTCTCATTTCTTCCTCCTATATATGTGTATCTATACCTTTTGGATCTCTGCTCCATGATGTCTATCCGAAACCCAGCTGTTGAACAATTCAACAGCTTTTTTTAAAGACTCATTGTTAACAATATTCAACCTTTAGCCTTGGGTAGATTAACAAATATTCAACCTTTAGCCTTGGGTAGTATGTATATCATAGAGGAGATAAAGGGAGAAGCCACCAGCAGGGCTATCATGTTCTTACTCTAGCTGATTTGAAATGCCCTTTACACTTTCATCATAACTACCAAAACAACAGACGAGTCACTGATCCTCAACAAGATAAGTCACTGCTCTTCAGCAAGGGGATAAGCAGAACTAGTTCTCCTATCAGGATGAGGAGTTAATTATAAATGGTTTGGCTACAGTGGGCTCAAGGAAATGCTCTGTTCTCTGCTCCCACATTAATCTTCTTAAAACATGACTTTCCTTCTATTAATTCACCATCAAGACATATTTAATAGCTTCCTGATGACTACAGTCCTAATGCCTTACTCTACTTTTTATTTTAACATATGCCAGACATTTATTACTATTGGGTGAATATACCTTTCTCTCCCCATCCTCAAGTTTATCTGTTTCTTTCCATATCCACAGCTACCACCATAGTTCAATCAATTACCACGTCTTACCTGGAGTATTACCATTGCCTTCTAACTGACCTCTATTTCTATTCTTGTCTCACTGCAATTCATCCCCAAGTTGGTCCGAGTGTTATGGGTTATTGTTTTTCTGGTTTTCTGATTTTTTTTGTTTTTTGAGATGGAGCCTTGCTCTGTCACCCAGGCTGGAGTGCAATGGTGCAATCTTGGATCACTGCAACCTCTGCCTCCTGGGTTCAAGCAGTTCTCCTGTCTCAGCCTCCTGAGTAGCTGTGACTACAGGCGCACACCACCACGCCTGGCTAACTTTTGTATTTTTAGTAGAGACAGGGTTTCACCATATTGGTCAGACTGGTCTTGAACTCCTGACCTCAGGTGATCCACCTGCCTTGGCCTTCCAAAGTGCTGGAATTACAGGCATGAGCCACTGTGCCTGGCATGGGTTATTGTTAAGCTGATTTAACATTGAAATTCATACTCCACAACCAGAGTGGTCTTTTAAAAAGTAAGTGGCTTCTGTGATAGCTGGCCTCCAGTGCACCATGTCTCTCCATATTCACATGCTCATGTATTCACAGAATCTAAAAGTGCAAAAGTAGAAGCTGCTGAGACTTCTTAAAGCTTCAGCTTTAAAACTGGCACGGTATCACTTCTAAATTCTATTGGCTCAAGTGAGTGACAGGACACTCAGATTAAATGAGTCCCACATAGCTTGGACTACAGGCACACACCATGGGGCCCCACTAATTTTTGTATTTTTGTAGAGACAGGATTTTGCCATGTTGACTGGGCTTTTCTCGAACTCCTGACCTCAGGTCATCCACCTGCCTTGGCCTCCCGAAGTGCTAGGATTACAGGCATGAGCCGCCATGCCCAAAAGCAGATCTCTTCTTGTTCTCTTCTCCTCCTCCCCACTCTACCATGCCAGTTTACTTGCTTCATAGTAATTATTAGTCTCTAAAAATTCCCATTTGTATACTTGCTTATTGCCTATCTCTCCTCTCCACTCCCTCTAGAACCTAAGCTTCAAGAAAGCAGACACCTTATCTATCTGGTCAACCAGATGATTTATCATGAAGCTAAGATTGCTTATGCTTAGGGGCCCTCATTTGCATATGCCCCTTCCAAAGCCCCATATTTAGTTTTGTATTTGTAATTTTGTATTCCTTTTCTTAAAGAAGGTGCCTCAAATTGTTTAAACCTCAGGCCTCTGTCAGAGAAAAACAGCCATACCTCAGTTAAAATGGTAAAACAGATTTTATTTAATAACTACTGACAGTGAGGAAGAGTTGGGCTCCAACCCAAGTTGTACAGAGGTGATGGAGCTTTTCTTTTCTTTTTCTTTTTTTCTTTATTTTTTATTTTTTTATTTTTTTAGACAGGATCTCACTCTGTTACCCAGGCTGGAGTGCAGTGATGCGATCTCAGATCACTGCAACCTCCGTCTCCTGAGTTCAGGTGACTCTTCTGCTTCAGCCTCCCAAGTAGTTGGGATTACAGGTATGCACCGCCACGCCCAGCTAATTTTTGTATTTTTAGTAGAGATCGGCTTTCACCATGTTGGCCAGACTGGTCTCAAACTCCTGACCTCAGGTGATTTACTTGCCTCGGCCTCCCGAAGTGCTGGGATTACAGACGTGAGCTGGCAGACTGGGTGGCTGGTGATGGGGCTTTTCAAAGTGAGAATGAGGGAGTAGGAAGGGGGCATGACAAGGGCTTGAGCAGAGTTAGGGAAGTGAAAGATCATAAAAAGCTGGAAGGGGAATGGATCTATGTGAAATCCATCTGGGATTGCTAGTTGGCATTTGTCAAATTTAAGCTTCTACCCTTTCACAGAGATGGGGCTTTGAGCCCTATCATTTAGCTTCCACATTCATCTTCTTTGAACAGTACTTTCATCCTGTCACTTCCCTATTTCAGAAATCTTCAGCAACTCCCACATGAATGGAGACTGAAATTCAGCTCTCTGAGCCTGCCATTCAAGGCCGGCTACATCCTGCTTGTTCACCCTTATCTCCTACTTCTCATCTTCATACACACTACCATAGCCAGACAGGTCTCTTTACAGCTTCCTGAACGTTCCTTGCTCCTTCCATCTATGCATTACTTCACATTACATCATCTTCACATTTACATCATCTGGAGATCAACTTTGCTCTACTCTTGGCCCCCTGTTAACCTTATCCCTCCTTCAAGATCCTTCTCCATGAAGCCTTCCGAGACTCAGGTAAACCCAGTGTTCTCTCCTTCTTCTGAATTCTGGCCAGGCAGGCCATGCATTTAGAACTGCCTGCCATCCATGGCCAGTTCCCTTTTCTTGCCAAGCCCTGCCTGCTGATCTGGATTATACAAGCACTTCATCCAGGGACCATATCCTCACTGTAGCCATTCCTACTTTAGAGGTCCCGGTGGAGATTGAGATCCCAGAGAGGCCCATTGTGTATTTGGAACCCACTGAGAATAAATAACAGAATTTTATAGCTTCTTTGAAACCAAGTAAAATCACCAGAAATGTGAACAGAAAAGAAATAAAGTCATGTAAGATGGGGATATAATAATTTAGTGTAAGTTCCTAAATCACAAATTCTTCAAAAGTAGCTCTATAATAGTTCTGGAAAAGTACCTGGTGCAGGAGCATTTACTGCAAGATTGCACACCCAAAGATATTACAGTATAACAGTTGATAATGTGGTGATAATGGTGGTGGTGATATTGCTGGCAATGCAAAGCAGACTCTAGTCCTTTAAGGTAAATGAGACATTGGTATTGTTTGATGGGGTCCTGCCATGAGCAGAAATTATTCTCTCACTGCTTTCTATATTAACAACACCAAAGGAAACAAAGTTTTTCCAAAAGGGAGAATAATATATATTTCATTTTTTAAAAAATGGTTACATTTTCCCCAAGGCATAATGGAAGATTCTCCTTCAAACAATAGTACTTCTAGAAAAGAAAGTACTTTTAGGAAATGGGGAAGAGCTTTTGTTTCCTGCTAGCATCAGGCTTTTTGTCTTCTTTTGTGTCTTCTTTTCAGCAATAGGCAAAACGACAGTTTTTTAGTAGAAGTTAAAATTATAGCCCTACTAAAATCTACTAAAATACAGTATTTTATTTCAGTTTAGACTCATTTCCAATTGCATTTAATCTTTTCCAGGCTTGTTATTGCTTTTTCTTACAATTTCCAACGCAAAATGACATTTTTAGTCTCTTTTGCCCTCTATTGAATTGCCCTGGTAATAACAGTAACTAGCAAAATGCTAGTTCTCTAGCATGTAGAGGACATAAATATTTGATCTCAGATCAGTGATGTGTGTAATTGTTGCTATAGAGAAAACCTTTGATTGCTGCCCAAATCTGGAGGCTTATTAAAATTTAATTTCTGGATCTTTTCCACATATATAAAACTCAGAACATTTCATAGTATATAAATTAACCCTTCCCTGTTCCTATGGCAAGCTACTCTTTTTCTCCCAGGGATGGAGCAGTAAGAAATGCGTCTCATCCACAGGAATAGGATTTAGATCTGAGAGAGCAGTTCCTTCAATGAGTACTGAAAAATTCAGGAAAGAAATATCAAGGGAAATTGTGGATTATCATGTCTAGAAATCATTACATATGAGACAGATTCTGATTTGTCTGCATAACTTTTGGATATTAATATGGCTAGTTTCTGAAAAATAGTAAAGCAAAAGAGGAAAAATAGATATGAAAGTAATTAATATATTAGCTTGCCTTTATAATTTAATAGCAATTAAATGCTATTCATAAATTGTATTTGCAGAATTCCAACCATAAAAAGAAAACATAAATTATGCAGAATTATTTGGGCAACAATGGCAGAAGTGTAATATGTAAAGTTTTTCCTTTTAATACTTACATTACAGTTGTAAGTGGGATTTGGCTACTGGCTGACTCATCTCATTATATCCAGATGAATGAAGTACTAAAGAAGCAGATAATCCTGAAGCTTAATTTTATGTGTTAGTTTCAAAGCCTCTCAGCTGTACTCAAAGCTGTTACAGTAACACAATTGACTGATCTATCTCCTGCCTCTTCTGGTTTCCCTCCTTCCATGATAGGATGGGACATGAATCCTAAGGGATAAAAAAAAAATTAGCAAAGCAATAATGTAAGTAACCCAAGAGGGCTAGATATACATATCTTCCCTTAGAAAATTCAAGATTGACCAAAAGTAAATGTAAAACAATCTAATGAGATTTTTAGAAATCTAAGGAGCTCAGATTCTCTTGTTTGCATGCATTATGCAACTAATTTCACTACTGGGATTCAAGATTAGAATCGCTAAAAGTATAAGTTAAGAAAATAGACGCTCGAGTTGGCCGGGTGCGGTGGCTCACACCTGTAATCCCAGCACTTTGGGAGGCTGAGGCGGGTGGATCACTTGAGGTCAGAAGTTCGAGACCAGACTGGCCAACATGGTGAAACCCTGTTTCTACTAAAAATACAAAAATAAGCCGAGTGTGGTGGCATGTACCTGTTATCCCTGCTACTTGGGAGGCTGAGGCAGGAGAATTGCTTGAACCTGGGAGGTGGAGATTGCAATGAGCCAAGATTGCACCACTGCACTCCAGCCTGGATGATGGAATGAGACTCGGTCTCAAGAGAAAAAAAGAAGACACTAGACTCTGGAGTCAAACAATCTAAAAGTTCAACATGGGTTATGCCACTTAGTTGCTGTGAAATCTTAAGCAAGTTTTGTAACTCGCTAGGCCTCAATTTCCTCATTTGTATAATGAAAAAAATAAAACTTCATAGAGTTGTTCTGAAAGTTAAATGAGAAAATATCTTTAAAATACTAGGAAAGGACTTGGCCAGAACAGACTTCTGAGTAATACTAGTCATTATTAGCATCATCACAATGATTATAATTCTCAACATTATTTTAGCATTAATAATAAAGATAATGGTAATAGCCTTAAGAAGGAAAATTTCCCTAGGCATTTGCTGGAAAAGAAAGCAAAGAGAGGAGGTCTGACTTCTGTGCATGCTTCCACACTGGACTTCCATTATGCTCACAACTCAATATTGTGTTTGAGGCTGTGACCCAGGGCAGGATAAAGCCCACAATATTTCTTGGCATCACTCATGGGACACCATTGTGATCTTGTGTTTACTGTCTACTTTCTAAGCAGAGTTCTGAACTGTTCAGGTGACTGATCCACAGCAACCATGGAAGTCTTGAGCTGTCAGTTGTGTAGTTCTTTGTTTTGGGTATACATGCTCCTGGTTTGGGCCAAAAATTAGAATGAGGGACTTATTTGACTTTATAAATTCTTCATGTAGAGAACTGTGGTACAACTATGGGCCCCAAAAGTCAGACAGGATGAGATTTTTATTCTCAAGACATATGCATAATTCTGAAGTAAAAAGTAGCAATTTGTTTCAAATATAGAAACATGGAAATTGAATATAAGAAGTTATTTTTCTTTTTTGCGATACTATTTGAAAAGTCCACAATCATTATTTCTGAAAATTAATATATATCATATTAAACTATTTAAACAGAGTAAAAAGGTGTGCCATGAAAATAAATTCTCCTGCCACCTTAACCCTGGTATTTGAGTTTACTTTCTCAAAAATAAATATTGTTACTGTTTGATTATTATGTGAAACATAATCTTTTAATCAAGATACCTTCCTCTGAGATTTTCTTGGTGTTGTACTGAGCAGGGGTCTAAATAGCAGAAGATTCCTCGTCATCAAATTAAAAAACAATGGGGCCGAGCGTGGTGGCTCATGCCTCTAATCCCAGCACTTGGGGGCAGATCACTTGAGGTCAGCAGTTCGAGACCAGCTTGGCCAACATGGTAAAACCCTGTCTCTACAAAAAATACTAAAATTAGGCCAGGGCGGTGGCTCACCCCTGTAATCCCAGCACTTTGGAAGGCTGAGACAGGTGGATCACGAGGTCAAGAGAGAGCATCCTGGCCAACATGCTGAAACCCCATCTCTACTAAAAATACAAAACATTAGTTCGGTGTGGTGGTGTGTGCCTGTAGTCCCATCTATAGGAGACTGAGGCAGGAGAATCGCTTGAACCTACGAGGCAGAGATTGCAGTGAGCTGAGATCATGCCACTGCACTCTAGCCTGATGACAGAGTGAGACTCCATCTCAAAAAAAAAAAAAAAAAACACACACACACAATTAGCCTGGTGTGGTGGCACATACCTGTAGTCCCAGCTCCTCTGGAGACTGAGGCCAGAGAATCACTTGAATCCTGGAGGCGGAGATTCCAGTGAGCCGAGATCACGCCACTGCACTCCAGTCTGGGCAACAGCAAGACTCCATCTCAGAAAACAAAACAAAACAAAACAAAACAATTGCTTTGTCACTCTAGAAACTCTAAGGAGGCAAAGTCAAATATGTTGTGTCAAAAGTCTCTAAAGGGATGCTCCTAATGGTGCCAGTATTATAAAATGACCCTGGGAAAAGCACTGAGGATCTTTTCTAGTTGAACATGGACCTAGATTTTAAATTTGGCTTTGGGACCGGGAGTATCCCATCACCTTAATTTGGATCTCAAAGATTTATCATGGTTTACATGCATAGTTCTGAATGCAGTTTAATTAGGCATATATGATTGCAGGATAAATACAGATAGAGGAATGTTATTTTTGTGTGTCTTGTTATCTCCAAGTTAAATATGAATGGCAACAGCAGTGCAACACTTGAATTGTTCCACATTTGTTATCCTGCAAAACGGGCTCTTCTTGGGTAATAACTTTTAAATAATCAGAACCCCAATAAGATATTTTGGTCATTGTCCTTCAGTTAGCTGCTACATGGTATGCTTAGTTAGTTGCATTATCTTTTCAGTTGGACCTTTGCATCGATAGAAACTGATGATAAAAAGATGAGGTCTTTTTCCTGCTCACAAGCATCTTTTATTTATTATTATTATTATTATTATTTTGAGACAGAGTTTCTCTCTGTCACCCATATCGGAGTGCAGTGGCCATCTCGGCTCACTGCAACCTCCACCTCCCAGGTTCAAGTGATTCTCCTGTCTCAGCCTCCCAAGTAGCTGGGATTTCAGGCACCCACTACCACACCTGGCTAATTTTGTATTTTTAGTTGAGACAGGGTTTCACCATGTTAGCCAGGCTGGTCTTGAACTCCTGATCTCAAGGGATCCACCTGCCTTGGCCTCCTAAAATGCTGGGATTACAAGCGTGAGCCACTGTGTCCAGCCCACAAACACCTTTTATATCAGGAAAAGCAGATCAGTGGTCAGAAATTATAGCAGATGGCAAATTGTGTGTTGCCAGTAACAAGCTGTAAGTTATGCTTCCTCTACAAATACATTTCACAGCCTTCTGCTATTGAGTTACTGCTTAGTGGCCTTTTGTTTCAACTTGAAGAACTTTCTAAAGCATTTCTTTTAAGGTAGGTCTAGTGGTGATGAACTTCAGCATTTGTTTGTCTTGGAAAGTATCTCACTTTCATTTTTGAAGGAAAGCTTTTCTGTGTATGATATTCTTGGTTGGAAGGCTTTCTTCTTTCAGTACTTGAAATATATCATCCCACTCCCTTTTGGCTTGTGAGGTTTCTGCTTTATCTCTCTTTCATTTTTGAAGGAGAGTTTTTCCGTGTATGGTATTCTTGGTTGGCAGGTTTTCTTCTTTCAGTACTTCAAATATATCACCCTATTCCCTTTTGGCTTGTGAGGTTTCTGCTGAAAAATCTGTTGATAATCTACTGGAGGACCCCTCGTATGTGACAAGTTGTTTTTGTTGCTGCTTTCAAAATTGGTATTGTCTTTGACTTTTGACTATTTGATTATAATACATTTCATTATGGATTTCTTTCTTTCTTTTTTCTTTTCTTTTTTTTGTGAGATGGAGTCTTGCTCTGTTGCCTAGGCTCGAGTGCAGTGGCATGATCTTGGCTCACTGCAACCTCTGCCTCCCAGTTTCAAGTGATTCTCAGGCCTCAGCCTCCCAAGTAGCTGAGATTACAGGCACCTGCCACCATGCCCAGCTATTTTTTGTATTTTTAGTAGAGATGGGGTTTCACCATGTTGGTCAGGCTTGTCACGAGCTCCTGACCTCAAATGATCTGCCCGCCTCAGCCTCTCAAAGTGCTGAGATTACAGGAGTGAGCCACTGTGCCCGGCCCATGGATTTCCCTAGGTTCATATTTGGCATCCCTTTGGGTTTCTTGGATCTGGATGTTCATTCCCTTCCTCAGATTTGAGAAGCAGTCAGTTGTTATTTCTTTGCATTAGTTTTCTCATTCTTTCTCTCTTTCTACTCCTTTTGAAACTCTCACAGTACATATTTGGTCTGCTTAATGGTGTTCTGTAATTCTCTTAGGCTTACTTTTACTCTTTTTCATTCTTTTTTCTTTTTGCTCCTCTGATGGAATTATTACCAGTGACCTGTCTTTGAGTTCACTGATCCTTTCTTCTGCTAGATCTAGTATGCTGCTGAACCCCTATGGTGAATTTTTCAGGTCATTTGTGTTCTTCAGCTTCATTTCTGTTATTATTTGTCTTTGATGCTTTTAAATATCTTCTATCTCTTCCTTGAAATTCTCATTTTGTTCATGCATTTTCTCTTAACCTCAATGAGCACCTTCATGAGAGCTATTTTTAATTCTCTATCAGATAAGTTATATAACTGTTTCATTAGGTCATTTTCTGAAGATTTATTTTGTTCCATTGTTTGGAACATCTTTGCCTTGTGCTTCATTTTCTTGACCCCTGTGTTGTGTCTACATGTTAGACAAAGCAGGTACCTATCTCAGTCTTCATAAACTGGCATAGTAAAGGTGAAGGCCCATCAGTCAGCCTAGTCATAGATTATAAAGGTCTCTTCCAACTCCTTCCCTCCCCAGGAAGGAGCAGTTAGCTGTGTTTTTGCCTATTTGCCCTGTACTAAGCCATGGGTAGGGGAGAGCTACTAGCCAAAGCTACTGTTTCTTCTCTCCCCCAGGTGACTAGATTGGACTGAACCCATTAGAGATCCAGGACTGGTGAGACAGATGCAAGTTCTTTGGGAAGGCCTGGAGGAGTTATGGTACTGGATACATGGATCAATTCTTTCTCTCCTCAGGAGAGGCTAAATGCTGGGATTTTCATAAGCTTGCTCTGTGCTGAGCAGGGGAGAGGAACAATGACATCTACCAGCCCAAGGCATTGTATCCATTCTCCTCCAGGTGGTTAGACTGTGCCAAATCTTTCAGAGTTCCAAGACTGGCAAAACAGAAGCCAGTCCTCTCTGGAGCCCCCTTAGAAGAGTTAGGGTGCTGTGAACCAACCCTTTTTATCCTCTAGGTGAAACTTGGAGCTAGTGGGTCTCTTCTTGATTGTATGGCACTGTGCCAGGGCAGTGTCTCTAGCAAGAGGGTGTCTTGAATCTCTCTAATAGTTTCAGTGAGTTGGTTTCATAGTCTCCTGGCATGCAGAAGTCTTTCAATTCATTCAATTCATTTCCGATTTCTCACAAAGAAATTTGTCCATGAATTGTTGCTGAATTACCGTGTCTGTGGGCTGGGTTGAGGTAGGCCCAAGCCTCCTACTCTGCTCCCAGAATTCATTCATTTATTCTCTCTCTCTCTTTTTCTGTTTCTTTCTTTCCTCTTTCTTGTGCTCTCTCACTTGGGGTGCCAGCCATTGATATGGGACTGCTCTTTTCCCCAAAGGGGAAAATATATGTTAATATGTATTAACCACTAAAATGGAGCATTAGCTCTTCTTTCAGCTGCTCTTTATAGATGATAAATGCAGGTGAAGAAGGGGGTCTCTGAATTTAGAGAAGATTCTAAAGAATCTTCTTTAAAAGAATTCGGGGGGGGGCGGAGCAAGATGGCCGAATAGGAACAGCTCCAGTCTCCAACTCCCAGCGCGAGCGACACAGAAGACCAGTGATTTCTGCATTTTCAACTGAGGTACTGGGGTCATCTCACTAGGGAGTGCCGGACAATCGGTGCTGGTCAGCTGCTGCAGCCTGACCAGCGAGAGCTGAAGCAGGGCGAGGCATCGCCTC
>NW_016809173.1:579746-634839 GCF_001698545.2 Rhinopithecus bieti | reverse complement strand
AAAAAAAAAAAAAAAGAATTCAAAGAAGAAAGGTATTGTGTAATAATAGATACTAGGGAGACTTGGAAAGTTTGAATTAACTTACCAGGGTTAAGTTTCTGAGAGGTAGGGTTGAACATTTTTAACTGGAAAAGTTGATACTTCATCAGTTAGAATCTAATATCTCTAAAGTAAGACTGAGTTATAAAGAGAATCAAGAAGACTGACAATCAAGGAGTCTAGAATAATCCAATTTTTTTTCATAAGAAAGAAATATAGAACCTGAGAAACTAATATTAATTATCATAAGTATGTTCTTTAAGAAGGTGGGATGGAATACTAAGCACTTGGGATTTCAACAGCATTTCACTTAGTCTTACTCTATTTTGTTGTTGTTTCTTAATATTTTTTTTCTTTTTCTTTTTTAGCATCTATTGTTGGGGTGATTGGACCCAACACCAGATCGTGGAGGTGACAAAGTCCGGCAGAATGAAAGAAATGAGAAAAGACAGTTTGAGAGAGAAAGTGGGTCTGGGGGCCAATGTGAGTTTGGAGGCTGCAAAGGTGCAGAGCGCCAGACTATTTATTGGTGATCAAACAAAGAAACAGGTGGTGAGAATATGGGGCTGAAAGGGAGCATTGCATTAAGCACATGATTTACAGCTCTGACGGTTTAGCATATGCTCTGCTACTTGAGATAATGGAGAGCATGTTCTTTTAACTCAAGATACAATAGATTCGGGGAGAGCAAAGAGCCAGCAAGTCCAGACACATTCCAGAGGCCATGAGCCCTGAATTCTATCCAAGCCACGAGGAGTTTTATGCCCTGGGCTTAGATTATGGTGTGTCAGGGTAGCCTTCCACCCTTTAGCACAGAGCTTGGTGTTCCAAAGGCCACGAGGGGTTTTAGACCCTGAACCCCAGACATGTTTCAAGACTCTTTTACATTATGTCAGACTTGCAAGCCCTGCCTCAGCTTCTCTCCTAACACTCAGCTTTTCTCCCAATATCTATTAAATAGCTCCTATGTACAAATCAGTGTGCTGGGTACCTTGGTCACAGTGGGCAGCAACATTTGATCAGTCTCTGGCTACATGAACTTTAGAAATGCTTAGATAAAAAAGGTACATATTAGCAGTTATGTTATATATATGTAAATTATGTAAATAAAAGTTATTTTATACCAAAAAAGTGCATATTTTCCAGTGCAGCTTAATTAATTGGTATTCTGATTTATACATCAATCTAAGATTACTTGGTTAATATGAGTTCCCAAGAGGCTATCTAGATACATGGGTTAAATTGAGTTTCTACACCTGCTAAGCTGAGAGCCAAACTGTGGTGCTTGGAGATGCATTAAAGGCACAGTCACTCTTGGCAGTGCTTCTGGGTGTTCAGCAGGCATCTCACTCTAAGAACTCTAGGCCATTCTCATTCATTTAAGTAGTAGGGAACAAGTTCATTTTTTCTTTTTGGGGTTGGAGTCTCGCTCTGTCACCAGGCTGGGGTACAATGGTGCCATCTCGGCTCACTGCAACCCCTACCTCCCAGGTTCAAGCGATTCTCCTGCCTCAGCCTCCCAAGAGTACCTGGGACTACAGGCGCACACCACCACGCCCAGCTAATTTTTGTATTTTTAGTAAAGACAGGGTTTCACCATGTTGGCCAGTATGGTCTCAATCTCATGACCTTGTGATCCACCCACCTTGGCCTCCCAAAGTGCTGGGATTACAGGCGTGAGCCACCCTATCTGGGAGCCAGTTCTTATACCAATTCACATATACCACTACACAGGTGCCCTCACTGAAAACATGAAAATAAACATAGATTTTGTTTCTGTTTCAAATAATAAGAGGTGGGTATGAGGGGGATTTTTCAAATTAGAAATATTGGCATTAGAAGGCAGATATAATTCAACAGTTAAAGAAAGTGTAATTAAAAACCATGATTTCACAGCATCAATCATGCTTTTTATATTCCAAACTTCAAGAATTCATCCTATTTTATTATTTTACATTCTGAAATTACCCAAAGCATTGATCTAAATCTATCATGTGATTATAAATTTCTTAAAAAGTCATGAAGTCCTTCACAAATTATTCATTTACTCAAGATTAAGTGTTATATTGGCTATTATAGTCTCTAATCATCTTATCGATTATTTGTACAAATGATTTACACATTTAACTATGGTTTTTAGCTTGCTGCTTATTGAATCTTAAGCCCTTGAAAGATGAAATTTTAAAATGCTTGAGATAGTATATTTTACATGAATTGAATGATTCAAAACAACCATAAAAGAAATAAATCCAATTGTATCTACTTGGAATTGCTAAATGAATTCAATCTATGTAGTTTTAATTGTCCTCTATTTTATTTTGTAACTTTTACTCAGTATTTCATAACTAGATGTTTTCCTTAATTACTCTAACCCTACAATGAGAATAAAAATAAGCTAGCATAAACTTACCCTAACACAATTGTGCAGAAAACTCACATTGGACTTTGCTAATGCATGCAAAGCATATCCCCAAGGCTTCTTTTTTTCTAGTCTCTTTTTTCCCAGTGGACAGCTCTGGAAGTGATCAATAGATTGTCTCCCTCTGAAGGGTATGGCTTCAGTTGAAAAAGATTTCAACCATAGATATTTATTTTCTTTGTGCCTAGAAAATATATGCTCATTAATTTTAAGAAATTTTGTTTCAGTATTGTGATTTATTACAATAATAGTAATAAATAATACTGCTAAAATTGACATCATGTATATATTAAGTACTTAACCAGGTTATAACACCACATTGTTATGTAACATGAAAAGTCATTAATTACATTGAGTTCATTAAAGCCACACACGCGAAGTATAAATTACAAAGGAAATAGGCAAGTACATTCTCAAAATATGTAAAATTTCAGTGCTTACTATATGGTTAGCACTATGTCAAATGCATTATATGTATTCACTCCTAATCTTCATGACAACTTTGGAAAATAGATACTATTATTTTCCACGTGTTAGAAGCAAAGAAAGTAGAGTCAGCTGGGTGCGGTGGCTCATGCCTGTAATCCCAGCACTTTGGGAGGCTGAGGCAGGTGGATCACTTGAGGTCTGGAGTTCGAGACCAGCCTGACCAACATGGTGAAACACTGTCTTTACTAAAAATACAAAATTAGCCAGGCGTGGTGGTATATACCTTTAATCCCAGCTACTTGGGGGGCTGAGGCAGGAGAATCACTTGAACCCGGGAGGCAGAGGTTGCAGTGAGCCAAGATCGTGCCATTGCACTCCACCCTGGGCAACAAGAGCGAAACTCTGTCTCAAAAAAAAAAAAAGGAAAAAGAAAGAAAGAAAAAGAAAGTAGAGTCATAGAGACATGGCAAGTTAGTGTCAAGATCTGGACCCAGTCAGTCTGGCTCCAGTGCCGGAAGTCTTTACCATTAAGCTATGTTTACTGCTTTGTGACACCACAGAATCACAAATACTATGATTCTGAACAGATCACAGAAAAGAACCAGGGAAGAGAAATTAGGGAACCCAGAAGAGAAATCAAGGATCATTTATTTCAGTTCTTTTTAAGATACATAATCACTGTTTTCCCAAGCCCATGGATAAAACTAATAATGTTGCAAAACAGTATTGGTGGGCAGTGTCTATGCCATACCAGGATAGGAGAGAGGGCATTGGCTGTTAGACTTCAAAGGTTCTTGGGGCAGGCCTATATAGATAAATATCAGTCTATTAATTTGTAAAAAGACATTGCCCTGCCCCAAGAATCGACCACACAACATATCCCCCAGTCATCCTGCATTAGATGTAAGGGGAAAGCTAATAACCACCACACCCCCAACAGTACTCACAGTCCCTCCCTTTCCCCATCCTCTCACTGCAATTGGGCCAAACCACTTGTGCTTTAGAATGGAGGGTTCCAGGAGTTTCCATCTTCCCCCAAACAAATTGGCCCTTGGTGGCCCACCCTTGCATTCCCAACCCGTGTCCCCCAGCACTTCAGGTCCTCCAAGTGGGTCATTAGTTACAACAAAAAATTCTCAAAACAACAATAACAACAATTATATCAAAATCCTGGAGTGGCTATGATAAACTGAGGCTTAGAGAGTTTAGATGACAATCAGGGAGAGAGCTGAGCAGGACCAAATGCAATCTCCTGCTTCCCTGCTCTATGCTGGCTCCCTGGTGGTGCGCTGTCAATAGCCCAGCTTCCAAAGGCACCTTGTGGAACATGTTCTCCCTCCCGGTCCCTTCCATTATTTCTCTCCAAAGAAGACAAAGAGTTAAACTACTGATGCACAGAATAACTCAGGAGTTGAGTCAGAAAGACATGTTCCTGTCCATAGTTTAGTTTTCAAACCAATTTTCCAAATATTTTGAGAAAAGATGACCTTGTCATAAATTCACATTTAACTAAAATGCTGTGATTGCATTACAAGCAAATGTAAAAGGTCCATTTTTGTATGATTTGATATTCTGAAAGACGAGAAAAGTATAGTAGCCTTTGGAACATATTGCTCTAATGCCACTGGCAAATTATTTTTAGGGAACACCATAGAACCTTAGCATTCTACCTTTCTAGACTATATAGTTTATATGTTTTATTGACCTTCAGGTGTGTGAGAAGGACACAAATATTGGCAACATAATATTGCCATGTAAAGGATATTGTTTCTAGACCAGCCTGGGCAACATTGTGAGACCTCTTCTCTACAAAATAAATGAATTTTTAAAAAGTTGACCAGATGTGATAGCTCACGCCTATAATCCCAGCACTTTGGGAGACCCAGGCGGGTGGATCACCTGAGGCCAGGAGTTTGAGACCAACCTGGCCAACATGGTGAAACCCCATCTCTACTAAAAATACAAAAATTAGCCAGGTGTGGTGATGCACGCCTTAGTCCCAGCTACTCGGGAGGCTGAGGCAGGAGAATTGCTTGAACCCAGGAGGAGGAGGTTGCAGTGAGTCGAGATCATGCCACTGCACTCCAGCCTGGGCAACAGAGAGAGACTGTATCACAAAACAAAACAAAACAAAACAAACAAGCAAAAAACATTGATTCTCTTTGAAGTATTTCAAAGGAATCTGCTGCACTTGGTATACATTCTTTTCATTTTCTTCTGACATATTCCTAATAATATATGTGCATGTAACTGTCACATAACAAGATAGTAACATGGAATTGCTACTTTCAGTTTATAGCCTCAGAAGCAGGTGTCCAAAATTTCATGTATATTTACATACATTTACACATATATACATATGTGTATATATAATTTTATGTTAATTACTATATTCTACTAAATCTTAGGTATGTGAAGAGAAAAATATTCTGGTCAAAGCAAACTCCCGTACTCAAAAATCAAGTGTAACCTTAGAAACCATCTTTCTAAATTCATAAGCTAAAAAACAAAGTTTCAATTCCCTATTTATTTAGTTTAAGAGAAAGAGGGCTCTGGTCACTTAAAATTTTGCAAAATCTGTTTCAATCACATTTCACAAGACACTTGCAACAGCATGAATTTAAACCCAGGAATAAATAGCAATTCTGCAAACATTAACTCTTTCTTGCTATCTACAATATGGTCTCTAGACCAGCTGTTCCCACAACAGGTGCAACAGATGGTATCATTCTCCAGTGCTCACTTAGAGGCCTTTGTTGTGCCATTTGTACCAGTGGGCAAAAAGTGAATACTTACTTTGGTGAATTGTATTCATCTTCTCACAGGACAGAGAGCTTTAGTTGTGGCTCCCTTTCCAGTAGTCTGGTTGTTCACAGTGTAGTAACTAGAAAATTTTCGGGTCGTGGTTCTGTCTGTTGGCTGTGAGAAGAAAGAACAGATCAAACCTCTGCAGAGTTGATTTGGAATCTGTTGAGTTATATGCTAGGTTTTGGGGTTTTTCTTTCATAAATTCATCAAAGTATGAATTCCTCGGCTTTGGAAGTAGTGACATCTGTAATATGGGAGAAGAGACATTTTACTTAAGTCATGATGTCTGCAGAAGATTCTCAACAAAATCTACTAAAGGCAGTAATGTTGAAAATAGAGAATGAAGGGACTTCAATTTAGAATAGGAAAATCCAGTTGCTTGCTTACGTTGTCCAAATCATGCAGGAAAAAAAAGTGAGTGGAGATTTAGAAACAGGATATATACAAACGTGAGCATTTAGAAAATTGATGATCTTAAGTCTACATGATTTAAATTACTTCAAATGTATGAATTGTTTTGATAATGCCAGAAATGTAGGCAGTAATCTATTTTCTACTTCAATTACTTGTCAATTATAGCAGGAAGTCTTCAATATGTAAATTAAACAAAGAATTGTTCTTACCATAAGCAGTACTATACTTCAATGGTTTACCAAAGGAGTAGACAGCACAGGGACATATCATAGAATTTTAGCATAGTTAAAACACCTCAACAAGTTCACAGAAATCCCTTATACAGCTTGCATCATGTATGTTAAAGAGGTCTTCCCTAAGTGTTTTGGTAATAAGAGAATCACCATCTCAAAAGGCAAATCATTCTGTTTTCAAATCATTAGCCTGTTCTTTTTTATTTTAAGGTTGGAATCTATCCCTTGTAACTTCATCTTTTGGTCTGCTCTCTGAACCTGTAAAAATAAAATGTTTCCTCTTCTATCTTATAGCCTACTTGATATTTAAAGTTCACTATTGTATTTTGCTTAAGTCTTTTCCCTTTCCTGAATAAGTATCCCCATTTCCTCAAAACAATCATAATATAATCAATAATATTTCATTCCTCATCCACCATCTCCTGATAGTGCTCGTTTGAACTTTTGAAATTTCTAACACATTCCTGTATCTTGAAACTCTCTTCCTCTTATATCTGTTTCCCTTCTTAATGATAACCAAACAAATTCCCTCTCTCCCAAACCCTCTAGTTTTCATTTTTATTTCTCTTTTCTTCTTCAAAGTTGACGTTTTGAAAAGTATTTTGTGCTCGCTTCCCCACTTTCACCCTTTCAAAGCCATTGTAATCTAGTGTTCCTCTTCATATCCTGCCAGAATCATGTGTGATAGTATCCCTGTTGACCCTTAAAGATCAGTGGGCAAAGGGATCTGAGAGTGGACCTAGGTGTGAGACAGACATGGTTTCTTGGATCCACCACTTGCTAGTTTTGTGACCTTGGCAATGTATTTAACTTCTTTCAGTTTTGGTTTCCTCATTTTGATAAAAAGAATTGTGAAACATAATGCAAGAAGTGTTAAAGTATCTGGCCTGCAGTTTGTGACCAACATCTGTGGTAGTCATCATTATTATTATTTGCCCTCACCAATGGTTATCTTACTTCATCTTTGCTGCTGTAACAAAGTATCCAAGACTGAGTAATTTATAAAGAATAGAAAATTATTTGCTTATAATTATAGAGGCTGGGAAGTCCAAGATCAATGCACTAGCAGATTCAGTTGTCTGGCGAGGGCTGCTGGCTGCTTCCAAGATGGCCTCTGTAACTACATCCTCTGAAGGGGAGGAACATGATGTCCTCACATGTGGCAGAAGAGCAAGCAAGCCTCTTTTAAAAGGGCCTCAGTCCCATTCACAAAATGGGGAGACTTAATGGCCTAATCACCTCTTAAAGACCCCATTTCTTAATACCATCACATTGGCCATTAAGTTTCAAACCTGAATTTTGGAGGGGACACATTCAAACCATAGCAGCCATCAAACTTTAGTGTACATCAGGCTCACCTGGTGGGTTTGTTAAATCATAGATTTCTGGGCCCTATCCCCTAGTCTGGAGTGGGGCCTGAGAATATGCATTTCTAACAAGTTCTCTGGTGATGCTGACAATGCTGGTTCAGGAACCATACTTTAAGAACCACTGTGGCCACAGTCTTTGCCATGACAAAAGGATCAGCAGCATTGACATCACCTGGAAGCCTTTTTAGAACTTTCCCAGTCAGATCATTCATTTTCATGATTGATAAGTGAATCATATTCTGAGTGTTAACAATTCACCAAATGATTCCTATGCACACTAAAGTTTGAGAAGCATGGGCCTATCATGAGACATTTCTTAGTCCTCATATTTGTTGAGTCAAGAATATCTAATGCTTTATCTCTCCCTGTTTAGATACTCTTTTATCTTTCAAATATAATTTTGTCCTGGTTTTCCTTCTGTCTCTGTGACTATTTCTTCTCAATCTGCATTTTTGTAGTCTATAGCTAAAATCCTCCATTGAGTTTTATTTTCTCCTGTTTCCACACTGCATACTTGTATAGTTTAAGATTAGATTCAACAGGAAATAATAGTAAGCCCCCCAAAACAATGTTTTAAACAAGATAAAAGACCATTTTTTTCTCATGTCAAATGTAGGCAGTCCAGTGATGGTATGAAAACTGCTCCATGAAGCTTTTAGTTACTCAAGCTACTTCTATTCTGGTTCTTCGTACTTCATCGCTTCCATTTCCAAGGTCACTGAGGTTTAAATACCACAGACATCACATGTGCACATCAGCTTCCAGGAAGGAGGAAGGGATACACAAAAATAAAAGGGCAAAAGGCAGCTGCCAACTTCTAAAATCTGCCTCCTGATACATCTGATTATAATTGGCCAGAACTTAGTGATATGGCCACAGCTAGCTGTACTGGACAGTGGAAAATGTAGTTTGGCTCAGTTAAAAAGTGAAGATATGGGGAGGCTGGCCAAAATGGCCAGCTAGAAGCAGCTAGTGTGCTGCTCTCTCAGAGAGAAATAGAAGGGGAGAGTAAATACAGAAACTTCAACTGAAATGTTCAGGTATACGCATTGGATTTATCAAGAAGACAACTCAACCCGTGGAGAATGGGGAAAAGCAAGGCAGGATGACTTCCCACCCAGGACTGACATGGAGCTAGGGGATCCTCCCCGACTCAGGGAAGCAATGAGAGAGTAAGTTACCCCAGGGACCCTGCTTCACCCACAGATCTTTGCAGCTCTTGGACCAGGAGATCCCCTTGTGATTCTATACCACCAAGGCCTGTGGTCTGACACACAGAGCTACATGGCAGAGCAGCTGCTCAGGCACATGTGGAGCTCCTGGCCTTTCAGATATCCAGGCTTCCCAGAAAAAGCAAGTGCAACTCTGGGAAAGTGGGAGGTTAGACCCCTGTACATACCCTTAGGAAAGGGGCTTAATTCAAGGGACTGAGCAGCAACACTGTGCAGACCTTGCTTCCGTGGCATCTTGCAGGATAAGACTCCCTGACTTGGAATGCCAGCCAGCCACTGGTCGTAGCAGCATTACACCTCCCTAAGACAGCTCCCAGAGGGAGGGATGGGCCACCGTCTTTGCTGTTTTGTAGCCTTAGGTATTACTGCCTTCAGTGAAGCTGCCCTATGGAAAAATGGCCAGACTGCTTTTTTACACTGGTTCCTAACCCTACTTCTCACTGGGCAGGATCTCCCAGCTGGGGTCACCAGCCACACTTGCCAGTGTTTTCCAGCTGGCAATGGTTCTGAGCCTCCCTGGAGCAGAGCTCCCAGGGGGAGGGATGGAGCGACATCTTTGCTGTTTCACAACCTTAGCAGTTGTTGCCATAGGACAACAAAAGACTAGAGTGGTCCCCTGGCACAGCACAGCACAGCAGTTCTACAGAGAAACAACCACATAGATTTTTCACGAGTCCCAGATCCTGTTTCTCTTCACTGGGCAGAATCTCCCAGCTGAGGTCTGCAACGACCCCTGCTGGTGTGTTCAGGCTGGCAACAGGTCTGTACCTCCTTGGGATGGAGCTCCCACATGGAGGGGCAGGCCACTATCTTTGCAGTTTGACAGCCTTCACTGTTGATACCTTCAGATGCTGGAAATCCGAGGTGACTAGGGACTGGAGCAGACCTCCAGCACACTGGAGCAGCCTTATGGAAAAGAGGCCAGACTGTTATGTAGGTCCCTGATTCCATATCTCCTCACTGGGAAAGTCCTTCTGGCCTGGATCTCCAGCCATCCCACACTGGGGCTATCAAGCCAGTAGCAGCTCTGCAACTCCCTGGGTGACAGCACCCAATGGGAGGGGTTTCCATCTTTGCTGTCTCACAGCCCTCACCCTTGCTGTCTTCAGGCTCTGGAGAGTCCCCCATGGACTATGTTAAAACATAAACTGCTGGGCGCTATCCCCCAGTCTGGAGTGGGGCCTGAGAATATGCATTTCTAACACATTCTCTGGTGATGCTGACAATGCTGGTTCAGGAACCATACTTTAAGAACCACTGTGGCCACAGTCTTTGCCATGACAGAAGGATCAGCAGGATTGACATCGCCTGAAAGCCTTTTTAGAACTTGCCTAGTCAGATCATTCATTTTCATGAGTGATAAATGAATCATATTCTGGGTGTTCACAATTCACCAGATGATTCCTATGCACATTAATGTTTGAGAGTTTCCCATGGACTCTCCAGAGCCTTGATCCCCAGCACAAAGCACTCAACTCATGAAAAAGTGGCTGGACTGTTCTCCACACAGGCTGGTCTTCACTTCTTCTCACAAGGCAGGGCCACCAGACCTGGGACTCCAGCACAACCACCTTGCCCCTATCTGACCCCTTCAAGCAGAGGCAGCCCAGCAGTTAAAGGAGCACCTACACACAGACATGAGAAAGAACTGATGCAAGAATTCTGGCAACTCAAATGACCAGAGTGTCTTATGTCCTCCAAACAACTGCTGTAGTTCTCCAACAAGGGATCTTAACCAGGCTGAGTTGGTTGAAATGACAGAACTAGAATTCAGAATATGGATAAGAACAAATATAATCAAGATTCAGGAGAACAGCAAAACCCAATCCAAGTCACAATACAATGATACAGGAGCCGACAGATGAAATAGCCAGTGTAAGTAATAAACTAACTACTCTGATAGAGCTGAAAAACACACTGCAAGAGTTTCACAATGCAGTTGCAAGTATCAAGAGCAGAATAGATCAAGCTGAGGGAAGAACCTCAGAACTTAAAGACTGGCTCTGTGAAAGAAGACAGTCAGACAAAAAGAAAAATGAATGAAAAGGAATGAACAAAACCTCTGAGAAATGTGGGATTTTGTAAAGAGACCAAATCTACAAGTCATTGACATCTCTGAAAGGGGCGGGGAGAAAACAAGCAACTTGGAAAACATATTTCAGGATATCATCCATGAAAACCTCAACCTCACTAGAGAGGCTAACAGTCGAATTCAGGAAATACAGAGGAGCCCTGCAAGATTTAACACAAGAAGATCATCCCCAGGACACATAATTGTCAGATTTTCCAAGGTTGAAATGAAAGAAAGAATGTTAAAGGCAGCTAGAGAGAAAGGGCAGGTTTCCTACAAAGGGAACCTCATCAGGCTAACAACAGACCTTTCAGCAGAAACTCTACAAGCTGGAAGAGATTGAGGACCTACATTTAATATTCTTAAAGAAAAGGAATCTTCAATCAAGAATTTCATAGCCAGCCAAACTAAGCTTCCTCAGCAAGGGAAAAATAAGACCCTTTTCAGATAAGCAAATGCTGAGGCAGTTTATTACTACCAGACCTTACAAGAGATCTTGAAAGGAGCACTAAATTTGGAAAGAAAACACCATAACCAGCCAATACAAAAACACAGTTAAGTGCACAGACCAGTGACATTATGAAGCAACCACACTAACAAGCTGATACAATAACCAGCTAACAAGACAATGACAGGATCAAACCTACACATACCCTTGAATGTAAACAGGCTAAGTGCCTCATTTAAAAGGCACAGAGTGGCAAGCTGGATTAACAAAACCAAGACCCAACGGTATACTGTCTTCAAGAGACTCATCTCAAATGCAATGATACTCTTAGGTTCGAAATAAAGGGATGGAGGAAAATCTACCACACAAATGGAAATCAGACAAAAAACAGAGGTTGCAATCCTAATTTCAGACAAAATAGTGTTTAAACCAACAAAGATAAAAAAAAATGACAAAGATGAGTATTACATAATGGTAAGGGATTCCATTCAACAAGAAGACCTAAGTATCCTAAATATATATGGACCCAACACAGGAGCACCCAGATTCATAGAGTAAGCTTTACCTACAAAGAGATTTAGTGGGAGACTTCAGCACTCCACTGACAGTATCAGACAGATCATTGAGGCAAAAAATTAACAAAGATATTCAGGACCTGAACTCAAGATTGAACCAAATGAATCTGATAGGCATCTACAAAACTCATTACAATCTAACATCACAACAAAAAGAAATAAAGAAGCAAGAGCAAACCAACCCCAAAGCTAGCAGAAAAAAAGAGCTAATGAAAATCGGAGCTGACCTGAAGGAGATCAAGACACAAAAAAATCATCCAAAAGATCAACAAATCCAGGAGTTGTTTTTTTGAAAAAAAAGTTCATAAGATAGGCCCCTAGCAGCCAGGCATGGTGGCTCACACCTGTAATCCCAGCACTTTGGGAGGCCAAGGCGAATCACTTGAGGTCAGGAGTTCCAGAGCAGCCTGGCCAACATGGTGAAACCCTATCTCTACTAAAAATACAAAAATTAGCTGGGTGTGGTGGCACATGCCTATAGTCCCAGCTACTTGGGAGGCTGAAGCAGGAGGAGTGCATGAACCCAGGAAGCAGAAATGGCAGTGAGCCGAGATCGTGCCACTGCACTCCAACCTGGTTGATAGAGCAAGACTCCATCTCAAAAAAAAAAAAAAAAAGGAAAAGAAAAGATAGGCCACTAGCTAGACTAATAAAGAAGAAAAGAGAGATGATCCAAATAAACACAATTTGAAACAACGAAGGGGATGTTAACCACTGACCCAACAGAAATACAAACAACCCACTGCAAATACCTCTATGCACACAAACTAGAAAGAGAAGAGACAGATAAATTCCTGGACACATACACCCTCCCAAAACTGAACCAGAAAGAAATCAATTCCCTAAACAGACCAATGATGAGCTCTTAAATTGAATTGGTAATAAATAGCCTACCAACCAAAAAAAAAAAAAAAAAAAAAAAAAGCTGAGGACCAGACAGATTTACAGCCAAAATTTATCAAATATACAAAGAGCTGGTACCATTCCTACTAAAACTATTCCAGAAATTTGAGGCAAAGGGACTCCTTCCCAACTCTTTCTAGGAGGCTAGCATCATTCTGATACCAAAACCTGGCAGAGACACAACAAAAAAACTTCAGGCCAATAACCTTGGTGAACATTGATGCCAAAATCCTCAACAAAATAACTACAAACCCAATCCAGCAGCATATCAAAAAGCTAATCCACCATGATCAGTAGGCTTTATCCCTGGGATTCAAGGTTGGATCAACATATGCAAATCAGTAAAGGTGATTCATTACATAAACAGAACTGAAGACAAAAACCACATGATTATTTCAATAGGTGCAGAAAAAGTTTTTGGTAAAATTCAATATCCCTTCACGTTAAAAATGTGCAATAATCTAGGTATGGAAGGAACACACCTCAAAATAATAAGAGCTATCTGTGACAAACCCACAATCAACATCATACTGAGTGGGCAGAAACTGAAAACATTCCCCATTGAAAACTGGCATAAGGCAAGGATGCCCTCTCTTTCCATTCCTATTCAACAGAGTATTGGAAGTCCTGAGGAATGAGGCAAGAGAAAGAAATAAAGAGCATCCCAATAGGAAGAGAGGAAGTCAAACTATCCCTGTTTGCAGACAATATGATTCTATACCTAGAAAACCCCATAGTCTCAGCCCAAAAGCTCCTTCAGCTGATAAACAACTTCAGCAAAGTTTCAGGATACAAAATCATTGTGCAAAAATCACTAACATTCCTATACACCGACAATAGCCAAGCCAAAAGCCAAATCAGGAATGTAATCTCTTTCACAACTGTCACAAAGAGAGTAGAATACCTAGGAATACAGCTAACCAGGGAGGTGAAAGATCTCTACAATGAGAACTAGGAAACACTGCTCAAAGAAATCAGAGATGACACAAATGGGAAAATATTCCATGCTCATGGGTAGGAAGAATCAATATCAATAAAATGGCCATACTGCCTAAAGCAATTTATGGATTCAGTGCTATTCCTATTAGACTACCATTGACATTCTTCATAAATCTAGAAAAAACTATTTTTAAATTTATGTGGAACCAAAAAAGGGCCTGAATAGCCAAGGCAATGCTAAGCAAAAAGAGCAAAGCTGAAGGTATCATGCTACCTGACTTCAAACTATACTACAGGGCTACAGTAACCAAAACATCATGTACTGGTACAAAAGCAGACACTAGACCAATGGAACATAATAGTGAGCCCAGAAATAAGGCCACACACCTACAACCATTTGATCTTTGACAAAGCTGACAAAAGGAAGCAATGGGTAAAAGACTCCCTATTCAATAAGTGGTGCCGGGATAACTGGCTAGCCATATTCAGAAGACTGAAACTGGACCCCTTCCTTACACCATATAGAAAAATCAACTCAGTGTGGATTAAAGACTTAAATGTAAAACCCCAAACTATAAAAACCCTGGAAGATAACCTAGGCAATATTATTCTGGACATACTAACTGGCAAATATTTCTTGACGAAGGTACCAAAAGCAATTACAACAAAAGCAAACATTAACAAATAGGATCTAATAAACTACAGAGCTTCTGCACAGAAAAAGAAACTATCAACAGAGTAAACAAACAACCTACAGAATAGGAGATAATATTTGCAAGCTATGCATCTGACAAAGGTCTAATACCCAGCATCTGTAAGAAACTTATGCAAATTTACAAGAGAAAAACAACCCCATTAAAATGTGGGCAAAGGACATGAACAGTTTTCAAAAGAAGACATACATGTGGCCAATAAACATATGAAAAATGCTTAACATTACTAATCATTAGAGAAGTGCGAATCAAAACCACAATGAAATGCCATCTCACACCAGTCATAATGACTATTACTAAAAAGTCAAAAAATAACATGTTAGCAAGGATGCGGAGAAAAGGGAATGCTTATATACTTTTGGTGGGAGTGTAAATTAGTTCAGCCACTGTGGAAAGCAGTGTGGTGATTCCTCAAAGAGCTAAAAACAGAATTACTGTTTAACACAGCAATCCCATTACTGGGTATATACCCAAAGGAATATAAATTGTTCTACCAGAAAGACGTGCACGTGTGTGTTCATTGCAGCACTGTTTAAAATAGCAAAGATAGAATCAACCTGAATGCCTATCAATGGCAGACTGTTTTTTTTTTAAATGTGGTACATATACAGCAGAGGTCCCCAAACGCCAGGGGTCCGTGGCCTGTTAGGGACGGGGCTGCTGCACAGAAGGAGGTGAGCAGCAGGTGAGCAAACATTACTGCCTGAGCTCCACCTCCTGTCAGATTAATGGCAGCATTAGATTCTCATAGGAACCTGAATCCTATTGTGAAGTGCATATGTGAGGGATCTAGGTTTCATGATCTTTAACCACCCCACCACCTCACATTTTCCCCATCATCCCCCCACCCCTCTGTTGGTGGAAAATGTGTCTTTCACGAAACGAGTTCCTGGTGCCAAAAATGTTGAGGATTGCTGATGTATACCATGGAATACTATGCTTCCATAAAAAATGATGAGATCATGTGCATTACAGGAACATGGATGGAGCTGGAGGCCATTGTCCTTAGCAAACTAACGCAGAAACAGAAAACCAAATACTGCATGTTCTCACCAGTGGGAACTAGATAATGAGAATACAGGGACACAAAGAGGGGAACAACAGTACCAGGTCCTACTTGATGGTGGAGGGTGGGAGGAGGGAGAGGATCAGAAAAAAAAACTATTGAGTACTAGGCTTAGTACCTGGGTGACAAAATAGTCTATACGAAAAAACCCCATGGCACAAGTTTACTTATATAACAAACCTGCACATATACCCTTCAATCTAAAATCAAAAAATTAAAAAGTGGTGATATGACCTACTATGTAAGAAGGTCAACTAGCAGTCTGCCATAATCTGCTGCATGTTTTATAATATATCCATGTATCATCCATCTTTACATAGAATACACTCAACTCTCCTCAAGGGAGGTGGATTGGTTTTCTAGGGATGTCATAATAAACTACCATAAGCTGGATGGCTTAAACTACAGAAGCTATTGACTCACAGTTCTGGGGCTAGAGTGCCAAGATCAATGTGTTGGCACGATTGTTTGCCCTTTCTTTGACTTACAGTGGCTGTCTGTATAGTGGATATATACACAAAGCTGTGTACACCCCCTATGATATTGGGAGTAATATCATCCCCTCTACCCCTGAATATTAGGATAAATATCACAGAAAGGTGTATGCCCCCTATGATACTGGAAGTAATGTCATCCTCTCCCCCAATGAAAATTCAGAACAATATCATATAAGAGGTGTACACCCCCTGCGATATTGGCAGTAATATCCTCTTCTGCCCTGGACATTAGGAATCATATCACAGGGAAGGTGTACACACCTCTGCAATACTGCGAGTAATACCATATTCTTTCCCACTGGATATTAGAAAAAATATTACAGGGGGTATGTATATTGGGAGTAATATCATTACTGTGATATTGGGAGTAATATCATCCTCTCCCCACCTGAATATTGGGAACAAAATCACAGGGTGGGTGTACCTGTCCTGCGATATTAGGAGTAATATCATAATCTCTGCTTCTGGATTTTAGGAACAGTATCACAGAAGCAGTGTACACTTCATGCGATATTGGGAGTAATGTACTCTCACCCCTGGATATCAGGAGCAATAACACAGGGGGTGTGTATACACTTTGTGATATTGTGAGTAATATCATCCTCTCCCCCCATGGATATTAGAAACTGTATCACAGGGGCCGTGTATACCCCCTGCGATATTGGGAGTAATATCATCCCCTGCTTCCCTGGATATTAGGAACCGCATCACTGGGGGTAGGGTGTACATTCCCTGTGATATTGGGAGTAATATCATTCTCTCGCCACGTGGATATTAGGAACAATATCATGGGGTGGGGGAATGTACAGCCTCGGCGACATTGGGAGTAATATCATCTGCTCCCATCTTGGATAATAAGAATAATATCACAGAGGAGGTATACACCCCCTACGATATTGAAAGCAGTATCATCCTCTCCCCAACTGGATATTAAGAACATTATCACAAGGTGGGTGAATACCACCAGCGATATTGGTTGTAATATCATCCTCTCTTTCTCTAAATATTAAGAACAGTATCACAAGGGTGGTGAACATCCCCTGCGATATAGGGAGTAATATTATCTTCTTCCCCCTTGGATATTAGAAACAATATTACAAAGGGGGGGTACACCTGCTGCGATATTGGGAGTAATATCCTATTCTCCCATGGATATTAGGAACAATATCGCAAGGTCGGTGTATACCCCCTGTGATACTGGAAGTAATATCTTCTTCTCCACTCCTTGATATTAGAAACAATATCACGGCGGGGGGGCAAGTGGACGTGCAATATTGGGAGTCTCTGCAATATTGGGAGTAATATCATTCTTTTCCTTCCTGGGTATTAGAAACCATATCACAGGAGGGGTGTACACCCCCTGCAATATTGGGAGTAATATCATTGCCTTTCCCAGTGGATATTAGGAACAATATCGCACAGGGTGTACACACATGGTATACACACTGTGACAGTAGGAATAACATCACCCTAAAATTTATAAATAATATCATTGTAATTATTATTGTAATTATTAATCGATATTATTTGTAATACCTAAGCAAGATGTTAGTCCTAATATCACATGGGGTGTACTCCCAGTTGTATTATTCATAATATTCTACTGAGATGTTACACCTCATGTAAGTGTGGGTGTACACCCAGTAATAATATCCATAATATCTAAGATGTTACTCCTAATGTCATAGTGGGTGTATGCCTGTGATATTATTTGTATTATCGAAGGGAGATGTTACTGCTAATGTCACAGTAGGTGTACACCCTGGGAAATTATTCGGAATATTCTAGGAAAAAGTTACTCCCAATTCCAAAATAAATAATAAAAAGGAGTGTGTACACAACCCCCTCGATATGGGAAGTAATATCACCCTCTACCCCCCTGGATATTACAAACCAGATCACAGGGGGATGTACACACCCTCCTAGGTATGGCGGGTAATATCACCCCTCCCCCCGCTGGATATTACGAACCAGACCGCAGAGGGTTGTACACATCTCCCGCCGTATGGCAAGTAATATCGCCCTCTCCTTCCCGGATATTACAAACGAGTTCACAGGGAAGTGCACATGCCCTCCTCGTTACGGCGAGTAATATCACCTTCTCCCCCCATGGATATTACCAACCACACACCCCGCAGTATGGTGAGTAAGATAACGCTCTCCCCTCCTGGATATTACGAACCAGGTCACAGGGGGGTGTACACACCCCCTGTGGTACGGCGAGTAATATCACCCTATCACCACCTGGATATTACGAACCAGATTACAGAAGGCTGTGGACAACCCCAGCGGTATGATGAGTAATATCACCCTCTGCCCCCCTAGATGTTATGAACCAGATCACAGGGGGCTGTAGACACATCCCATGGAATGGCGAGCCTCTCCCCAACTGAATATTATGAACCAGATCACAGGCGGCTATAGACACCCCCTGCTGTATGGCGAATAATATTACCTTCTCTCCCTCTGGATATTACGAACCGTATCAATCAGAGGGGACTATAGACACGCCACGCGGTATGGCGAGAAATATCACCCCTTCCCCACCTGGGTATTACAAACCAGATCACAGGCAGCTGTAGACAATCCCCCACCCAACACACCCCCCAGCAGTATGGCGAATAATATCACCCCCTCCCCCCTCTAGATATTACGAACCATATCACAGAGGGTTGTACACACACCCCGCGAAATGGGGAGTAATATTCTTTCCCCACCCCCCAGATATTACGAATTATATCACAGGGGATGTACACACAGGGTACCTACTATATTGGGAGTAATATTATCTCTCTTTCTGGATATTACAAATAACATCACAGGGGTGTATACACCACCTACGATATTGGGAGTAAAATTATTCGTTCTTCCTCTAGATATTAGGAACAATATCACATGGGGGGTGTACACCCCCAGTGATATTGTGAGTAATATCATCCTCTCCCCCAGTGGATATTAGGAACAATATCATATCGGAGGTGTACATTTCCTGTGATATTGGGAGTAATATCATTCTTTCCCCTCTTGATATTAGGAACAGTATCACAGTGGGTGTACACCTTCTTCCTTATTGCAGGTAATATTATCCTCTCCCCCCCTGAATATTAGGAACAGCTGCGGTGTACATGCACTGGGATATTGGGGCTAATATTATTCTTTCTTTTCTGTGTAATAAAAATAATATCACAGCATGTGTGTACACCCTTAGCGATTTTGCAATTAACATCAAATATACCCCCTGGATATTAGGAGCAATATTACAAGGGGATATACACCCCCTGTAATAATGGAAGTAATATTATCCTCTCCCAGCTAAATATTAGAAACAATATCACAGAAGGGGTGTACACCCCCTCCAATATTGGGTGTGATATTATCCTCTTTACCTTTGGATATTAGGAACAATGTAACAGGGTGAATGTACACCCCATGCGATATTGGGAGTAATATTCTCTTGCTCCGTGAATATTAGGAACAATATCACAGGTTGGTATAGACCCTCTGGGATATCCTGAGTAATATTATCCTCTCCCACCTAGAGATTAGAAACAATATCACTGTAGGGTGTATACTCTCTGTGAAATTGGGTGTAATATTATCTTTCCCCCCTGGATATTAGGAACAATATCACAGGGTAAGTGTATACCTTATGCGATATTGGGAGTAATATCATTTTCTTTCCTCCGGGATATTAGGAACAATATCAACGGGAGGGGCTGTACACTCCCTGACATACTGGGAGTAATATTACCTTCTCCTCCCCTGGATATTAGGAACGATATCACAGGGAGTGGGTGTCTACCCAATGCGATATTGGGAGTAATATCTTCTTCTCTCGACCTGGATGTTAGGAACAATATTACAGCAGGGGTGTACACCCCCTGTGATATTTTGAGTAATATCATCCTCTCCTTACCTGGATATTAGAAAGAATATCACAGGGGTTGTACAACTCCTGCAATATTGGGAGTAATATTATCCTCTCCACCTTTGAATATTAAGAAAAATATTATAGAAGGGTGTACATCCACTGCGATACTGAAAGTAGTGTCACCCTCTCCCCCACCGGAAATTAAGAACAATATCATGAAAGGGATGTTCACCCCCTGAAATATTAAGAGTCATTACATCCTCTCTCCCCTAAATATTAAAACAATATAACGGGAGTGTACACCCTCTGCGATATTGGGGGTAATATTATCCTCTTCCGCCCTGGATTTTAGGAACCATATCCCAGGGGTTTGTACACCCCCCTGCGATATGGGGAGTAATATTATCCTCTCACCCCTGGATATAAGGAACAATATCACAGGGATGGTGTATATTTTCTGTGATGTTGGGAGTAATATCATCTTCTCCTCCACTGGATATTAGGAACAATATCATGGAAGGGTGTACACGCCCAAACATATTGACGGTAATATCATCCTCTTTCTCCTTGAATATTAGGAAAAACATCACATGGGGGGTGTGCACCCCTTGCTATATTAGGAGTAATATCATTCTCTTTCTCCCTGGATATTAGGAAGAATATCACGGGGAGGGTGTACACCCCCTGCAATATTGGGAGTAACATCAGCCTCTTTCCCCCTAAATATTAAGAACAATATCATAGGAGTGGTGTACAGCTCCTGCGATATTGGGAGCAATATCAGCCTCTCCCATTTGGATATTAGGAACTATATCAAGGGGAAGGTGCACACCGTCTGCGATATTGGCAGTAATATCATCCTCTCCCCCCGTGGATATTAGGAACTATGTCACAAGGTGGGTGCACACCCCCTGTGATATTAGAAGTAATATCAGCCTGTCTCCGTTTGGATGTTAGAAACAATACCATGAGGTGGTGTACACCCCCCTGTGATTTTGGAAGTAATATCATCCTATCCCCTTCTGCACATTAGGAACAATATCACAGAAGGGGTGTACACCACCTGCAATATTGGGAGTAATGTCATCCTCTTCCACATGGATATTAAGAACAATATCACAGGAGGGGTGTACATCCCCTGAGATACTGGAAGTAATATCTATCATTCTCTGTTTTCCTGGATAGTAAGAACAATATCACAAGTAGTGTGTATAGCCCCTGCGATATTGGGAGTAATGTGATCCTGTCCCCCGCTGGATATTAGGAACAATATCACAGGGTGGGTGTCCACCCCCTGCGACATTGAATGTAACAAAATTCTCTCCCACCCTGCGTATTGGAAACAATATCTCAGAGACGTGTACACCCCCTGCGATATTGGGAATAATATCATCCTATCCACTCCTGGATATTAGGAACAATATCTCAGGGAGAGGTGTACACCCCCTGCAATATTGGGAGTAATATCATCCTCTTGCGTTCTGGATATTAAGAACAACATAACAGAGGTGGTTTACACCCCCAGCAATATTGGGAGTAACATCATACTCTCTCTACTCAGATATTAAAAAAAATTCACAAGAGGTTGTACACCTGCCGAGATATTGGCAGTAATAACATCCTCTGACCCCCTGGATATCAGAAAATATATCACTGGGGAGTGTACACCCCCTGCGATATTGGAAATAATATTATTCTCTCCCTCTTAGATATTAAGAACAGTATCACAGCAGGGGTGTACACCTCCTGTGATATTGGGAGTAATATCATCCTCTCCTTCCTGAATATTAGGAACAATATCAGGGTAGGGAGTGTACCCCATGCGATATTAGGTGTAACATCCCCATAAAATATTATGAATCATATAACAAAATGTACACCTTCTGGGACATTCGGAGTTACATCCCCCTAAAGGTATTAACGAATAATATTACGGTGGGTTCACACTCTGCGATATGAAAAGTAACATCCCACTAAGGTACCAGGAACAATATCAGAGTGTGAGTACCCTCTGTTATGTGAGGAGTAAAATCTTTTTAGGATATTATGATTAATATCACAAAGTGTGCACCCCTTGAGACATTAGGAGTAATATCCCTGTAGGATAGTATGAAAAATTTCACAGGGACTACACCTCCTGTAACATTAGGAGTAACATCCCAGTAAGAGACTATGAATAATATTACAGGGTGTACACACATTGTGATATTAGTAGTAACTTTCCCTTAGGATATTACAAAAAAAATCACAGGATGTACACCCTTTATGACATTAAGAGTAACATTCTTCTAGAATATTATGAATAATATAACAGGGTGTACACCCCTTGTGAAATTAGAAGTAACATCCCCCTAGAATATTATCAGTAATATCACAGGGTGTACACATAAGGAGTAACATCCCCCTCGAATATTACGAATAATACCACAGGGTGTAAACCGCCTGTGACATTAGGGGTAACATCCCTCTAGAATATAATGAATAATATCACAGGGTGTACTCTCCCTGTGACATTAGGAGTAACATTCCCCTAAAATATTACCAGAAAATCAGAGGATGTACAACCATTGTGATATTTGGAGTAACATCCCCCTAGGTATTATGACTAATATCACAGTATGTACACGCACTGTGATATTAGGATTAATATCTCTCTCTCTGTTAGATATTACAAATAGTATCACAGGGTGAACACACATGCTGTACACCCACTGTAATATTGGAAGTAATAGCTCCCTAAAATACTATAAAACATATTATAAAAAAACACAGGGTGTACACCCACTGTGATATTAGGAGTAATATCTACCTAGGATGTTATGAATAATATCACAGTGGGTGTAAACACATGATGTACACCCGCTGTGATATCAGGAGTTATATATTCCTAAAATATTACTAATAATATCACTGGGTAAATACCATGTGTGTACACCCACTGTAATATTTGAAGTAAGGTCTCCTTTGGATACTATGAATAATATCACAGGTTGTGCACCCTCTGGGACATTAAAAGTAACAAACTTATAGAAAATTACAAATAATATAACAAGGTCTACACCCCTTGTGATATTATAAGTAACAGCACCCTAGGATATTATGAATAATATTACAGGAAGTACAACCTTTTTGACATTAGGAGTGGCATCACCCTATGATATTATGAATAATATCACAGGGTTTACACCCATTGTGATGTTAAGAGTATATCTGCGTAGGCTATTACCAATAATGTCACAGTGTGTACACCCTCTTTGACATTAGCAGCAACGTTCTCCTAGGATATTAATAATAATATCACAGAATGTACACCCCCTGTGACATTAGAAGTAACATCCTCCTAAATATTACAAATAATATCACAGGGTGTATCCCTCCGCCCGTGACATTAGGAGTAACCTTTCCCTAAAATATTATGAATAATATCACAGGGTGTCCACCCCTTGTGACATTACGAGTAACTTCCCCCTCGGATATTATGAGTAATATCAAAGGGTGTACACCCCCTGTGAAATTAAAAGTAACATCACCCTAGCATATTACAATTAATATCACAAGGTGTACACACCCTATGACATTAGGGGTAACATCACCCTAGAATATAACGAATAATATCACAGGTTATACACCACCTGCGACATTAGGAGTAACAGTCCCCTAAGATATTACTTCTTTTTTTTTTTTTTTTTTTTTGAGACGGAGTCTCGCTCTGTCGCCCAGGCTGGAGTGCAGTGGTGCGATCTCGGCTCACTGCAAGCTCCACCTCCCGGGTTCACGCCATTCTCCTGCCTCAGCGTCCCGAGTAGCTGGAACTACAGGCGCCCGCCACCACGCCCGGCTAATTTTTTGTGTTTTTGGTAGAGACAGGGTTTCACCGTGGTCTCGATCTCCTGACCTCGTGATCCGCCCACCTTGGCCTCCCGAAGTGCTGGGATTACAAGCATGAGCCACCACGCCGGCCTAAGATATTACTTCTAATATCACAGGGTGTGCACAATCTGTGACAATAGGTTTAATAACGCCTTACGATATTACTGCTAATATCGCAGCTTGTACACCCACTATGATATTAGAAGTAATATCTCCCTAGGATATTATGAATAATATCACAGGTTGTACACACAGGCTGTGCAACCCCTGTGATATTAGGAGTAAAATCCGCCTGAAATATTACGAATATTATCAAAAGGTGTACACATATGGTGTACACCCACTGTGAAATTAGAAGTAATATCCCCCTATACAAATAATATCACAGGGTGAGCACACATGGTGTACACTTACTGTGAAATTAGGAGTAACAACCCCCTAGGATTTTATTAATAATATCATAGGGCGAACATCCATGTTGAACACCAACTGTGACATTAGGGGTAACATCCCCCTAGGATATTATGAATAATATCACAGACTGTATACACATGGTGTACACCCACTGTGACATTAGGAGTAACATACTCCTAGGATATTACAAATAATATCACAGGGTGTACACACATGGTGTACACCCACAGTGACATTAGGAGAAACTTTGCTATAGTATATTATGAGTAATGTCATAAGGTGTACATACATGGTGTACACCAACTGTGACATTAGGTGTAACATTTCCCTAGGATATTATGAATAATATCACAGGGTGTACCCCCATTGTGACATTAAATATAGCATCTCACCAGGATATTGCAAATAATATCACACGGGGTATATACACCTGGTGTACACCATTTGTGACATTAGAAGTAACATCCCCCTAAAATATTATAAATAATATCACAGGCATTTTACACACATAGTGTATAACCCCTGTGACATTAAGAGTAACATTCTTTTAGGATATTAAGAATTATATCACAGAAAGTACATGCCCTGAGACATTAGGAATAACATTTCCATATAATACTACAGATAATATCAGAGGGTGCACACACATGGTGTACACCCACTGTGAAATTAGGTGTAACATTCCCATCGAATAATAGGAATAACGTCACAGGATGTACACACATTGTGTACACCTACAGTGACATTAGAAGTAACATTCCCCTAGGATATTACAAATAATATCACAGGGTATACAGACGTGGTGTACACTCACTGTGACTTTAGGAGTAAATCCCCCTAAAACATTACGAATAATATCACAGGGTGTACACACAACGTGCAACCCACTGTGACTTTGTTAGTAACAATTTTTTAGGATATTACAAATAATATCACAGAATGTACACACAGGGTGTACACCCATTCTGACATTACGAGTAACATCCACCTAGCATATTACAAATACTCTCGCAGGGTTTACACACATGGTGTACCCCCACAGTGACATTAGGAGTACACATTCCACTAGGATATTATGAATAATATCACAGACTGTAGACACATAGTGTACACCCACAGTGACATTAAGAGTAGCATCCATCTAACAGATTATGAATAATATCACAAGGTGTACACACTGGGTGAACACCCACTGTGACATTAGGAGTAACATCCTTCTATAATATTTCAAGTAATATCACAGGGTGTACATACATGGTATATAGCAACCGTGACATTAGGATTAATATCCCCTTAGGATGTTAAGAATAATATCACACACAGTATACATATGGTGTACACCCACTGTGACATTTGACATTAGGAGTAATGTTCCCCTAGGATATTACAAATAATAACACAAAATGTACACACATGGTGAACACCCACTGTGACATTAAGAGTAACATCTTTCTAGGATATTACAAATAATATCACAGGGTGTACATTAAGAGTAACATTCTTCTAGAATATTATGAAAAATATCACAGGGTGTACACACATGTTGTATATTCACGGTGACATTTGGAGTAACATCCCCCTGAGATGTTACAAATAATATTACAGGGTGTACACCAACTTTGACATTAGGAGTAACGTCCCCTAGGATATTATGAATAATATCACAGGGTGTACACACATCGTGTAACCCACTGTGACATTAAGATTAACAACCCCCTAAGATATTAGGAATAATATCACAGGGTGTACACACATTTTGTACACTTACTGTGACATTAGGAATAACATCACCCAAGGATATCATGAATAATATCACGGGGTGTAGACCCACTGTGACATTAAAAGTAACATCACGCCAAGATATTACAAATAACATCACAGAGGGTGTACATGCATGATTACATCCTTTGCGGCATTAGAAGTAATGTCCCCCTAGGATATTACGAATAATATCACAGGTGGTTTATACACATGGTGTACACCTATTGTGACATTAAAAGTGACATCTCCCTAGGATATTAAGTATAATATCACAGAAGTTGTACACACATGTTTTGCAACCCCTCTAACATTAGGAGTAAAATCCCCACAGAATATTACAGTTAATATCACAGAAGGTGTACACATGGTGTATAGCTTTTGTGACATTAGGAGTATCATCTTTCCAGGATATTATCAATTATATGACGAAGGGTGTACATACATGGTGAACACCACCTGTAACGTTAAAAGTAACATCCCCCTAGAATATTACGAATAATTTTACAGGGTGTACACCCGCTGTGACGTTAAAAGTAATGTCCTCCTAAAATATTACAAATAAAATCACAGGATGTACATCCCTTGTGACATTAGGTTTAACAGCTTCCTAGGATATTAGGAACAATATCACAGGTTGTACACCCACTGTGACATTAGGAGTAACATCCCTCTGGGATATTATAAGTAATATCACAGGGTGTACATTTCCTTTGACATTAGAAGTAACATCTCCCTATAATATGAGGAAAAATATCACAGGCTGTACACTCGCTGTAAAATTAAGAGACATCTCCCTAGGATAATACGAATAATATCACAGAGTGTCCATTTATTGTGATATTAGGAATAACATTTCCCTAGCATATTACAAATAATATCACAGGGTGTCCGCCCTCAGTGACATTAAGAGTAACATTCCCCTGGAATATTACGAATAATATCACAGGGTGTCCACCCCCAGTGACATTAAGAATAACATTCCCCTAGAAGATTATGAATGATATCACAGGATGTAAATCTGTAACGTTAGGTGTAATATCTTTCTAAAATATTACAAATAACATCAAAGGATGAACACCCCCTATGACATTTGGTGTAACATCTCTCTGGGATATTACAAATAATACCACATGATGTACACCCACTGTGACATTAGAGGTAACATTCCTGAAGGATATTAAGAATAATATCACAGGGTGTATACCCACTGAGACATTAGGAGTGGTAGCTCCCTGTGATATTACTCCTCATGTCACAAGGTGTACAACCACTGTGATATTGGGACTAATATCTCCCTTGTGTGTTAGAAGTCATATCTCCCTAGGATAATATGAATAGTATCACAGGGTGTACATCCAGTGTGATATTAGTAGTATCTATCTAAAATATTATGAATAATATCACAGGGTCTACACACGTGGTGTACACATTCACTGTGATATTAGGAGTAATATCTTCCTAGGATATTGTGAATAATATAACCGGGAGTAATTATATGGTGATATTAGGAGTAATATCTCCCTAGGATATTAGAAGTAATATCACAGGGTGTACACCCACTGGGGTATTAGGAGGAATATCTCCCTAGGATATTATGAAAAATATTACATGGGGTACACGTCCTGTGCTATTAGGAGGAATATCTCCGCAGGATAGTATGAATAATATCACAGGTGTACCCCCACTGTAATATTAGGAGTAATATCTCCCTGAAATATTATGAAAAATATTACAGGGTATACACTTACTGTGATATTGGGAGTAATATATTTTTAGGATACTATGAATAATATTACAGGGTGTACACACAAGGTGTGCACCCACTGTGATATTAGGATTAATATCTCCTTAAGATATTACAAATAATTTCCCAGGGTGGACATTCACTGTGATATTAGGAGTAATATGTCTCTAAAATATTACAAATGATATCACAGGCTGCACACACATGGTGTGCACCAGCTTTGACTGTAAAAGTAATATCTCCCTAGTATATTATTAATAATGTCACAGAGTGTGCACCCACTGCGATATTAGAAGGAATATCTTTCTAAAATATTATGAACAATATCACAGTGAAAGTCCACTCATGGTGTGCACCCACTGTGATATTAAAAGTAATTTCTCCCTACAATATTATGATTAATATCACAATGGGTGTCCACAAATGGTGTGCCTCAACTCTGATAATAGGAATAATATCTCCCTAGAATATTACAAATAATATCTCAGTGAGTGTCCACACATGGTGTGCACCCACTGTGATATTAGGAGTAATATCGCCCTAGCATATTACAAATAATATCATAGTGGGTGTCCACACACGGTGTGTGTACCCACTGTGTTAATAAAAGTAATATCTCACTAGGATATTATGAATAATATCACAGTGAGTGTACACACAGGGTGTGCACACTCACTTTGATATTAGGAGTAATATCTCCCTAAAATATTACGAATAGTATTCCAGGGTGTGCACCCACTGTGATATTAGGAGTAATATCTCCCTAGGGTGTTACAAATAATATCAAAGGGTATGCATCCACTGCAATATTAAGAGTAATATCTCCCAAGGGGTTTACAAATAATATCCCACGGTGTGTACCCACTATGATATTAGTTGTAATATCTCCCTGGATATTATAAATAGTATCCCAGTGTGTACACACATGGGATACTATTTATATCCCATATTTATATACACATAATATGTATAACATATAATATTTATATCCCATATTTATATACATATAATATCCCAAGGTGTACACCCACTTTAATATTAAGAGTAATGTCTCTCCAAAATATTACTAATAATATCCCAGGGTTGACATCCACTGTGATATTAGGAGTAATATCTGCCTACAATATTACGAATAATATTTCAGGATGTACACACAGTGTGTACACCCACTGTGATATTGGGAGTAATACTCTCCAGGATATTACAAATAATATCACAAAGTGTAAACCCACTGTGATATTAGGAGTTATGACTCCCTAGAATATTACGAATATTATTACAGGGTGTACAGCCACTGTGATATTAGCAGTAATATCTCCTAAGTTATTATGAATAATATCACAGGGTGTACACCCGCTGTGATATTAAGTGTAATATCTTCCCAGAGTAGTACTAATAATATTTCAGGGTGCACACTTATGGTGTACACAAACTTTGATATTAAGATATTAATATCGTCCCAAGATGTTACAAATAATATACCAGGGTGTATACACATGGTGTGCACCCACTGTGATACTAAGAGGGTAATATCTTCCTAGTACATTACGAATAACATTTCAGAGTGTACACACATTATATACACCTGCTGTGATATTAGGAGAGTAATATCTCTCCAGGATATTACGAATAATATTCCAGTGTGTACCTACATGGTGTAAACCCACTGTGATATTAGGAGACTAATATCTCCCCAGGATATAATGAATAATATCCCAGGATGTACAAACAAAGCATACATGCACTGTGATATTAGGAGAGTAATGGCTCTTCCAAATATTACGAATACTATCGCAGGGTGCACACACATGGTGTATATCCTCTGTGATAATATTAGTGTAATAGCTTTGCAAGATATTACGAATGATATCCCAGGTTGTACACAAGTGTTGTACACCCACTGTGGGATTAGGAAAGTAATATCTCCCTAGGATGTTATGAATAATATCCAGGGTGTACACACATGGTATACACCCAAAGCAATATTAGGAGAATAATATCTTCCCCCCCGTATTACAAACGATATTCCAAGGTGTACACACATGGTGTGACATAAAGAGTAGTATCACCTCACAATAGTATAAACAAAATTCCAGGTGTACAACCACTCTGTTATTAGGAGTAATATCTCCCCAGGATATTATGAATAATATATTTGAGGATACACCCACTGTGATATTAGGAGCAATATCTCCTGAGAATATTGTGAGTAATATCCCAGAGCGTACACTCTCTGGGCTATTAGAAGGAATATTTCCCCAAAATATTACGAATAATGTATTGGGGTTTACATCCACAGTGATATCAGTAGCAATATCTCCACAAGATATTAGAAATAATATCCCAAGGTGTACACCCACTTTAATATTAAGAGTAATGTCTCTCCAAAATATTATGAACAATGAACAATGTCCCAGGGTTGACACCCACTGTGATATTGGGAGTAATATCTCTCCAGGATATTACAAATAATATCACAAAGTGTAAACCCACTATGATATTAGGAGTTATGACTCCCTAGAATATTACGAATATTATTACAGGGTGTACAGCCACTGTGATATTAGCAGTAATATCTCCTAAGTTATTATGAATAATATCACAGGGTGTACACTCACTGTGATGTTAAGAATAATATCTCCCTATTTTATTACAAATAATATCACAGAATGTACACCCACTGTGACATTAGGAGCAACTTCTAGGATAGTACGAAAAATGTCACAGATGTACACCAATGACGACATTAGAAGTAATATCTCCATAGGATATTACACATGATGTCACGGAATGTACACCCACTGGGATATTAGGAGTAATTTCTCCCTAGAATATTATGAATAATAGCACAGAACGTACACTCACTGTGTTATTAGGAGTAATATCTCCCTAGGATATTACAAATAATATCACAAGGTGTACACCCATTGTGACATTAGAGGTAATATCTCCCTAGGATACTACAAATATTATTACATGGTGTACACCCACTGTGATATTGAAAGTAATATGTTCCTAGGATATTACGAATATCACAGGGTCTACATTCACTGTGATATTAGGAGTTATATCTCACTGGGATATTACAAATAATATCACAGGATGTACAAACATGGTGTACGGCCACTGTGACATTAGGAGTAGAATTTCCCTAGGATATTACAAATAATATCACAGGCTGTACACACATGGTATACACCCTAGAATATAACAAATAATATCACAGGCTGTACACATATGGTATACACCCTAGAATATAACAAATAACATCACAGGTCATACACCACCTGTGGCATTAGGAGGAACATTCCCCTAGGGTGTTATGAATATTATCACAGGGTGTACACACACTGTGACAGTAAGCATAATATCCCCCTTGGATATTACTGCTAATATCACAGGCTTTAAACCCACTGTGATATTAGGAGTAATATCTCTCCAGGATATTATGAACAATATCACAGTGGGTGTACACCTATTGGGATGTTAGAATTAATATCTCTAGAAAATATTATGAATAATATCACAGGTTGTACACACAGACTGTACAACCACTGTGATATTAGAAGTAAAATCCCCCTAAAATGTTGCGATTATTATCACAGGGTGTACACATACAATGTACACCCACCATGACAAAAGAAGTAACATTCCCCTATGATACGAATATAATATCACAGGGTATACACATGTGATGTACAATTACGGTGAAATTAAAAGTAACATCCACCTAGAATTTTACAAATAATCCCACAGGGCGAACACTGAAGGTGTACCACAACTCTGACATCACAGGGGTCGTACAACCCCTGATATATCATTCCTAATATCCACGTGGGGAGAGCATGATATTACTTTCAATATCATCTTTCAATATCGCAGTGGATGTACAGCTCCCTTGTGATATTGTTCCTAATATCTAGGGGGAAAGAGGATAATATTACCCCTGCGATATTGAGAGTAATATCAGCCTCTCCCCCACTAAATATTAAAAACAATATCACAGGGGTGGTGTACACCTTCTCTGATATTGGGAGTAAAATAATTCGCTACCCCACTGGATATGAGGAACAATACCACAGGGTGGGTGTACACCCCCTGCGATATTGGGAGTAATAACATCCTCTCCCATCCAGGATGTTAGGAGCAATATCACAGGAGTGGTGTCCAGCCCCCGCGATACTAACAGTAATATCATCTTCTTACCCCCTGAAGATTAGGAACAATATTATTGTTGGGGTGTACACCCCCTGTGAAATTGGGTGTAATATCATCCTCTCCCCACCTGGATATTAGGAATAATATCACAGAGGTGGTGTACACCCCATGCGATATTGAGAGTAATATTGTTTTCTTTCCCTCTGGATATTAGAAACAATATAAAAGGGGGTGTGTACACTCCCTGATATATTGAGAATATTATATTCCCCCCCCCGGATATTAGGAACAGTATCACAGGTGGGGTGTCTCCTTCCTGTGATATTGTGGGTAATATCATCTCTCCACCTGGATATTAGGAACAATATCACAGGAGGGGTTTACACTTCCTCTGATTGTATGAGTAATATCATCCTTTCCCCATTTGTATATTAGATACAATATCATAGGGATTGTACACCCCCTGCAATATTGAGAGTAACATTATTCTCTCTCTCCCTCAATATTAGGAACAATATCACAGGGGGAGTGTACCCCTTTTGCGATGTTGACAGTAATATCATCGTCTCTTCCCTTGGATATTAGGAACAATATCACAAGGAAGGTGTACACTCACTGTGATACTGAAAGTAAGATTATCCTCTCCTCTTGTGGATGTTAGGAACAATGTCACGGGGGGGTGTACACCAACTGCGATATTGGGAGTAATATCATCCTCTCCTCCCATGGATATTTGGAATTATATCACGGGGGGGGGTGTATATTCCTTGCTATATAGGGAGTAATATCATACACTGCCCTTCTGGATATTAGCTACAATATCACAGAAAGGGTGTACACCACCTATGATATTGGGAGTGATGTCATCCTCTCCCCCCCTGGATTTTAGGAACAATATCACTGAGGAATGTACACCCACTGCAATATCTTGAGTAATATTATTTTCTCTCTTCCTAGATATTAGGAGCAATATTACAAGGGGGGTGTACAACCCCTGCAATATTAGAAGTAATATCATTTTCTTCCCCGATGAATATTAGGAATAATATCAAAGGAAGAGTGTACACCCTCTGTGTTATTGGGTTTAATATCATGATCTTGCCCCCTGGATATTAGGAACAACATCACAGGGGAGATGTACACCCCTTGCGATATTGTCAGTAATATCACCCTCTCCTCCCCCGGATATTAGGAACAATATCACAGGTGGGGTGTACATCCCCTGTGATATTGGGAGTAATATCATCCCTTCCTTTTGTGGATATTAGAAACAATATCACAGAAGGGGTGTACACCCCCTGCGATATTGTCCATAGTATCACCCTCTCCTCCCCTGGATATTAGGAACAATATCACAATTGGGGTGCACACCCCCTGCAATATTGATAATAATATTATCCGATCCCCCCGTGGATATTAGGAACAATATCATAGGAGAGGGTGTACACCCATTGCGATATTGGGAGTAGTATCATCCTCTATCTCCCTGTGTATTAGGAACAATATCACAGGAAGTGTGTAAACCCCTTGCGGTATTGGGAGTAATATCATCCTCTCTTCCACTGAATATTAGGAACAATATCACAAGGTTGGTGTGCATCCCATGCGATATTGGGCATAATACACCCCCTGTGATATGGGAGTAATATTTTCTCTCCATCCCTGATATTAGAAACAATATCACAGGTTGGGTGTACACCCCTGGCGATATTGGGAGTAATATTATCTTCTCCCTCACTGGATATTAGAAACAATATCACAGAGACGGTATACACCCCATGTGATATTGGTAGTAACATCATCCTCTCCACCCCTGAATATTAGGAAGAATATCACACAGGGGGTGTACAACTTGTGCAATATTGTGAGTAATGTTATCCTTCCCCACCTCGGATATTAAGAAAAATAGCAGAGGGGGGGTGAACACACCCTGTGATATTGACAATAATATCGTCGCCTCCCTTCCCTGGTTATTGGAAATAATATCACAAAATAGTTGACACCCACTGTGATATTAGGAGTAATATTATGGTCTTCTACCCTGGATATTACGAATCACATCACAGGGGAGGTGTACACCCCAGTGATATGGGGAGCAATATCATCGTCCTCTTCTTTGGATATTAGGAATGATATCACAGGGGAAGTTTATACTCCCTGTGATATTGGGAATAATATAATCCTTTTTCCCTCTGGATAAAATATCCTGGTGGCGGGGTGGGGGGGGGGTGTTCACCCCTGGCAATTAAGAGAGTAATATTATCCTCTTTCCCACTGGATATTAGAAAAACATCACAGGAGAATGTACTCCTCCTGCGATATTAGGAGTAACATCATCCTCTCACCCACCCCGGATATTAGAAACAATATCATGGTGGGAGGGGGGTGTACACCCCCCTGTGATATTGGAAGTAATATCATCCTCTTTTCTTTTAAATATTAAAAGCGATATCACGGGGGGTTTTACACCCCTGAAAATTGAGAGTAATATCATCCTGTCCGCCTCTAAATATTAGGAACAGTATCATAAGGGGGTGCACACTTTCTGCCATATTGGGAGGAATATTATATTCTCCCTCCCAGGATATTAGAAAAATATCACAGGGTGGGTGTACACCCGCTGAGATATTGGGTGTAATATCATTCTCTCCCCCTCCTGAATATTAGAAACAATATCACAAAGGGGGTGTAAGCCTTCTGCGATATTGGGAGCAGTATCTTCCTCTTTTTCCCTGGATATTAGGAACAATATCACAGCGAGGGTGGACACTTCCTGCGATACTAGGAGTAACATCTTCCTCTCCCCCTGGATATTAAGAACAATATCACAGGGGGGTGTACAACCCCTGCAATATTGGGGTAAGATTGTCATCTCCCTTTCTGGATATTAGGAATAATATCACAGGTGGGGTGTACACCCCCTACAATATAAGGAGTAATATCATCTTCTCTGTCCCTGAATATTAGAAAAATATCACAAACGTGTGTATACCCCCTGCGATATTGGGAGTAATATCATCCTCTCTATCCCTGAATATTAGGATAAATATCACAGAAGGATGTACACCCCCTGCAATACTGGGAGTAATGTCATCCTCTCCCCCAATGAAAATTAAGAACAATGTCATAGAATGGGTGTACATCCCCTGGGATATTGGGAGTTATATCATCCTCTTCCACCCTGGGCATTAGGAACCGTATCACAGGGAAGGTGTACACCCTCTGCGATATTGGGAGTAATACCATAATCTTTCCAACTGGATATTAGAAAAAATATCACGGGGTGTGTAGATGCCCTGTGATATTGGGAGTAATATCATCCTCTCCCCACCTGAATAGGAGGAACAAATCACAAGGGGACTACACATCCTATGATATTAGGAGTGATACCATGCTCTCCTTTTCTGGATATTAGGAACAATATCACAGAAGTGGTGTACACTTCCTGCGATATTGGGAATAATATCATTATTGTCTCCCCCCATGGATATTCAGAACTATATCACAGGGGCAGTGTTACTCCTGCTGTGATCTTGGGAGTAATATCATCCTCTCCTTCCCCAAATATTAGGAACCATATCACTGGGTGTGTGTGTGGGGGGGTGTTTATTCCCTGTGTTAATGAGAGTAATATCATTCTCTCCCCCCGTGGATATTAGGAACAATATCACAGAGGGGGTGTACAACCTTTGCAATATTGAGAGTAATATCATCCTCTTCCATCTTGGATAAGAGAAACAATATCACAAAGAGGGTATACACCCCCTGCGATACTGAAAGCAATATCATCCTCTGTCCCTCTAAATATTAGGAATATGATCACAAGGGGGGTGCACACCCCCTGTGATAGAGGGAGTAATATTGTCTTCTCCTCACTTGGATATTAGAAATAATATCACAAGGAGGGGTGTACATCTGCTGCGATATTGGGAGTAATATTATCTTCCCCCACTGGATGTTAGGAACAATATCACAAGATCGGTGTACACCCCCTGTGATACTGGAAGTAGTATCTTCTTCTCTCCTTCTGGATGTTAGGAACAACATCACAGGTGGTATAGAGCCTCTGTGATATTGGGAGTGATATCTTTCTTCCCCCTACCCCCAGATATTAAGAACAATATCACAGGAGGGTGATTCACTGCCTGCGATATTGGGAGTAATATCATCGTCTTTCCCAGTGGAAATTAGGAATAATAATGCAGTTGGGGTGTACACGCCCTACGACATTGGTAGTACCATCCTCTCCCTCCTTGAGTATTAGGAACAATATCACAGGGAGAGTGTACAGCCCCTGAGATACTGGGAGTAATATAATTCTCTTCCCGCCTGACTATTAGGAACAATATCACAGAGGGGTGTATGCCCTTTGCCATACTGGGAGTAATATCCTCTTCCCCCTGGATATTAGGAACAATATCACGAGTGGAGTATACACCCCCTGCGATATTAGAAGTAATATCTTCTCCTTCACCCCGGATATTAGGAACAATTTCACAGGAAGGGTGTTCACCCCCTGTGATATTGGGAGTAATGTCATAATCTCTCCTGGCTGGATATTAGAAACAATACAAAAAAGGGAATGTAGGCACCCTGCGATATTGGGAGTATATTATCCTCTTCTTCCTTGAGTATTAGGAACAATATTACAGGGGGCTGTACACCTCCTGCAAGAGAGTAATATTATCCTCTCCCCTTCGAGATATTAGGAAAAATATAACAGAAGGGATGTACACATGCTGTGATATTGGGAGTAAACTCATTCTCTCCCCTGCCCGTGGATATTAGGAACAATATCAACGAAGGGGTGTACACCCCTTGTGATACTGGGAGTAATATCATTCTCTGCCCTTCTGAATATTAGCAACAATATCACAGGGGGGTTATACACCACTTGCAATAATGGGAGTAATATCATCCTCTCCCTACCTGGATATTAGGAACAATATCACAGGAAGGTGTACACCCCCTGCGATTTGGGGAGTAATGTCATCCTTTTCCTTCCTGGATATTACGAAAAATATCACCAGTGAAGTGTACACTCACTGTGATATTGGGAGTACAATCATCCTCTTTCCCCTGGATATTACGAACAACATCACATGGCGGGGTGGGGGTGTACACACCCTGCAATATTGAAAGTAATATCATCCTCTTTGCTTTTGAATATTAGGATCAATATCACAATCACAAGGGGATGTACAACCTCTCCCCCACGGATATTATTCCTACCGGGGGAATGTACATCCTCTGCGATATTGGGAGTAATATCATCCTCTCCCCCACCCTTGGATATTATAAACAATATCACGGAGGAGTGTACTCCTCTGCGATATTGGGAATAACATCCTCTCCTCCTCTGGATGTTATGAACAATATCACAGGGGTTGTACACAATACACAAACAATATCACAAAATCGTGTACACCTCCTGTGATATTGGGAGTAAATTAATCCTCTTTCCCCCTGGATATTACCAACAATATCACGGGGGGTTGAACACACCTCTGCAATATTAGGAGTAATATTATTCTCTCCACTTATGGATATTAGGAACAATATCACAGAAGAGGTGTACACTCTCTGCAATATTAGGAATAGTATCATTCTCTCTTCCCTCGGATATTAGGAACAATATCATAGAAGTGGTGTACACTCCATGCGGTATTGGGAGTAATATCATCCTCTCCCCTACTGGGATATTAAGAATATTGCAGGGGGATGTACACCCCCAGCGATATTGGAGTGTACACCCCCCATGATATTGGGAGTAATATTACTCTCTCTCCCTCTGGATATTACGAACAATACCACAGAAGGATGTACACTTCCTTTGATATTGAGAGTAATTTCATCCTCTCCCCCGCTGGATATTAGGAAGAATATCACAGGAGGGTGTACTACCTCTGTGATATTGGGAGTAATACCATTCTCTTTCCCCCTGGATATTATGAAAAATATCACCGGGGGGTTTACACCACCTGCGATGTTGGGAGTAATATCATCCTTTTGGTCCCTGGATATTACCAACAATATCACAGTGTGGTGTACGCCTCTTGCAATATTAGGAATAATATAATCCTCTCTTCCTTTGGATATTACGAACAATGTCACAGGGGCGTGTACACCCCCTTTGATGTTTGGAGTAATATCATCGTTTCCGTCCCTTGATGTTACGAACAATATCACAGAAGGATATACACCTCCTGTGATATTGGGATTAATAGCATCCTCTCCCCCACTGAATATTATGAACAGTATCTCAGGGGGGTTACACTTCCTGGAAAAATGGAAGTAATATCATCCTCTCCCACCCTGGATATTATGAACACTATCACAGGGGGCTGTACAACCCCTGTAATATTTGGAGTAATATTCTCTCTTCCCCTGGATATTAGGAACTATATCACGAGGGGGTGTACACCCCCTGCAATATTAAAAGTAATATCATCTTCTTCCTCCCTGAATATTGCGAACAATATCACAGGCGGGTGTACAACTCCTGTGCTTATATCCAACTGTTCAGTCCCATCTCTCATCACTCTGCTCTATGCTCTTTTCACTTCAGTCATTCTGGGTATTTGTTTATTTACTGTTTAAACCTCAGTTTGTTTACATCTGGGCTTTCAAACAAAGTTTTTCTTCCTCATATTTTACTCTTTTCTCTACAACTCATCATTTAAGTATCATCTAGGATGCCCTTCGTCCGGGATTTCCTTCCTCAGCCCTCCAGACTGGGTGATATCCCCTGATACACATTCTTGTAGAACCCTGTGCTTCCTTTTTCATACCATGTGTTCAGCAAATACTTATTGATGTTGGCACCATTATATGAATGGGAGATGCAGCAGTGAAGGCAACAGACAAAAATCTCCACCCTTATAGATAAGCTCTGTTGGGAAGGCAAAACATTACCACTTCTCTCTTTGGGGCTTAAGATTGGTCTGAGAATTAAATTGGCATGAGACATATTAACAGAAAAAACACACACATTTATTTAATGTACATTTTAAATGACATGGGAGCCCTCATAAGAAAGTAAGACTCAAAGAGGTGACAAAATCCAAGTGCTTTTATATTCGGTGCAAAGAGGGGTGATTGTGGAAAAGTAGTTAAAATGCATGGGGAGCCTAAAGAAAGATAAAAATTATTTTAACAAGGTCTGTTCATACAGAATTCTTTCAGTCTCAACTTACTGTCCTTAATTATAAGAATGTTTATTTTATCCTGGTATAAGAAGGGCATATCTCACATGAGAATCTCATCTTCTGTTTTTAGGAAAAGGAAGGGGGACTCAAAATGTCCTTCTTGCATATGCTGTTTTTCAAGTGCCTTTAACTCAAAACAGTCAATATGCCAGAATGGTATATTTAGGGTGGTGTGTTCCGAACTCCTTCAGCTTATACTCATCATACTTGGAATCAATTGTTTACTTTTTGTATCACCTGTTAGACTCAGCTTCATGAGAGCAGGGAACCTATCTATCTTATTTACAATTTCATATCCCTCCACCTAGTATTGCAGCCTGACACATTGTAGGTGTTTAGTGAATATCTGTCAAATAACTGAATGGTATAAGAGGTTGCAGGCTCACTCGGACTGGTGATATCTATAACCTGGGGGTTTGAAAATGCCTCAGCAGAGAGTTTTGGCATGACCACTGGCACAGAACTAATCATCAAACTTGGAAAGCTACAAAACCTGCTAGAAATAATAATTTATCTAAAAAGGTGGCTTGACCTGTAAAGTGGATACATTTCAGGCTTTCTAAGCCAAATACTAATTTTAAATGTTGTTTTTTTAAGTTTAATGTTGAAGAGAGTAGGATGGATCAAGAACAAAAGCACCACAGCCCTAGTGACTCGATGGAAGCTTTGGCTAGTCTCCATAAATGCTTATTGTAGAGAGCATTTTGAAAGCAATCTTTCATTTGTTTGAATGCTTACATTTGCAGAATGCTTAGAATGTTGATTTCTTTTGTCTCTGTATCTATTAGAATGAGAGAACAGAACTAAGGGGGAAAACTAATTTTACTTTAAAAAATGTATTATTCTTCAAATTAGTTTTAAAACTACAAATAAATATTGATTTGGAATGAGAAGTTTGAAAGAAGGAAGAACTCCTCACTTCTAGACTGTAAATTCCTTTAGAACAGGGTCTGTACCACATTCATCTTTGAATCCTTAGAATTGAGCATAGATCCTGACAATAATAATGATCTATAAGTATTGTTTTTAAAATTTTATTTTAATTAATTTATTTTTCTAGAAATGGTGTCTCGCTACACTGAATGGCCTGAAGTGCAGTGGCTATTCATAGGTGCAATTGTAGCGTTCTATAGCCTTGAACTCCTGGGCTCAAGAAATCCCCTTGCCTCAGCCTCCTGAGTATCTGGGACTACAGACGTAGGCCACCATGCCCAGCTCATATTTTTTTTTTTTATTTTTGTCATGAACTTAGAAATACAGTCTCTTGAGTAGGAAAAACATCAAATAGCTTATTTTAGTAAAGAGACCAAAAATAATTAATTAGCTAAAGCTTTCATTTTTATAGATTATTTTGATATTATAGATATAACAAGGAAAACTCAACGAAAATAAAATGAAAAAATTTTAATTAGATTGCATTATAATGTACATTTTACAGCTTGCCTACCTCTGTAAGAAAATCATGCAATAAAATAAACATACAAACAAAACCATAAAAGGGAAACTAGAGAAGAAAATTACATTAAGAAACATCCTTTGGCCGGGCGCGGGGCTCAAGCCTGTAATCCCAGTCACTTTGGGAGGCCGAGAGGCGGATTCAGCGAAGCAGGAGCGAGAGCCATCCGCGGAACACGGAAGCCGCGGTCCTACTAAAAAATACGAATAAAAGCCAGCGGCGAGGGTGCGGGCACCTGTAGTCCCAGCGAGCGTCGGGAGGCTGAGGCAGGAGGAAGTAAAGCGCGCAGCGAGCGTTGCAGTGAGGCGAGAGCGCGCGAGCGCGAAGCGCGAGCCTGGGCGACGCGAGAGCGCGCTCGAGAAAAAAGAGAAAAAACATCCTTGAGAAGAGCGAGAATTTGCAGTACACTTGGCTCGGTTTCCTGTAAGCCACCATGAAAAGGGAAAGCGAGAGAAAAAGCGAGCACTTGCTTTTTTTTTTTTTTTTGTTTTGTTTTTCTGACCGTAATTTGAGAAGCGAGTTTTTATTTGCTAATGTTTTTTTTGGTTTTTTTTTTCTGTTTTTTTTTTTTTTTTTTATTAGACTTAAAGGTCTAGGGTACAGGGCGAGGAAGCGGAGTATGGATTACTTTATGCCATGTTGGTGTGCGGCGCCGCAGTTCAGACGCGCGAGCGATCATTCGAGAGCTTGTATAACTCCCCCAATGCAAGCCCTCCCGCCTCCCCCCCCCCCCTCCCCAGGATGAGCGCGCGTGATGTTCCCCTCCCAGTCGCAAGTCTCATGGTCAGGTCCCACCTATGAGTGAGAACAGCGGGGTTCGGTTGCGTGTGATTTTGCTAAGAATGAGAGCGAGCGTCAGCTGCATCCATGTCCCTACAAAGGACGCAAACTCATCCTTTTTTATGGCTGTGAAATACACACTTCTTATTGTCCAATAGAAGGAAAGATTGTAGTTCAACAGGAGAGACAAACTTTTTCCTGGTCCTGAGATAATTTATCATATCTGTACTTACATAGATGACATGGAGAAAAATAGAAATGGGATCCTGAATGCCAATTTTACAAATAAAAATGAAAGACAAAATATATGTGAGACCACTTCTGTTTTCAGGAGTGAGTGAGAGATGAGGACGTAACATTCACTCATGGTGCTACAAAAGCTGTTTCCTAAAGGTAAGATGGAGTAGTTTTGTTTCTCTGAAATAATACGATGTAAAACTTGGAGAGGATTAAGAACCAAATGTTGGCCAGGCATGGCAGCACGTCCATATAATCCCAGCACTTTGGGAGGCTGAGGAGGGAGAATCACTTGAGGCCAAGAGTTCAAGACCAGTCTGGGCAACATAGCAAGACCCTGCCTCTCAATTAAAAAATTAGCCAGGCTTGGTGGCACATGCCTGTAATTCCAGCTACTCAGGAGGCTGAGGCAGGAGGATCCCTCGAGTCCAGGATTAGGAGGCTGCAGTGAGCTATGATTGCACCACTGCAACCATAGCCTGGAGAGAGAGTGAGATCCTGCTGCTTAAAAAAAAGAAACACAATATTTTGTGTGTTCCTTGGTTATGTGTATCTTGAAGTACTAGGGTCAGTCAAGGTGCATCAGAAGCTAGGGGTGAGGTGGTGCATGAGTTCGTCGAGGCTTGGAGGGTGCAGGGAGAAATAGGCCATGGGGGAGAGCTCTGAGCCTTCGTCTCTACTCCTGTCTCTGCTCCAACCAGTGATGTTTCTCTCTTCCAGGTTTTAAATTTTCAGGTCCTTGTAAGATTTCCTCTGAAAGGAAAGGTCTGCTGGAAAATGGGTGAATCTGCAATATTAGACATGTTTATTGATGAAGCTTTCCCTGACCACCCTATTTAAAAAGCACCCACCTGCCCTGGTCCAGCACTCCTTATCTGCTTTTCCCGCTTTGTTTTTCTCAACAAAGCTTACCAACATTCAATTTACTATATAATTTACTTATTTATTTTGTGCATGGGTCAGGGTTAGAGCAGGGAACCTTGAACTGGATGACTTGGGGACAGTGTAATAAAAGAATGGTTAACAAAAGTGTGGGCAAGGTTTAGGGAAGCTTCAGAGGGCTGCTGTAATGTGATGGGGCCAGCAACCGTGGTGGTGGTGGTGGTGGTGGTGGCGGCCATTGCCACCTCCAGGCCTATAGGGGCAAAGTGAGAGAACAGTTACCAGGACAGAGAGAGGCACCTAGAGGGGATAGCAATGTGAAGCGGGCTGCCTCTGGGAGAAGGATGCAGCCATCCCTTGATGGATCAACTCAACTTTATTCTCCTCATGTTCTCTGATCTCTTGCAAGTTCCTCCCATTGGCTAAATCCACCTGGAGGCAGAAGAGAAAGAGAGATTATGGATGCAGTCTGTACAGATGGGCCTCGCAGGGCACAGATCAGAGTGGAGAGCAGACCAGGAGGTGCAAACAGACGATATCTTCTATATTTCATTTGTCTTTTTCCTCCCACTGAAACATAAGTTCTATGAGGGATGGGATTTTGTTTTGCTTTGTTTTGTTTTAGATAGGGTCTCGCTCTTGTTGCCTAGGCTGGAGTGTGGTGGCACATAGTTCACTGCAGCCTCAAACTCCTGGGCTCAAACAATCCTCTCACCTCAACTTCCCAAAGCACTGGGATTACAGGTGTAAGCCACTGTGATTATCTACTTCCATCTCTTGCATCTGTTGTGCTTGGATGAGTGCCCTGGCTCAGAGTTGGTGCTTGATAAATATTTCTTCAGTAAAGGAGTATCAGTTGTTTTCATGTGAGTTTCAAAACCCAACTACAATAGTGTAGTTACCACAGGCTATTTATATCACCACAGGAGACACTTTTTAATTTGTTCTCTTTGTCTCCCTAATTTATATGAGTAACAGTTAACACTCTCTTCTCTCGCTCTTTCTATACATATATATACACACATATATACACACACATATATATGTATGTATGTATATAGTTTGTGTGTGTGCTTGTAGCCCCCAAATTAGTGTATATAAAATTATTTTATTATATTATTATATTGTTAGCTCTTTTGAAATGGTCTTCAGCTAGATTTGAGTAAACATATTTAGAAGAAAAACCTACTACACAGGTATTTTCTGTTTATTAACACAATTCAAGTCATTAAATCATCTTTATTTCATATATCTCTCATGCTGCCAAGGACAGCATTATCATCTTAAGTCCTATGCCTTTCAATACAGAAATAATCATAGCATAAAACATCAAGTACAGCAACATTTATGCTATTAAACTGTTGAAGATTTATCACAGAAACAGCTGTTTTGAACACCCTTCTGCTAGGGCAAAAAACAAAAAAGAAAAACGAAGGTCAGTGATTTATTTGAATGGACAGATGGGTCAGAGCGTATTCCTTCATAGTGATCTAATTTGGTCTCTGACAGGCTGTAAAAAGAAGTGACTCAGAATACAGTGTCCTTCATTGATACGAATGTGGGGCTTCAGGGGACGGGCTTCTCTACCTACCCTGCCCCAGGGGCTGGGCAAGTGTTGAGGTCTGCCTCTTTAGATACAAATATCAGACAGTCTGGGAATTACAAAGACCAGGAGCAACACCTTGAGTCACCTCAGGGAGTCTCTAGGAAACCAGTGCCATCTGTCAGTGTCAGAAAGGCTCAATTCAACATGGCAGGCATGGCTGAGAAAATGAGCAGGTGTCTGCTGTCCTGGCAGAATCTGCAGAAGAGTCTTGAAACTAGGGCTCCATAGATGGCACTCCTTCTAATGCAATTTGGGAATATAATGACAGGTCTCTATCAAAGTGAGTTTGGTCGATTGTATTATTGTTTTAAATGTGTGCTGCCCCTCGATGGGGTACTGCTCCCCACAGGAGGATTTCACATTTCCTCTCTGTTGATATCAGGGATGATCATGTGACTTGTGTTGTTGGTGAAGTGGGGACAGACATTTCTGCTCTACATGCTTCATTTTGTTATTGAAACACCAGGGGTTTGGTCTAGGTCCTGCTGCTTGCCTCACAGAAAGCCAATCACTGAGACAATGAGTATTGTCAGGGAAGAAGGTTTTGAGTGCTGCAGCCGAGGAGATGGGAGATCACTCTAAAATACACCTCCCTGACTAACTAAGATCAGGGGTTTATACAGCAGGAAAGAAATGTAATTATGTGCAGGAAAACAAGGATTAAGGAGGGGTAAGAAAGAGGAGGTGGTCAACAGGAAGCAGGTAGGTGGTTAGGTGATCATGACAGTGAGGTGTCTGGTGTCTCATTGTCCAGATGTGGTGATCTGGTGAGTTTCAGTTCCCTGATACTATCTGGGAGGCCTGATGGTTGGTTTCCTGAGAAAGGAATTCAGATAAGACAATTGTAACTTTCTCAAATTTGAAGGCTGGGACAGTCATTTTCTATGTTTATTCGAAAGAAACCGTAAACATCAGTTTGATGGAGCAATTGGCCAGTTTCAATTTGCCTCTGCCAAAGACAATGTTCCTCAGGGAGGTTGTTTTATTAGCTTGGGTCCTGGAGTAAAGACACATGCCCACCCACAATGAACATATAATATAAATGGGAAATAAACCTATATCTTTGTAAGACACTGAGATTTTGGGGGTCACTTGTTGCCACAGAATAACTTAGGCTATGCTGAGTGATACAAGGAAGTCATATCTCTCTCTGTCCCTATTTGTTCATCCTATGGCAGGTGACAGTTATCATGGGCAAATAACTTGGGGAGCTCACTAGCCATATAAAATGATAACACACTGAAGGCTGAGGAAGATGAAGCAGGAACTGTCAGGTTAATGGAGAGTTAGCAAGACACAATCATTTCCTACCAAGAAATAATTTTAATTTGAAAGTAGCCTGAGCCAAGGTATGCTGCTTGCTTCAGAGGCTGTAATTGGCTCCTGCTGGTCATATGACGTTTTTGGATGATGCATTGAAAGGAGGACAACAGGGAACTGTTACAGCAGCCTATGCCTAAGACATGGAAAGCACTAGCATGCTTGGGCAATAAGTACTGGCACAATGTAACAATAACATCTGGAATGGGCACTCCAGAAGGACAAACACTGGAAGCTGCAGGAGGTGGAAGCATTAAAAACTGTCAAGTCCAGGGCAGACAGGATAACTTAATGGGTGAGCTCAGTCCATTCCGGGGCTGATAAGTCCTATCACTCTCCCTTTCTACAGTCACTCCTCCTAAGAGACATATAAATCATATCCAATGACCTAATAAAATAGTAAAATTTGTCTGAGTTTTGACAACAGAAAAGAATAGAGGACTTCAAATTCAGAGGGAGAGAAATAGAAGGCATTTTAAAATTGCTTTCTCACCAGAATAGGGGAAATCTAGAGACGGACAAAAAGTTATGCTTTATCCACAAGTTGTCAGTTTTCTGAAAATACCCACAAATCTGTGATACTTCATAGAAGATACAGAAAAGAGGTTCAGTGAGATTGCTTTTCTTCTATACATTGTCTCTGTAAGATGCTTGAATGGTCTCTTTCTGGCATGAGATTAATGTATTGGAGATTAAACTTTTTCTTTCTTTTCTTTTCTTTTCTTTCTTTCTTTCTTTCTTTCTTTCTTTCTTTCTTTCTTTCTTTCTTTCTTTTTTCTTTTTTCTTTCTTTTTTCTTTCTTTCTTTCTTTTTCTTCTTTCTTTCTCTTTCTTTTCTTTCTTCTTTCCTTTCTTCTTTCTTTCATTCTTTCTTTCTTCTCTTTCTTTCCTTTCTTTTTTCCCTTTTTTCTGTTTTGTTGTTGTTGTTGTTGTTGTTTTGTTTTTTTGCATTGTGGAAAGAGTGGGTAGTTATAGCAGCCCAAATAGACTAAGCCAGTTGCCATATACTATATTGTGTCCTCCATTCTCATTCATATTTTGAAGCAGCAGCCCCTAATGTGATGATGGGATTTGGAAATGGGACATTGGGAAGTAATTAGGTTTGGATGAGGTCATGACGGCAGGGCCCTCACAATGGAATTAGTGCACTTATACGAAGAGACTCCAGGGAGCTTGTTTTCTCTCTCTCCACCATGAGAGAATACAAGGAGAAGGTGGCCATCTGTAAGCCAGGAAGAGACCCTTACCAGAGCCTGACCATGTTGGCACCCTGATCTCAGACTTTGATCCCCCAAAAATGTGAGAACATAAGTTTCTGTTGTTTAAGTCATCCAGACTGTGGTATTTCGCAATGCAGTCTGAGTAGACTAAGACAATGATCAAGTGGGAAAAGGTCAAATGTTCTACCATTGTGCTATTGGCTTCATCTTATTAAAAATTATAATATCTTATTTTTCATATTAAGTCCTTAAAGTAACAGGTTCAGGATATTCAAGATACTACATATATCACACAAGCCATTCAAAATCATAAACAATTGTTTTCAAAATTCATAAAATAAATCCCATCCTTTACTCAAGATAGTTTTGAATATCCTAGATCCTTTGCATTTCCATATAGATCTAAGAATCAGTTTGTCAGTTACCACTCTTACTCTTTATTGGAACACTGTTGGCCCACTGATTCATTTTTGCTGAACTTGAGCTATAATATGAATAGCAAAATGCAAATATAGAAAATGTAAACGATGAAATATACATAGCGCAAATATGTGAATAATGGGCAAATAATGTGGAAATATGCAAATCTCCATAGGTAGAAAACACAGGAATAACACAGATAGAAGTTTTCACCACTTTACTCTGGAGTCAAATGGGCTGTCTAGTATGCGGGACAGAAAAGGGGTACAAATAGTCCCGCTCTTTTGGATGCAGTCCTTTAATTCAGAGGTTCCCAATTCAGGGGCCGGGGACCAGTCTGTAGCCTGTTAGGAATCGGGCCGCATAGCAGGAGGTGTGTGGATGGCAAGCTAGCCTTACCAACTGAGCTCCACCTCCTGTCAGATCAGCGGAGGCTGACCGGGCGCGCTGGCTCATGTTGATAATCCCAGAACTTCGGGAGGCCGAGGTGGGTGGATCATCTGAGATCAGGAGTTCGAGACCAGCCTGGCCAACATGGCGAAACCCCGTCTCTACTAAAAATACAAAAATTAGCTGGGTGTGGTGGCATGCCCCTGTAATCCCAGCTACTCCAGAGGCCGAGGCAGGAGAATTGCTTGAACCCAGGAGGCAGAGATTGCAGTGAGCCGAGATGGCGCCACTACACTTCAGCCTGGGTGACAGAGCAAGACTTCATCTCAAAAAAAAAAAAAAAAAAGCATCAGCGGAGGCATTAGATTCTCATAGGAGCTTGGACTCCATTGTGAATTGCACATACGAAGGATCTAGGCTGTGTATTCTGTATGAGAATCTAATCCCCCCTCCCTGGTCCATTGAAAAATGGTCTTCCATGAAACTGGTCCCTGGTGCCAAAGAGGTGGGGACTGCCACTTTAATAAAAATGTGCAAATATGCAAATAACTGAGAATTTTGTGCTATTAACTTAGTGTTAACCAAAATGAATTCACTTATGTCCTTTCAATACTTGCACAAACTTTGAAAAACTCATGGTTGTTAGAATGTGATGGGATTTCTGTGAAAATATCTTAGTCTCGGCTGCTATAACAAAATACCTTAGAATGGGTAATTCATAAACAACGGAAATTTATTGCACACAGTTCTAGAGACTGGGATGTTCAAGATCAAGACACCTGCAGATTTGGTGTCGGTTGAGAGCTTATTCCTCATAGATGGCACCTTCTAGAGGACACCATGTGTCTTCGCATGGTTGCACTGCTTTCATAAGGTCACTAATCCCTTTCATAAGGGCTCTGCCCTTGCAACTTCACTTCCTAAAAGGTCCCACCTCTTCATATTATCACATTGGCAATTAGATTTCAACATATGAATTTTGGGAGGAGTCATTGTTAATCTAACATTTCAAACTGGGGAAATGTATGTGAACAAAATGGTTTCAACACCTTTTCCTATAAAATTGTTAAACTCCTGGCAGACCATTTGATAGATCCCTGGAGACCACCAGTTATCAATGAACTGTAACAAACTCCAAAAGTCAAGGTGGCAATGTTAATTTCAGACAAGGTAGAATTTCAGGTTGAGAAATGCTATGCTGGAAGAATAAAGATGTGTAACTTTCAACCCATTAGAGGAAATAAATTTGAATAAAGAAAACAATGTAAGCATTTTCTCATGTCATAAAAATCTCTTCAGAACCTTTCCTTTAATTGGCTGCTTAATATTCTATTGTGTAGTTGACCAGCAAACTAAATTCAAAAGTATAGTGAAAGATTCCTCCGCCATTGCAACACAACAGTGATTTATTATTACGACTTTTATTAACACTATAAAACAAATCAATAGGTTCAAGGAAAATAACAATAATGGATAACAAAAGGCACTTTAAAAAATCAACACCAAATTCATGTTTTGCTATGTTCTTTAATAATTTTCTATAGCATGGAGATTTATGTTTCTTTGAAAATATGTAAGAACTAACTAATAAATCCTTTCAAAAGCCTTTTATTTTTAAGATAATGACTTGGAAACTTGCATTTCTTGGTTATTGATGATTATTAATCTATTCAGATTTTGTTGAGCTTTATAAGTCCATTTTATTCTTTTAAATTTTCAGAGAAAATTGTCTATTTTTTAATACTAAAATATATGGGCATGGAATTATGAATAGTTCTCTACTATCATTTATTATTTTCCTTTCTAGCTTTTGTAATAGTTCCCTTTTGGTCTCTATTTTTGTTTGTGATTTTCTACTTTCATTGATCGGGTTTACCAGAAGTTTGTTGCATTTTTTTCTTCAAAATTTTCCTCATTTATTTATAAAAGGTACTTTAAAATTCATTAATTTTGTTTCTATCTTTATTATTTCTCTCTCTGTATTCTTTAGGAATTTTGTTCATTTGTTTGCCTGATTGCTGTTTACGTCTTTCAACTTGAGTTGGATTATAATATTTTCTTTTAAAATGTTAATAATAAAAATTAAAATTATATATTTGCCTTTTAGGGCAATTATTAGTTTATTGAACAGTCTTACTGAATGTTGGCTGGGGGCCAGGCAATATTTCAGGTGCTGGGGATACAACAGTGAACAAAACAGACAAAAATCCCTAGCTTCATGGAGCTTATATTCTAGTAGGAGATGGTGAAAATTAAATTAAAGATGTAATACATTATATTGTATATGAAAAAGTGATAAATTCTAGGAAAATAATAACAGCAGAAATGGGAGATAAGGAATTCTGGAGAGTAGAATCTATAATTTTATTTTTGTCTAAATGGTATGGATTTGCATTGTTTGTTTCTCCTTTGCCAATATTTATTGAGAAGAATGCTTTAAATTTTCTAAGTAGATTTTAAAACTTTTTTAAATTTTTTTTTTTTTTTTTTTTTTTTTTTTTTGAGACAGAATCTTGCTCTGTTGCTCAGGCTGGAGTGCAGTGGCGCGATCTCCATACACTGCAAGCTCCACCACCCAGGTTCACGCCATTCTCCTGCCTCAGCCTCCTGGGTAGCTGGGACTACAGGCGCCCACCACCACGCCCGGCTAATTTTTTTGTGTTTTTAGTAGAGAGAGGTTTCACTGTGTTAGCGAGGATGGTCTTGATCTCCTGACCTCGTGATCCGCCCACCTCAGCCTCCCAAAGTGCTGGGATTACAGGCGTGAGCCACCGTACCCGGTCTAAAACTGTCATCATTTATTTCTAATTTCGTTGAATTGTGGTTGGAGGAGGTGGCCTGTGCAGATTTTGCGTTGGTGTATTTATTAATGTTTTCTTTGTGGCTGGGCTGTGTCAGTTTGCGTTGTTCTCAGTGCAAGTGCCTGAAAACCCAGCTGAGGGGCTTGAATGACTGACGACTGATTTGTGCCCTACAGCAAGTCCACAGGGGAAAGCCCAGGACTGCCTTGAAGGAAGCAGGCTCCTTCTGTTTTCCTGCTCTGCCAACTTATGGAGACGGTGCTGCTGCATCTTGGGCATCCTGTGTATGGCCCAAGCACGAAGGAAGAGGAACAGAAAGAGGAGGTGCATGTAGATTTGTGTTTCTGTCCCTTTGGCAAGAACTGAACCACATGGGCACTGCCAGCTACAAGACAGCCTAGCTCGGCTTGTTTTCAGTTTTCTAATCTCTAGCTTAGAGCATAAAGTTTATAATGATTGTTAGGTAGGCCAACCTAACGAATCTAGTACAATATCAATTTTCGTATATGTAACAAAGATACAGAAACTATATATTTTTTGTAGGGGGTCCTTTGCTCTCCTATATTAAAAATTATTTATGTCGTTTATTTTTTGCATACTTGACCTGTCAAAAGGTAAAATGGTCTAATAAAGTCTTGTGGAATAAACATATTTTGTTTCTGCTTTTATTTGAAATAAGTCTTACTTCCTATATTTTAACACCATTTTATTGAGTGCTTAAAGGCCAGTCTGGTGGTAGATGAAAGCCATCTGGGAATGATCTGAAAAGCAAAAGACCTGATTGGTCTGCCCCAGGTGAAATGCCCATAAAGAGGTCCTCTCCTATTGAGCCATTTCATAGTCCTTATATGATTTTTTTGGATGGAGTTATCAAGAGTGAATATGTGGGAACAGCCTTAACAAAGATTAGGTTGCATTAAGAAAAAGCCTCTCATTCCCCATGGTTCTTCTTCTTGTTTTTCTAAAATTAACATCCTGGTCTCTCTTTCTTGCTCTCTCTCTTTTAATTCCTCTCTCACTCTATTATTGATATGTAGATATATTCTATATTTCTTGTCTTTTTGATTTTTTATATTAATATCTATTCTATATCTATATTATTATCCTATATTTGTCCTTTCTTCTCTCTCTCTCTTTTCTCTCTCTTTATTTTGTCATTTTATTTTATGTTTCTTCTATAATTTGTGCTTCCTAATTGTGTTTGCTCTTATTCTTTTTTTTTGTGTCTTGATGCTCTTCTCCTCTCTATTCTATATCTTTTCTTTTTGATTCTGATTTATTCTCTTATTGCGTATATTTTATTCTTATTATTTATATAATTATATTATTTGTATTGTTCTTTATTTATATTTGGCTATTTGTGTTTGTTGTGACAGTTCTTTGTGCCATCCTTCTATATATGTTATTTTAGTTATATTTGTTCTTATTTATTTCTTATTATCTCTATACTCAATACTATTATCTTCTCTTTCTATCATCTATCTTTCTATTTATTTATTTCATTCTTCTTTCTTCATCTCTATTTTCTATATAATTTTTTTGTTTGTAGTAATATTTCTATTTGATATTTGTGTCTTCAAGGCAGTTCATTGATGCTGAGATACAACTGGGAAATAAAACCAAATGATATTCTGATGATTTGTGAGTTATCTTTATTTATCTATTTACTATTTGATATCATAGCTACGATCTATTTATGTGAATTATTATTAATATTTATTTTTATCTTTGTGATATTTGTTTTTTATTATTTCTTCTTTCATTCTATATCTTCACAATTCTTATTGTTGTTCTCTTTTAGTTTATTCTCTGTGCCATTTCTTCTCTCTCTCTCTCTGGCTCTCTACATTAATTTTATCATAAAGTATTATATTATGCTTATCATTATTGTGTGTTATGGTGTCATGTTATTCAGTTTTTTTATTCTAGTTTGATATATTTTGATTTATAGAATTTCCAGTTATTAGCTATTGTGTATAAATTTGTTGTTATATTTATTGTAGTATATTACTATATTGTTGCGTTATTATATAGGGAATAGAATATTATATTTGGATTGTATATCTATTTTTCTTCTCTTATCAGTTAATATTTTGAGCTATCCTTGTTGTCTCTTTATATATGCATCTCAATAATATTTTTGTTCTATGAATGAAATGTGTATAGTGTTTGATTGTATATTGTGTTGTTCTAGTGTTTTTGTTTTTCGTGTTCCTGTTTTTATTTTCATATATCTCATCTCTAATGCAGATACGTTTTTTCTTTATTTCACTTTCTATTGGTGGAGGAGTTAAAGGAAGAGCAAAAGAGACCAGGAGTGTTTATTTTAGAAAAACAAGCGAAGGCGGTGGAAACCCACGTCCTCTACTAAAAAGTACAAAAAACTAGCCGGGCGAGGTGGCGGGCGCCTGTAGTCCAGCTACTCGGGAGGCTGAGGCATGAGAATGGGCCGTAAACCGGAGGGCGGAGCTTGCAGTGACCTGAGGATCGACGGCCACGTTGCACTCATGCTTGGGTGACAGAGCGAGGCGAGACTCTGTTCAAAAAAAAAAAAAAAAAAAAAAAAAAGAAAAAGAAAAACAAGGAAGGACCATGGGGAGTGAGAAGTGCTTTTCTTATGCAACTCATCTTGTATAGGCTGTTTCCCACATTTCCTCTTGTCTCTCCCAACTTCTGGCCTGTGCTCATAGCTTAACTTTCACCTGGGGCAGACCAATCAGGTCTTTTGCTTTTCACATCATTCTCAGATGGCTTTCATCTACCACCAGGTTGGATCTCTATTGAACCTGTATGTTGTAATCTTGTGTTTTTATTCTCATTTGCTATGGACTTGAGGCCTTGTGGGTGTGAATACCAGAAAAGTTGGGAGAGAGAGTATCTGCAGTGCAAATTATGGTCAAAAGTAAACACTTCAAAAATCAGTTACTCTATCCATTCAGGATATTTAACCCCACGACTCAAAAGTGGAAGAATCACAATTCTAAGATAAAGTTTCTTACTTTTGGTTTTGTGCTCAGTCTACAAGCAATATCTCATTTTTTAGTGTTTCTTTTTAAACATTTCCTCCTTTTTTTTTCCAGTCTCTTGATTTCCTAGCCTATTTCTCTTTAGCCTGCAGATGAGATTAGAGAATGCCAGAGGAATTCTAGAGGACAGACATAGGTGAGAATGGCTTTTCTTATATGTTTGAGAGAATTTGTATAAAAGTACTTTAATGGTTGTGTGCACATTCCTTGTTTGACAGGTGCTATAATATTCTCAAGGCACAGTCCCTGATAATTCACACTGGGGTGTGGACAAGTGGGTTGAAACAGAAAGAAGCAGTCTATTTCCTGAAGATTCTTTCTTAACTGGTAAATCTCCCCATAAGAACAGACATTTTTTCCACCTGCCTTTGGGTAGATTCATTGGCCAATACAGTTGACCCTTGAACAATAGGGTTTGAAATGCATGGGTCCAATTATATGCAGATTTTTTTTTCAGCCAAACATGGATGGAAATACATGTAGGCTATGACATGCATGTATACCAAGGACCGTGTGAGACTTGACTATGTGAGGACTTTGGATTGTCCTGAACCCAATCCTCCTCGAACAATGAAACATGACTGTAATACTTTTTCCAGCTGGAGGGTCTTAGTGCTAACTTCTGCTTCATTTCCTCATCATCCACACCCTCACCTGAACCCACCTCCCCTAGTTTCAGGCTCAGTCTTGCCCAGTCCCAGAATTATTTTTTTTTAACCATTAACTTTTGAGGAAAAAGTACTATAAAACATTTCTTTTTTTAAATACTTTAAATTCTGGGGTGCATGTGCAGAACATGCGGATTTATTACATAGGTATACATGTGCCATGGTGGTTTGCTGTATCCATCAACCCATCATCTACATTAGGTATTTCTCCTAATGCTATTCCTCCCATAGACACCCCCAGCCCCCAACAGGCCCCGGTGTGTGATGTCCCCCTCCCCGTGTCCATATGTTTTCATTGTTCAACTCCCACTTATGAGTGAGAACATGGGGTGTTTGGTTTTCTGTTCTTGTATTAGTTCACTGAGAATGATGGTTTCCAGTGTCATCCATGTCCCTGCAAAGGACATGAACTCATACCTATTGCTTGTTTTCCTCAGGTTTGTCAAAGAGCAGATGGTTGTAGATGTGTGGCATTATGTCTGAGGCTGCTGTTCTGTTCCATTGGTCTATATATCTGTTTTGGTACCAGTATCATGCTGTTTTTGTTACTGTAGCCTTGTACTATAGTTTGAAGTCAGGTAGTGTGATGCCTCTAGCTTTGTTCTTTTTGCTTAGGATTGTCTTGGCTATGTGGGCTCTTTTTTGGTTCCATATTAACTTTAAAGTAGTTTTTTCCCCAATTCTTTGAAGAAAGTCAATGGTAGCTTGATCGGGACAGCATTGACTCTATGAATCACTTTGGGCAGTATGGCCATTTTGAGGATATTGATTCTTCCTATCCGTGAGCATGGAATGTTTTTCCATTTGTTTGTGTCCTCTCTTATTTCCTTGAGCAGTGGTTTGTAGTTCTCCTTGAAGAGGTCCTTCACATCCCTTGTAAATTGGATTCCTAGGTATTTTATTCTCTTTGTAGCAATTGTGAATGGGAGTTTAGTCATGATTTGGATCTCTGTTTGTCTGTTATTGGTGTATAGGAATGCTTGTGGTTTTTGCACATTGATTTTGTATCCTGAGACTTTGCTGAAGTTGCTTATCAGCTTAAGGAGATTTTGGGCTGAGACAATGGGGTTTTCTAAATATACAATCATGTCATCTGCAAACNNNNC